>NC_081844.1:63024439-63348332 GCF_963259705.1 Myotis daubentonii | reverse complement strand
AAATCTTCCATTGATTGGTAGAGAGCAGCATTTGAGGAGAAGGTAAATATTTAAGCTGAACCTAGAATTTTTCTTAATTATCAAGAAAGTTGGATGATGATGATTTTACCCTATAAAAGTTTAATATATTGCATGCTAAAAAAAAAATAACCCAAAATAAAAGGGAAACAAGCTAACATCCAAAATGCATGTAACAAAAATGAATGTTCAACACATGAAGAATCGACTAAATCAATTCTGTAAAAAAATGAAAATCACTGAAATTGTGATAGATAACCAGCCAAAAGACACATGCAAATAATTCACAAAAGGGAACCCTCAACAAGCAAATAATAATAAGCACTGGAAATTTTAAGCATCACCAGAAATCGAGGAAAACTCAATTAAACCCAATTTTTGCCTGTAAAATTAGTATCTTTTTAACTAAGAAGATTCTTCACTGATCAGGCAAGATGAAAAAGACACTCACATACTGATAGAACTTTTTGAAACTAATTTGGCAAAATTTATAATGAACTTCACAAATATTCACTTTGCATAATCTAGCCTAAGAAATTAATCCTAATTACTGGAAAAGCTCAAAGATGCTCATTATAAGCATTAACTAGGATAATGATAAACTGCACATCACCTAAATGCCCAACAGGTAAGTACATTGCAGAGGTTACCTTAATTGTTTCATAAATATAGTATTATGAAACAATTAAAAAGCTGCCTAAGAAAAAAACAGGTACAAAAATACTGAAAGCATGATTACAACTATATATATTTCCTCACGGGGGCTGGATGAAAACTAACTGGAGGGCTGACCCTGTTTACCTTTGGGAAGCTGGAACACTGGTGACATTTTTCAGTCCGTCTATTTGGCTTCTGAATTTTTTGTAATGAGCATGTATTACTTCTATAATGGAAAAAGTAAACTCCATAAAAATGATTAACTTTTCTCAAAGTGCAGCTCAATATAGTTTACACATGAAAATAAACTGGCTTCTCAGTCATGGTTTCTCCAGACTGAACTATTTTGAAAACATTCTCATCATATGAAAGTTGATTGCAGCCAAAGAGAACTAATCTGCTCTTATTTGAGGGTCATCAACCTCAACCACATAAACAGCCAGAGCAAGAAGGGTCTGGAAGCCTTAAGACCTGATTTTTGTCCCTTCCCTACCCACATATTTTCAGTGAATACACCCAACAGGATCTTCTCCACACATCAAGAGAAAATCCCACAGGGGAAGGTAACATCAAGTGAACTCATTCGCCAAGATAACTAAAAAATATATATAAATAAATAAAGCCATGAATACTCAGTATCCCTTCCTCATTATTGAAGCCTGATCAATAACATTTATTATTACTCTGTTCCCTTTACCATATCAGATTCATGATACATAAGAAAAAAAGCAAAAGGCGTGAAAAGATGTCCATTCTGAAATAGATAGTGATATAATTAGGAAGTAGAGAAACTATAGACAGATAAATGATAGATAATCATTTATTTTCAAACAATATGTCAGAAATACATAGAATTTAGGAACTAGAATGTGTATTTTTACATTTAAAAATGTTTTTATTGATTTTTAGAGAGAGGAAGGGAGAGGGAGAGAAACACTGATGAGTGAGAGAGCAATATCATCAATCCATAGCCTCCTCCATGCCCTCCACTGGGGATTGAGCCTACAACCAGGAATCCAACCGATGACCTCTTGGTTCCTGGGACAATGCTCAGCCTCTGAGCCACACCGGCTGGGCCGCATTCATTTCTGTAGGGAATGTGGTAAACCTCAGATTACAAAACCAAGGCCAAAATAACTTTGCAGAATTAGAATGTGGTCAAGAAGTCAGTCACACTTTAACTGGATCAGACTTCAACACGGAGCATTTGTGTTCCTCATCCAACATGGGGAAAGAGAATAAATACTCTTGCTTCTGCTCTCAGTTGTGGAGGAGGAAGTTTCTCTCCACACTGACAAACACTATTTCTTTTTTGCTGCTCTTTTTCCTTCTCCTTTCCTTGGTTTCCCCTTTCCATGAAGGTTCTTCAGACGTCTCTGCTCATCCTTGAAGTCCTGATGCTCGTCTCTGTAGAGGCCATAAAAACGCAGTATCCCCATGAGCACAAAATAAGTGTTGTGATTTGGATACCAGTCATATGTCTCCTTCCTCTTGGCCAAAGGCAGCTCACTAAACAGTTTCACCACTTTCATGGATTTGGAATCAGTAGGCCTGGCAACTTCACCAAATAGCCGGGCACTCAGGCGAGTCATGCGCAAGGCATATTCTGAAAGTGAAGACATTTCTGGGGCAGCAAGGAGGAAGAGTCCCGAGTGGTGACCTTCCTCTCCCACATGCCCTTCCACCGGAAGCTGTATTTTATTTTTTAAACATGTTTTTATTGATTTCAGAGAGAGGAGGAGGAGGAGGAGGAGGAGGAGGAGGAGGAGGAGGAGGAGGAGGAGAGAGAGAGAGAGAGAGAGAGAGAGAGAGAGAGAGAGAGAGAGAGAAAGAGAGAAAGAGAGAGAAACATTAATAATGAAAGAGAATTATTGGATCAGCTGCCTCCTTCGGTTGCACCCCCTCTGGGGATCCAGCCTGCAACCCAAGCATGTGCCCTGACTGGAAATTGAACCATGACCTCCTGGTTCATAGGTTGGCATTCAACCACTGAGCCACACCAGCTTGGCTGGAATGTAAATTAAATAGTAGTCCTACTTCTTAAAATGAAAAATGCCATCGGAAGCCACTGTAGACTAAGCAGGCACAATGGTGGGGAGATCCTTAGAATTGGTCTTAGGTTAAATTAAGAAAATAAACTAAGCAATTAAAGTGGTGAGGCAGTACCATTAGCCATCAAAAGCAGGATTTTTCTCTACATCCCTGACAGATGGTCCCCTAGATGAGGTTGGAACTGTTTAAGAATGATCATTGATACCTTTATCCCCATCCCAAATTCCAGGTCATACAAACTTTACTGTGAAAATATCTCTTGCATCCATCCTGCCCTTTCCAGTCTCATCAAACTAGATGAAAATAGTAAGAAAAGAATGGCATTAATTCAGGCAGAAAATGAAGATCTAGGCTAAGATGGTGACAAAGAGGATGGGGTAGAGGTGAGATAAACTTTAAAAGAAAGTACAGGAAGGCACTAATGACTGATTAGATATAAATAAAGGACTCATGTTTTCTGAAAAAATAATTTTTTTAAATGGTGCACATGACCTGACAATCATGAAGATACTTTTGAGTTCAATGGGGCAGAATATTTGCTCTCAGGACCAACTCTGAAAATCCATTGAGGGGAGTTTTTAAGTGAGCATGGCTGGGAGTTACAGAATGGGAGTCAGGATGAAAGAGTGGGGAAAGTCAGCAATAGGTAGAAAAGGAGGCCCTCTCTAAGCTTTAAGTGCTAGGTTATTTTCTTTTTCTATTCAAGCATGTTCTCTTCTGCTGGAAAATGCTTTGTTAAACTGATCTGAGGTCGTTCCCATCCTCATGAGAAATCTGGTGCAGTATTTCATCCCAAACATTATAAAGCTTGGCATTAAAAGCTTCGCAGAGTCTATTTTCCCCTGGAGTCAGGTACCGTTTGTCATTTGCTCACACATGCCTGCTGGCAGACGGCTTTATGGCGATTCCCATGGGCAGTGAAGGGGCTGGAGAGCATCCTTCACACAAGACTTCCCACTGAGTCCAGAGGCCGAGGGAACAAGTAGAAAACCCACGTGCCCCATCGCGGCTGCTGGCATCTCCATTTAGGACACACAAATATGTTGTCTTCTCTTCTCATTGTTCACCAGCATTTATAATTGACCACTGAACAACAACACTTGAAACCTGAGAATAAGGTCGGTATTAAAGTGCTCGTCCCCATGAATCCAAGTATTGTTGTTTTGGGTGCTTGCCCAGGCCTATCAGTTCCAGAGGGGTGGGGAGTAGTGAGGACACTCTCAAGGTGAAGAGAGAAGCACTGTGGAAAAGGCACAGGTGCAGTGTTTCCACCATAAATACAATGATTACATTTTGGGGGGTGGAGAGGGGGATGTGATTTATGATCAAAAACATTTCTATATTCAATACAATGGAGGCCATGAGAAAAGTATTTTTGAAATTAAAATGGAAAAATTCAAGACATTGGTCACTATAGCTAGAGTCATATAGAAAACAGATTCTTTTTTTTAGCCTTGGATGATAGGATATTTTTTAAATCCTCAGTGTTTAAATTCGGAAGGAATAAAGGGACAGAGGCGGGCATCAGAATATTTATCTTACTAATTACATTAGCAAATCACAACTGTCTGTTTTTGTAACTATGGCATGCAGGCTAGAGGAGAAATGTTTTGGTCCATAACATAGCTCTCTAATAGCCTTTTAAACTACAGACTAAAATTGGATACAACCCCTGTTGGGAACTGTGGGAAGAGGATAGAGAATGTATGTTTTCCTACCTTGTGACAGGGAGGAATATGGTGGATAAGTGTAGAGAGACCCTAAGAACAAAACACCCTAAATTAGCAGTTTTATGGTCTCGTGGCCTTGATAGTGGTCGGCTTCACCCTTAGATCGCGTGCCTCAGAGCCATTATAAACAGATCTTTAAACAGGACTTTTCTGAAGCTTCTGGTATCTATTAATGCTATTGATTAAACCTCAATGCTTATTTATATCCGGAATGTGGCTTATGTTTAAAATTTCTCTTTTAAATAAAAACTCTCTGTACCTTCTGGGTCCCACATGTGTAGAAGAATTTTTCTCTGTTCAAAGGGTAACCATGCTATAGGAAAGGCTTCCACTGCTGGGCGCCAAAGGGGGGATTCCTGAACCCCTAGAAGAGGGTTTTGGTGGCAGTCAAACCCGTACCTGCTTGACCTCTAGCACATGTCTCTCTCCAGGTGGCCTCTCCGTGGTGACAAGCTTCCCTAGCGCAGTGGTTCTCAACCTTCCTAAGGCTGCAACCCCCTTAATACAGTTCCTCATGTTGTGGTGACCCCCAATTTCATTGTTACCAATTGAACATAATTAAAGCATAGTGATTAATCACAAAAACAATATGTAATTATATATGTGTTTTCCGATGGTCTTGGGCGACCCCTGTGAAAGGGTCATTCGACACCCCCCCAAAGGGGTCGTGACCCACAGGTTGAGAACCACTAGCCTAGAGGAAGGTCAGCCAGGGACCAGGGCTCCCACCTCCACAGCCCTAAGAGGCCTCTGGAACTCCATGGTTAGTGTTAGAGCATGGTCTTGCCTACCACACACAATGATCTTAGGATTTCAAGAAAATGAAAAGACACTCCCACCTTGGGAGAGTGAGGAGGTAAGAGACCAGATTTCAGACTCAGCATAGCCCATTTCCAAAGGAGAACTCCCACACCTCCTAATGATCAGACAGATTCCCCTGAGCCCCAGAAGAAAACCAGGCCTGCCTAGCCGGTTTGGCTCAGTGGATAGAGGGTTGGCCTGCGGACTAAAGGGTTCCAGGTTCAATTCCAGCCAAGGCCACATGCCTGGGTTGTGGGCTCGACCCCAGTGGGGGACATGCAGGAGGCAGCCGATCAATGATTCTCTCTCATCATTGATATTTCTATCTCTTTCTCCCTCTCCCTTCCTCTCTGAAATCAATAAAAATATATTAAAAAAAAAAAAAGAAAACCAGGCCTATTCTCAAGGTGTCAAAATACAAAGCAAGATCTAAAAGAAGCTAGTGTCACTCAGAACCACAGCCATCAGAGTTGTGTCTACACACAGGTTTGTTTTACTGGTTGAGTTCATATGACAACCCACATAGGATATTCCAGAAACCCTGCCCTGTGACTTTGGTCCATATTTAAATTATCACAAACAAAAACATCAATAGGTGTAACCTTTCTGGAAGACAATGTGGCAAAAGCCTCCCATTTAGGTATTTTTTCTGAAAAAGAAAAACCATGGATTTATGCAAAGATTTAGCTATAAACATATTCAAACTGTATTTGTTTACAGTAATGAAAACAACCAAATGACCAGTATTAGGGGACTAAATAAATTCTAGTATATTGATATAATATGCTACGTACCATTTAGGAGTAGCATTGTAGAAGACTATTTAAGGGCATAACATGTTAACTGAACAAAAAAAAATTATAAAATAATATGAACAATATGCTTTCATTGGGGAAGGCATCATAAAAAGCATAAGTAAGCAAAATTACCAAAATCAAGCTCCTCATTGACTTAATATTTTGGGACATTGGGTATACAATGAGTAGGGGCTATTTAAAATAAAAAATGGAACAAAGTTTTTAATTCCTGCTTTTACATTTCAAACGATTAAATATTAATGATCAGCACAGCTGTTGGAAAAGAAGGGAGGAGAGGATGAATATATGTTGTTTTTACATGTGCTTTCTTACTCAATTTCACTTAAATGTAGGGTCATCCCCACTTGAATTGTCCCCTTTTGGTAGATATCGAGGATAATTAGAGTGTATATTAATTTTAAAAGCCCCTGGCTTTTTCTCCAAATCCTTTATTATTGAAACCCTGTGAAAATCAATAAAATCATATTTTAAAAAATGCTTCCATTTCCTGAACTGGGTGAATTCTAAAGTTACTTTTTCCCCAGGTGAAGGTGTTGATTTGCATTACCTCAAAAGAATGAGCCAGGTTTGCATCTGCTAGATATTATGCAGTGAACTGTTGATTATCTGTGGAGACAAGGACAGTCCAAATAATAGAAATCCACAGAGAATACCCAAACTTCATTTTAGCCAGAGGTGTCAACAGTTTGCCAGGGTTGTTAGCAAGGAACAAAGCTGATTTCAGTTTTATCTCCCGACTCCCTTCCGTGTGCTTGAGGATTATGCTAATAAGAAATGAAATGACCAGCAGCGGAGGCCGCCCTGGATCATTCCCAGGCACCAGAACTGGTTTCTGATCCATCAAGATTTGGCTGAATTGGAGCACAGACATACAACTGTCTCCCAATAAGGATCCTAAGGATCCTTTAAATATTCATCCTCTAAAAAATTTCATTTTGCCTGACAACATGTTTACTGGAGTTCATTTCGCTTATCAGACTCAGTTCATATGATATCACATCTCTGCCCTACCGGGAACCTCCATATGCAGAATAAACTATGAACTCATTTCTTTGTCACACATTCCTACTAGACAATCAAATTAAAGTCTAAATATGTGTTATTTATAGTAATTACAATTCCACACACCAGATCAATCTATGTAGGCAATATCCAATTAACCTCCAATACAATAGCCTAAAAGTATTAGGATTCTAAGGAAGAAAAATGTGTATAATTTTAGTCGGTATTATCTACAGAATGCTACACTCCCACATATTTACACACACACATAAACCCCAGCACTGGCCATGATGTGATTTAACGGATGCCTCTGACACTCCATCTGTCCACATATCTCATTTGAAATTTGAAATTAAGAAAGCTAAGACAGGCCTTCTCAGACCTTATGAGAAAAATCATTTCTCTAAAACTGCTTTGTTTTGAGGGAGTATCATAAATTGATTGACAGGGATGTTAACTGCATTAACTTTTTAAGATTCTTTCAAGCCTTTATCTTTTTGTGAAATAACTATAAATTTAGATTAGTGGTTCATATGGTTTTTTCCCCCATGACAAATATGAGTAAGATAAATTGAACTAAAACTCTTTGATGCTTTATCCAATAAAAGCCAGTAATAAGGCCGGCTCAGAGAGCAGATTCCAATATTCCATGTGTGGCGTTGCTTTAAATGTCTTCTATTGCACTGGAGAACGGGGTGAAATCCGTCCCTTTCCTAGGAGATTCTAATTGCTTCCTCTGAACTTACCAATAAGAATTTTTTGTCTTTCTTTTTGCAAAGTGATTAGACTTTCTTTACCAAGTTTATACATAATGTGTTGCCCCCAGGAAAATGTTCCATTTTCACCACAACCTAAGAAAATAGTAGGCATTTTGAAGAGACACTGATTTATGATTTACTGATTTTCAACTCCCTTTATTGTGAATATTGTAAATCTTTGTTACCAATGAAATAAATACATGAATATGTATGAATACTCATATGTATTTCATGAATATGCAATATTGAGCTATATAAACACAATGAAATAATGACAGTGAGAGGCATAATATAATATTGCATGACTATGAACTACATAAGTAAAAAAAAATAGGCAACAATAAGGGCAAACCTGAGCAATAATCCTCAGTGACCCCTCTTTGTTTTAAGTGCAAGAAACTTATCAACCTCATAAAAATTTCAGGAAAAAAAAATGACCAATGTAAATGAATCTTCTTTAGTCCATATATTTGCTTTCTGAGTCAGACTTTCTTTAAGTAATGGGCCTCTCCCCCTGGAGTCTGGAGGTCTGGTGGCTTACTTCTGCGTATGTGACTACTTCAAATCAAGCCTCATGGTCACTTCCTCAGTGTCTCCCACAGGAGGCACAACAAAGACCAATCAATACACTAAAACACTGCACTCTGATTTCTGACATTCACCTCCTGATGAATTCTCCCAATTTTTATTAAATTTTTACAAAGATAAATGCATACTTTTGGACTAGAAATAATTCAATCGGACTTATCACAGTATATTCACATCCTATAAAATCCAGCTTCAACATTTATTGACCTTTCAGGACCTCAAAATGTCCGTTATTTTCCAAAAATAAAACTTTCACAAAGTAGAAGTAGAAAAAAATATATAGCATCCACCTAAATATGAATGAAGGTGCCATATATAGACCACATATGCATCCGGCATTCGATAATCGCTTACTTTAAGAAAAACAAATTCTAGTGGTAATTGAAAGGGAAAATTATGTTTTCTATGATAAAAATATGATGCCATTTGATGACGCAAATTTTTCCAGAATAGGCAATGTTCTTTTTTTATTTTTTAAACACTTTCCTTACTCTTTTACCCCATTTCAACTTGGTGAGCAGTCCTGGACACCGAAAGCTCAAACTCCAAATGGAACCTATACCGACCCCAGAACCAACCTGAACTCATGCCGGGCCAAAGGCTAGTTCTCTCTCACACACACAGACGCCCAAATCCCCAACTGGTCCTTCGTTCCTCCCGTATATTGTTCTACAAATGAACTTCTGATTGTTTTTTCTCAATTATGGGGGGTGGCAGAGGAGAGCTGTGTTTATGCCCCTAATACAACCAGTGTTTCAAAGCCTTTCATTGAGAGCAATGAAAATGTTATGCAATTTAATAATAAAAAGAACTGAAAATATGGTATTTGTGGATCTCATACTGACTTTTGTAAAGAACTTAAAAATTATTTTTTAAAAATAAATGAGCCTGGCCAGGTGGCTCGGTTGGCTTGAATGTCATCCCGTACACCAAAAGTTGCAGGTTCAATCCCTGGTCTGGGCATGTATGGGAGGCAACCAATCCATGCTTCTCTCTATATCTAAAAAACAAACAAACAAACAAAACAAAACAAACAAAAAGCCACATAGGATTTTAAAAATGAATGAATAAAATGTATATTCTGTGTTCAAAAACTCTCTTTATACAAGTAAATGTTACCTTAGGTTAAGTGTCCACTGCTTCTCTGGCTATTATATGAAGCTAAACTCATTCATATCACATGGTTATTTTAAAGCAACGCATTAAACTAAACTAGGTCCTTTATCTCTGCTATTTCTTTTAAAATTCAAAAAATGTCCAGAGTAAAGAGGAGATAATTGTATAGATTCCCTGTGAAGAATATTCCCCTTGAAAGGCTGTGTCAAAGAGACGAAGAGAAATTTGGAATTGAGCAATGGTCTTCTGATTTCATTAATCGTGTTAGCAATTAGAAAAACGTACACTAAATGGAGTCTGGTTATTCTTTCATGAGAATACTTTGGGGCCTGAGATACTTAGATATCAACCTTTTTGCTTTGCTTTACATGAAAGCCTAGACTGAAAACACTCTAATGCAGTGATGGCGAACCTATGACATGCGAATTCATTTTTTTTTTTGGTTGATTTTTCTCTGTTAAATGGCATTTAAATATATAAAATAAATATCAAAAATATAAATCTTTGTTTTACTATGGTTGCAAATATCAAAAAATTTCTATATGTGACATGGCACCAGAGCTCAGTTAGGGTTTTTCAAAATGCTGACATGCTGAGCTCAAAAGGTTCGCCATCACTGCTCTAATGAGACATTGATCTTGCTCTTTCCCCCAAAAGTCAACTTCTTAAAAGAAAAATCTGAAAGATCTCCTTTGCTGCCCTTTCTATCCTACGGGCTGGACAACCTGCTGCTGTCCCCTCTGTTCCCTCCAACTGCTCTCACTGATGTTACCAGTGACCACCTAATGACTACTTTTTTTTAGTACATTTCAGTCCATATCTTTGTCACATAGGCTGACCCTGTCCCCATCATTCATTCCTCAAGAGCGCCCCAGTGCGACCTTCTCCACAAAGCCTTACCCAGCCACGCCCAGTGCGACCTTCTCCACAAAGCCTTACCCAGCCACGCCCAGTGCGACCTTCTCCACAAAGCCTTACCCAGCCACGCCCAGTGCGACCTTCTCCACAAAGCCTTACCCAGCCACGCCCCAGTGCGACCTTCTCCACAAAGCCTTACCCAGCCACGCCCAGTGGCGACCTTCTCCACAAAGCCTTACCCAGCCACGCCCAGTGGCGACCTTGGCATCCCATCCTGGAGCAGCTGTGCATGTTCTCAGAGGATCTCCATGCAGCGAGGCACCCATTGGTTTGTCTCCCCCACTGACTATGAGCAATGCCAGTGCAGGGGTTCCAGCCTTATTTATCTTTACATGTAGACCACATCACCTACCCTGTGTCTAGATCTGGCTGGCAAAGTATGCTACTTTTCCATCTCAGGAAGTACAGCCGAAAGCCCTGGCCATGCTGCATGGGAGTTCTACCCCAGGTTCAAATGCTTTATTTGGTCTATTCTATTTGATGCATCACTTCTCATCACTCCAGCAAAGTTCTCACCCATTCATTCCTCACCCTACCACGGTGTCAACAAACACCTCCAGGCTCCTTCTGTTCCTGAAATGGAGCCGGAACAGAAGTGAAGGTGGCAAGGGCACAGGGAGGACAGCCTAGCAATTCTCCAAGATGAATCCACCTTTCCTGCCTCCTTCCCCTTCCCTGTGCATTTTCATCTCTTTCAGAGGCACTGACACCTCCTCACCATGTAATCAAGACAAATCTTTCATGCGGTAATTAAAATACTGCGCATCTTCCAGGGGAACAAAAAAAACAAAGGCTGGGCCAATTAGCTGACTGTGCCAAACAGCATGCCTCTCCCCCTTCAGCTCTCATCCTCTCCCTCTCCCTCTCCTTCTCCCTCTCTCTACCCCGCTTCCTTCAATGGCTTGCTTTTAAGTATTTTCACAGGAAGGAAAACTTCATTCTGCTGAAAGGTAAAAATCTGAACAGACACTTAGACTAGGAAATAGTTTAATTGAATTTCATATGAAAAATGCTTAGGACTATTTAAGGCAAACGTCAGGTTCCCTGTTCCCCTGCTCGGCGGGAATTGCATTAGGCAAGAAACTCGCTAATCTGTTATTGTCAGGTTAGAAGAGAATATTGCATTAGCATGCAAAAGGACACAGGCCAGCAATCCAGGGAATGGCAGGCCTTCCCAGAACGAGGACTGCAGCGCAGAGAGGTACACTGTACTAGTAATAACTCCGAAGTTGGAAAATGCACTTGTACCTCGGGAGGCTGTGTGTGTGCCTTGATTGCATTAGCGCTACGTACAGTATTATTCAGTATATTCATTTCTATTGTATTAGCTTTTGCACAGTCTGTAAAAGGCCAGTGTTTTATTTGGCTTCCTGAGCCACCTGTCTTTTCTACAACATCCCCTACCAGCACCTTCGAGCATTAGTGTTCAGGTTTTCTAAAATCTTTTAACTATTGATAGCTGCCAGCAGTCAAATTAAATTCAAAGGGTTTAGTATAGCTCCAGGTTTTCGCTATATAATTTACTAAGAATGCCCAAAGCACTTGCAATCTAATTTGCAGTTCAGCAATGAATACTGTTTCCTAACGAAATCTGCTTGAAATTTCCTTTTGAGGCTCCAGAAAATATACACTTGCGACACCTGAGTGTCTTCCTTCTGGCACTGAAAAAAAAAAAAAAAAAACCTGCCAAGAGAGAAAGATACACCTGTGCAAGGAAGCACAGGAACAGGTATCAAGAGAATGGATTTGCTTTTATTGTCAGGTTATCTGGGCCAGTACAGCCACTCTCTATTTTTTTTTTTAATTTAGGTGTGTGTTTTTTCAATATCATCTAAGTCCAATATTAGCACTATATTTATTACCATTTCACTAGCAACCAGTATGGGCCTATATCCCAAATTTTAGCAATAGATAGATAGATGAAATATAGATAGATAGATAGATAGATAGATAGATAGATAGATAGATAGATAGATAGATAGATAGATAGATACCACTGCACAAAACCCAGATCCCTGTCACAGAGATGGTACTCTCCACTAAAGGAGGCCATAGAAATAAAATTACCAGGTTGAATTAACATAACACATGGTATAATTTCAAAGCCCACTGAAGAAGTCAGAGATTCTGGCTATACCCACAACAGCGCTCATCACTCACCATCAAGCCAACTAAATGTAACTCTAAGAATCGAACATTAACATATACATTGGAAAGAGCCACATTCCTATAACCCTAATGATCTAAATCTAAGTGTGGATCCCCACCTTTCACTTCCCACTCAATAGACCCTCTCCATCTCCTAGTAACCTCTATAGTTTATAACATTTGAAAATACCAGTGGGAAACATTTTTCATGTTTTTAAAGCCTACCAACATAGCCCTCAAAAGGAAAACAGAGGCATCTGGAGGCAAAAGGAGGAGAGTCCTGAGACTGGATAACACTCCCCCAGCTCACACCCCCGTCTGCACCCTGTCCTCCCATGCGGCCTTGAAGGGTCCACACAGATGGCAGAAAATGCAACAAAGGCGAATGCCACAGTATTTTGATTTTTCATTTTGATTGCAATGGAATAAAAAAAACTCATAACTAACCTATTTGATAAAAATGAAAAGGAATCTGCTATTCAAGCATCCCCTTTCTCCTCACTCCCAACTGAACCTGTCCCCACCCTCTTCAGCTCATAACAAGAAACCGTATTTATTTGCAGAGCAACAGACAGAAAATTAATGTAGTCAGCCATTCACTTTCCAATTAATTTAGTGAAGCAGCAACTAAATAATCCAATTCTATCAAGTCTGAACATAAAAATATCAGCTGCATAGCACTTAGTAGAAATAAGAGGAGGTAGAGAAGTAACTGGCATTTTAAATACCTTTTATCTTGGGCACTTTGCTAGGCCCTTGCACACATTCATTTTCATCCTTACAAAAACCCTGAGAAAAATGCATTATCATAATAATAAAAGGCTAATATGCAAATGGTTGTCACACTGTGATGCTGTAACAACCGATCACCAGGGACCTGAGGCTGCGTGGTGCCAGGCCACCCGGGCACTGGGATGGGAGTCCTGAAGCCATGCCCCCACCCCTGCAGGGCTTGACAAGGGATCTGAGGCTGCGCCCCCCTCCCCACCCAGCGGGGCTTGATGGGGAACCTGAGGCTGCGCTCCCCACCTGGTAGGGCTTGACAGGGGTGGGGCTGATCAGGTTTCAGTCTGGTGTGATTTTGAGGCACACATGGGTGGGCAGGGACTTGACTCTGGGTCCCGTGGTGCATCCCAGACTCTGACAGGAGGGAGATTTTCATATACATTTTATTAATTTTCTTTCATCTCTGACACTTCTATTATAGAGAAAGGGCAAATAGCAATATTAAAATATTTTCTCTAGCCGAGACCGGTTTGGCTCAGTGGATAGAGCGTCAGCCTGCAGACTGAGAGGTCCCGGGTTCGATTCTGGTCAAGGGCATGTACCTGGGTTGCGGGCACATCCCCGGTGGGGGATGTGCAGGAGGCAGCTGATCGATGTTTCTCTCTCATCGATGTTTCTAACTCTCTCTATCTCTCTCCCTTCCTCTCTGTGAAAAATCAATAAAATATATTTAAAAAAAAATATTTTCTCTAATTCCCTTTTAATGTGCACGAATTTTGTGCACCAGGCCACTAGTTTTATATAAACTCTCCTTATGAAGAAAATTTCATTAACTTCACAAAAGCTCACAAAACAAGTGTGTGGCAATGCTGGAACTGTATCCATTAGATAAGGGTCTATACTTGATCCTGTTAAGAATTCTGTTCCAGCCCAGCTGGTGTGGCTCAGTAGTTGAGCATCAACCTATGAACCAGGAGATCACAGTTTGATTCCCGGTCAGGGCATATGCCTAGGTTGCAGGCTTCATCCCTAGTGTGGGGTGTGCAGGACATTTCTATCTCTTTCTTCCTCTTCCTTCCTCTCTAAAATCAATAAAAAATATTTTTTTTAAAAAGAATTCTGTTTCTTTTTGTTTAACTTTTCTTTGCTGTCACCTTATTGTTCTCTAGCTCTCACAATCCTTCACTTCTTGAGAAATAGCTTAATCTGCATCCCTCCCTTTCCTGGTTTCAGCATCACCTTTTCCTTTCTCCACTGACTTGCTGAGGTCTCCCAAAGATCCGGGCAGGCAAGTTGACAGAGAGACTGACTTGATGGGAATTAATGAATCGTGTTTAATGTAAAATTAATTCTGAATACAGATTGTTACATTTGATGGGTGCTTCTCATGTGCATTTCTGATCGGAATAGCTTTACAGAGGACTAAGTTCCAATGAACCCCCACAAGATGTACACTGTATGTGTCAGACATCTAAAAATTCTTGAGAAAGCAATTATACTGAGTGCTGTCTAATAATAAATCCAAATGGACAGCTCAGATACAAGTTGCCTTTCCTTCCAATGCCACCCCCACCTGACTCTGCACAGCAATCCCTGCTAGACTCTCTGCAAAAGAACAGATGTTCTGCTTGGGCTGAGAAATCAACAGTTACCATTCATATGTTCCAAAAATGCAAGGGCCTAGTGCTGCTGTTTCAAGGATGCTAATTAATTCTACCCCTTATGTTCCAATATTCTTGCAGTTTCAATCAATTGCATTCTCACGGGACTTGGGTCCCAGGATCTCTTCTGGAGGCCTATGGGGAAAAACAACAGGAAATGTACATCTCGCTGACCCAGGGGAAGAAAAGGATCAATCTAATATGCTCTGATTCTATTTCTCATAGCGTTCTCATCGCCATCCCCTCTGTGGGATTGATTGGAAAAGGTAGTCACAGCCCAGATGACAAATTTAATTGAAACAATGCCTAGAGACACCTTTGTCATATGTTGGTTTTTTTTCACTTATTGGTAATTCAAACACAGACTAATTTTGGAAGCAGCATAGAGCTATTTCCAGGTCTGTTCCTGGTCGGGGGAGTCTTTCTTGTTTGCTTGCTTGCTTGCTTGCTTGTTTTTATATTTAGTGTTGATTTGCACAACACCCAGCTATGGGCATGGTAAAAATGCAGGTTCCCGGGCTTCAGAGCCCACAGATCGGTGGACCTATGAAAGTAGCAGGGTATATGCTCTCTTTAAATAAATGCCTTATTCTGAGGCAGATGGTCCAAGCACCTCAGGACACGCCATACTCATCCAAGTGCACTCCTCAGCACGTGTGCATCACCTTTACCCCAGATGACAGAGCTCAAGCAGGAACGGTGCCGTGGGGCTAACGTGGTATAAAGTCTTCATTCCATTGGCATTAGCAGACTCTACCCTGCCCTCGGCTCTGCAGAAATCCTTCAACCAGCGTTTCCCACAGTCTCCTGGGGTTTGAATCGCCTGGGGATGGTGATAGTCTCTGACACCCGGGATGGAGTCCTGGGCCTTGCTTTTCTAACAAGCACCCTAGGTGAGCCTTGTGCACCCTGAAGTTTGATGGCTGCTACATAACACCAAACAGGCAAGCCCAGGGGGAAAGCATCAGCCGAGGAGCCCACCACCCCAGGTCGGAATCCAAGATGTTTTACTTACAACTGCCTGACATGAGCAAGTTCCTTAACCTCAACTTAGTCTCTCTGAGCTTTAGTTCTCTCGGCGCTCAATCTGAAATAACAGTGTTACCTTTCAAGTAGTTGTGAGAATTAACTATGATAATGTATGTCAAGGTATAGGCACAGAGTAGGAATGTAAGAACAGTGCGTGCAAGGGGTTTCTGGTTTGGGTTCCCCGCACCCCACCCCCACAACCCCCATCTGAGGAAGAAGCCTGGGACCTTCCCAAATTGTTTGCACACGTGGCGTCTCGCTGAAGAAGAGTTAGGGTGTTACTTTTTGATTTAGGAGAGTCTGGGCGGGGTTAGGGAGAAAGGAGGGAGAAATGAAGGGCGCAGAGAAGGTATTGATGGGACTTGTTCCCGTCCTGCCATCTGACTTCAGGAGGAACCGGGGCTATGGTCTGAGAAAGCTGTTTTCTGATGAGTCTTCTTGTGACTGTAAACCCAAGTCATGAGGTTTTAGGCCCAAGTGATAAAGGGAGGCAAAGAAATGGGGAGAGATCCATTCCCCACTTCTGGGTGGGACCCACGCCACTCTGAACCTGAAGTGGGCATCATGAGATGAGAAGCAGCACTTGGTGTAAGTGCCAGGGCCCTCCCAGCCGCCACCATCAGAAACAGCAACAGAAAGGCCCCCTTGGACAGCTTTGAGGGGTGGGGATGTGGAGATCACCATGGAAAGCAAGAAAAGCTGCCCAGTGCTGCTTATTTCTAAAGCTGGAAATTCAGGAGTCCACACACCAGACTTCACGGGGGAACCCCACACACACCTGGAGAGGCCTTCGCAGGGGAGCTCCATGCCCTGCGGAGAGCTGAGGCCCCAGGGCAGGAACTCTGGGCTCCCTCCCAGCAGCACAGCGCACTGCTCTGCACCCACAGGAGGGTGAGCGGTCACAGTAACGGTCTTCATTAGAAATGCCTGTTCGTGGTTCCAGGAAGGACCGGCCAAGCAACAGCACAGGGAAATAACTATCCTTTCTTTGCCAGAAGTAAATGCCAAAATAAAAGCTCAGGTGTTGGTAACTACCACTCCACGTGGGCTTAGTTGTCACTGACCTCAAATAAATGATTTTAACTTCCCTATGATACAATCTTCTCATCCATGAGGAGAGAGCTGTACTGGACAGAGGCTCCCAAGGCTTGATAGATGAAGATCAAAATAGCTCAAGGTGATAGAGAGCATATAATAGAGTCAAAAAATTCAGGATTTAGTCTACAGCTGATGGTCTAATAATGCAGCCGTCTGTGAATTCTATCGTACTCAGACAGGTGGCAGGAAGAGCACAGACACTCTCTGTGGGTTTGCTCTGCCAATAACGAGCTGAGTGACCTTGAGCAAGTCCTTTAAACTCGGTAAGCCTCCCTTTCCTCCTCTGTAAAGAGAAGAGGTCTGTGAGGTCTGTTTGTCCCCAGAGTTCCAGGTAGAAGATGTCAAGTTGTGAGAAGAGCGACTAGAAATACAATCTCCTCGTGAGGCCAAGGGAGTTGCATCACCCCGCACTCACCAGAATCCAAATGTTGACTGAGCTCTTCTGTAAGCAAAAAGAAACCCCGAGAAGCCTTGTCAGGCATTTGTAGCCGTTGGGCGGTGCAGATTAGAATGTGTCTGTTGTCGGCATCCCCAGATGTTTGTACCACTTGGGTGTGTGGTTAAAAAGTTAATGTTTCACTTAATGAGATGCATCCAGGCCCCCTTCTGGCATTAAGGCCACAGTGAAGAGAGGGAAAGAACAGGACAGCTTGTCTCATAGAGAGAATGACACCCTGTCGTCAGCAGCTTAGTGTCCACACCAGCCATTTGAGTTCAATGCTCAATGTTCATTCTTTGGTTCATCAACAAATATTGACTCACTTAACTTTCCTAAGTGAGACACTGTGCAAAGAAGTGGAAAATGCAGATACCACCCCTGCGTTCCCTGAATGTGAAATCTAATTTGCAGGAGGTGGGTATCCAAGCATAATAAATAATAATAATTAATATTGAATAATAAAACAAGATAGTATATCACAAGTGTCACATATTCCAGGCAATAAGTGCCACTGGATTTTTAATTTGTTCAATATCTTTCTTCAGCTGATTGAAACATTAATTCTAGACAGAGTACTTCAAGGTTTCACCAGTGAGTGTGGAATTTGAGCTGGAATGTAATGGATGAATGTAAAGGGAGGAGCAAACTGGAGGAGGCTCACCCTAGGCAGGAAAATAGGCATCAACAAAGGCACTAAATTGGGAAAATCAAAGCAACCAGAACAGAAGAGGTTATATCTTGCACTACTCCTCAATGTGGCAACCACCTATAGCTTCCTACTCACTACTTCTATACCCCACAAAGTGGATCCCATCAAGCCTACCATTATAAACAGCTCCTTGAAGCAAATGGCTTCTTTAATCAGAGTTACTCATTTCATTAATAACAATAGTTTAGATGTCTATAGATCCAATCTTTTCACTAACACAAGAAGAAAAGATAGACCTTCCCATTTTTGTTCACAACTAGTAAGGATAGAAGTGTGTAGACCCCACTAACCTCTTAACTTTAGGTAGATCTTCTACCTTCAGCTAATACAATAGTGTTCATTCACAGTAAAGCCGTCAGGACATGTCAGGAGCGTAGTGGCAAAAAGCTGAACCATGGGAATTCCCCGTGTAAAACGTGTTGATAAATATTGCAGCCATGTTTGGTTTATCATACTTACATATCACTGAGCATGTAAGAAATCTTGTTAGCCATTATCCATATCATGTTCCTACCAAGAACTTTCTTTGCAGCCAAAGCCGGTTTGGCTCAGTGGATAGAGGGTCGGCTTGCGGACTGAAGGGTCCCAGGTTCGATTCCGGTCAAGGGCATGTACCTGGGTTGCAGGCACATCCCCAGTAGAAGATGTGCAGGAGGCAGCTGATCGATGTTTCTCTCTCATCAATGTTTCTAACTCTCTATCTCTCTCCCTTCCTCTCTGTAAAAAATCAATAAAATATATTTTTAAAAAAAAAGAACTTTCTTTGCAAATCAAAAAGACTTAAATCCTAACCTCCACAGCACCAAATGCTGGGAAATAAACTCAGGACTAACACCAACTGGAAACATAAACGTCAGGGTGAGCAACTATGTTCATAGAAAGAGACAGCCGTTGTAGCACACGCCCAGCCTTAACCACTCTCACAACTGAGTTGAATTCATCCTGTTTTAATAAGTGTTAGCCTATAATAATCCTCATTATTTTATATCTTTCAGCAGTTTGAGTATTTGAAATCACAAAAAGCACTTTACAAATAAATTATCTTCTTTGCAAGGTTTCTATTTCAATGACCTTCTCTAACACAGCAGGTCTATTATTTTAGAGTTTCATGTCTGTTCTTTCACCTTATACATTCCACCCTTGGACAAGATTTTCTCAATTGGCAGTTTTTATATTTCAACATATTAGTAGAACAAATTTAAATAAAATCCTCCACTTGTATCATTAATTAGCATTTGGCAACAGGCCTGATTAAATGCCCTTGGCAGCAAAATGATTTAAGTATCTAAAAGGTTATTTTTACCATTTATTAAGAATGCCTGTAACAGACTATTACCACCAACTTCTCAACAAGGGGACTCTGCAGAGTCTGGTGTGGTTCTTAATGCACCTCTCCTGGTGGGGTTCAGTGCCTGGCAGTCAGCAAGGTCAGTTTTTCTAACACATAAGAAAAGCTTATTTGAATAAGAGAGTTTTTTTATTGATTTTTAGAGAGAGAGAAAGAAAGAGGGAGAGAGAAACATCAATAGGAGACCAGGCATCAATCAGCTGCCTCCTATCGGGGACCAAGCCCACAACCCAGGCAAGTGCCCTGACCTGGAATCGAACTGTGACCTCCTGGTTCTAGGTCAATGCTCAACCTCTGAGCCACACAGGCCGGCCCAATCTGGGTTTCTTTAGCAAGACTCTTAGGAAGAAAAAAAGAAAAGAAAAGAAGGGGAATCTGTATTTCAAGAAGACCTTCAGAAAAGAAGGAGAAACTAGAAGCTTCCAGGATAAAATATGAGAGGAAACTACACAACATAATGCGTTTAACACTGAAAGAGCCTCAAACTCCAGGGAATTGCTCATAAATGTAACCCACCACCACTTTCGATCATAGATACACTGGCTACTTTTCTAACATAATTCAACAGTAAACGAGGTGAATTTTTAGAGCATGTGTGTGAAAGAGGCTTAAAAGAATTCTCTGACACTAGGTTTCTGTAAAGGCAGACAGTAGATTGGTCCTCTGCAGTAGATTGGTCCCCTTCATCCTGACAAATGCCCCTCAAATTACTTACAGATACTTCATTTTCTTAAGTTTTCTTAGTGCTACTAAAAAGAAACAGCCCAGAGAAGCATCACTACTCTTTTCCATGGAATAGTAATGGTAAAAGCCTCCAAAAAATGCATTGGCTTATGTACATTTCCTCTGAGCTGGAAGGGAGAAAGATAGAGGAGGATCTTTGCTGAGGGCCTACCATAGGCCAGCTGCTGTATTAAGCACATTACATGTACTATCCCTTTTAATCCTTACGACAACCCTGCAAATCAGAATTAATAGGAATCCTATTGCTATTTTAGAGATAAAAGAATTGGGAACCAGAGAGGTTTGCCAGTTTCCACAGTGCTAACCATTAGTGGAAGAAGGATCTGAGCACGGGTCAGTTGGGAAAAAATAAAAGTCTTTGCTCACCCCACTAGACTGACCACACAGCATCCTCTGCAAGAGGAAGTTTTGAAAACGGGGACATATATAATACTTTCAACAATAAAGAATTTTTTTAAAAAAGTGGGCGTTTCAATAAAACCACCACATACTCATTCTGGGCCACAAATTCAATCGCTGTGACCTTCACTGTACCTAACTGAAGGGGGCTGCCAGTGACCACCACCTGGCTTCTCTCCCGTAACCTGCACTCTGGAAGTCATGTTCACACACCTGCGTCATGCTATTCGCTTTTTTGGTAGCTCTCTCATGAAGCAAGTATTTCCTGTTGTATGCATGTTATATTTGTTGGTATTTACATTGGCAATCACATCCACTAACAACAACATCAGATTGTATCTTATTTTTCTCTACAGTCCCTGACACGGTGCCTTGCAAACTGATAGTAAATGGTTGATGAATTGAACTGAAGTATACTGAACTGAAAGGGATTGTCCTGAATTATAGGATAAGGCAACAGCACAGATCTTTGATTCAAATAATTATTGAACACACCAACTGTGTGCCAGATGACATTGTATTTCATAGTAACATCCTTGGCATTTAGTTTTTCTACATCTCAAATAGTAAATGAAACCTCACTGTTTGCAATGTCATTATGGACCCCTATAACTGGAGATATAATGGCATTTGCTTTCTTAAAGTTTTACATTTAGAGCTACAAGAGTACTGTAGACAAACCCCTAGGGGGTTTTCTATGAGATTCTTTCCACCATTGGGAACGTGGAAATGTGAACATTTTATCCTAGAATCTTTTCAATTACCAAAATTCATTTCTTGAGCTGCGTGGGGCACGGCAGGCTTGGAGGAAAGTGAAGAATCTGAAACAATATCAAGATGCTGTGTGATTTATTCCCTATGATGCTCAGATTTCCTTTCCACCTTTTGTTAGAGTTCTGTGAACCACAGTCCCTGAGTAATTTAATCAGCTGGTTTCTGATCCTTCTCCCTTCTTCTCCAGGTGGCCATTGCGACGTGGCTGCTCTGGTTGTTAAGATATGTGAATCCTTGGGGATGTAATTAAGGAGGCACTGAGATGCTTTCATCAAAGGACAGTTCATCTGCCACAGCTCTGCTGCTGTTTGCGCAGGTTAACTGCTTGGCAGTCCTTTCATGTCCCGGAGTCAATCTGTGTTTAAAGGATGGAGGTGAGTGGGCAGGACGGGGCAGTTTATCTCTGCTGCCTTCTCATTTATTATCGCCTTGCTCTCTCGCATGGCACTACCGCAGCTGATCAAAATCAGGGACCACATATCACCGGCGTCGGTGGGATGAAAGGCAAAATACACTCTTTGTTCCATCTACATAAGAGTATTTCAAATAATCATGGCAATAAATCTGATGGAAATACCCAAACATAGAAATGGCTTATTCCAGAGAAGGAATTACTGTCTTCTTTTCTTTGCTAGCTTCCGGCGGCAGTTACAGACATCTTTCCAACATATGAATATTCTCCATTATCAGATCAGCCTGTAAAATGGTGCCAGTCCCCACACTCCGCCCGTAGCCCAATGCATCTGCACTTGATTTCAAACAGGGAACAGCCAGTTCTCAGCAGGAGACGTGCAAATCTATTCTACTTCCTGACATAAGGCCATAGCCCCTTGAAAGACTTCAGCATAAAGATGCAATACTCAAATAGCATTCATCCAACTTGTGCTTTCTCTCTGTCCATCCTAAAATTCAACACACTCAACATCTATTCGGTGCCTATCATGTTCTTATAGCGCCAAAGTGAGAAGCCAGAAAAATAAGAATGGAAGAGACAGAGGCAAATGGACAAGGAAAAATGCAACTCTGAAAGACACCCAGCAGTGGTTCTCAAACTTCCTAATTCCACGACCCTTTAATACAGTTCCTCATGTTGTGGTGACCCCAAACCATAAAATTATTTTTGTTGCTACTTCATAACTATAATTTTGCTACTGTTATGAATCATAATGTAAATATCTGATATGCAGGATGTATTTTCAGGGGTCATGACCCACAGGTTGAGAACCGCTGCAAGATTTTTCAAAGTACCAGAAATTAGACCATGGAAATCAAACAGCAGCAAAAATATGAAAGCAGAAATGTCTTCATCCATTGAACAGACATGACAAGTTAGTCAACGTAAACGTGACAGCCCAGGACCTTTAACACAGAAAACTTGAAGCAAAAAAATCTGTGCCAGGAAGACAGATGGAATTCATCATTCCTTTACAGTTTCCTGAAATACACAGGGTTTTGCCAGCTGTCCCTGTGAACTATGAGAGCAATATCACTTAACGTGGTCATTAAACGCAAGAGCTGGAACATGTATAACTATACATAAGCAGCATAAGTCTGCTGAAAAACACCCAGGACAGCTCAAACTTTGCTGGAAGACTGAACCAGAAGAGTTGTACAGGGCTCCCACCCAGTTCTGAAAAGCCGCCTGTTCCATCTAAAGCTGTTGAGAAGAGACTCCAAGCCCTGGCTGAGCATCATTCCATAAGCAGGTGATTGGGAAAGATTCAGGAGAGAACGGCAATTCCCGAGTCAAGAGATGGGACATGGGCTCCATTAAATAGTGAAGGTGGTGGGGTACAGAGCTCAGTCGGGGAGGTTTAAGTGACCTATCCACTTTGAGAACAAGATATGGCTTTTCCAGGGGTCTCTGGCATATGTTTTGCTGCAATAAAATGTTAGCTCCAAAAGAGCCATTCCAGCACACAGAACATGAACTAACAGAGCTGGAGTCCAGGGAGGGTACCTCCTTGCCCTGCTATATTATCTGTGACCAGTGGCCAGTGTTGCTATGACAACTTTTCAAAGTGGCCTTATTGGAGACCAAAAAAACACACACACACAAAACAAAAGAATACCTCCAAGCATGGATTATGTCTATCGGACAGGGAGAAGCTGAGCAGCCCAGTGC
The DNA here is from genome assembly GCF_963259705.1 of Myotis daubentonii. NCBI lineage: Eukaryota > Metazoa > Chordata > Mammalia > Chiroptera > Vespertilionidae > Myotis > Myotis daubentonii. The sequence continues at coordinate 63,324,674 of NC_081844.1, read as the reverse complement.
AGGGTAAATGGTCAGACAGCGCTTAAACATTATGTAGAAGCCCCCACCCTCCAATTTTAAAAACTGTCTGAAATCTTCGTTTACATTGTCATGAATGTATATAGAAGTTTCTTTATGGACCTTAATATAACATTACACAGAATCCCAAAAAGTTAGTTTCCCTTTCTGATTCCTACAACCAAATGCAATTTTCTCTGTCCCAGTATAAGCATCCCACATCACAGGCATTTATTGCCCACCTGATGGATATACAAGCCCTGAGAGGGGACTGTAATGCAAAGAACCAAGTGAAAAGGGAGATGAAAAAGCTGGCTCCACGGCCAAGGACAGGCCATCAAAATAACACAGACAATGAAGGACTTTTCCTCATCTTCCAATTCTATCAAGAAGAAAAAAAATTACTTGCCTTTGTAATTACTTACTTCCCAGTTTCCACATGTGGTTCTCGTGATAATTGCTAACTTTGTGGAATGTTAGAACACTGACACTTGTGTAAAGCAAAGTGCCTTTTGACATTTATGAAGTGTTGATTCTCTATAAATACAGAAAAGTGCTAATCATCGCAAGAACTACTCAACGCAACAGATCAATAGTGAAGACAAATAATTCTCCTTTCATTGAAATTCAGAAGGCACAAAATAGGTCATTTTTTAAATCTCTTGGATAAACTAGCACATTCTGTGACTTGCCCACTAAGATTTAAGATCAGAGCTATGACACAGACACAGGGAAATTTTAAGAAGAAAGCAATCATAGGTCAACCGGGTTTATTTCCTCTGCTGGTATAGATCTATATAGAGATATATGTGTGTGAATACTTTTGAGATGGAGCGTGCCAGCTACACTGTTACTCGCCTTCTGACCTCTTGTAAAAAATATCACCAATTGTGGGTAGCTTGTAACACAAAATAAGCAATGCTATCTATCACAAAATTGCTGGGAAAGCAGTTAAGCTTCGAAGAGTGATTTGGGGACTATTAAGTGTAAATTGCGCTTCCGTTTTCAAGTGACATTTCTTTTTCCTCAAAACTGCAGAACAGCGCTGGGGAAGGCATGCCGTTGGTTGACACTCTGTGAAGAGCACAGGTAGCCCAATTCAGAAGCTTCTCAAAGGGCAGGAGGTGGGCATTTATGCTTATTTGCCAATTCAAATCTTAGGCTTGCCTGAGTGGAGACCAAAACTGTATGATCCCAACACCACGCCAGCAGAGGCTGCGCTGCTCTCACACACTCAGCTGGAAATCTGGGTTCATTTTAGCATCTGGCAGATCTAACATGGCTCTCTGACACTTCCTCCCACCGCCTTTCACCATATGTTTATATATTAAAGGATCAGGGATACGATTGCTATTTAGGAGGTTGTAATTCTCACATGGGTAATAGAGGCCTCTGGAAAAACGTCAAGTGGCCTCATTCATTTATTGAAACCATATTTATGGAGCACCTTCTCTGCAGTTGTGTATGTGAGTGTGTAATGTAGTGGTCAAAAGCATGGACCCAGGAGCCAGGATGCCCAGTTGAATTTCTGGCTCTGCCATTTGCGGCTGGAGTGGCCTTGGACAAGTTAATATGCAACCATTCGGGCTTTAATCTCCTCATCGGTAAAATGGGGTTATAGCAGAGCCCACTTTATATGGATCCTGTGAAGATTAAGGCGTTAACACATGCAAAGTACCTCAACTCTAATGTCTTACCAAACCCATGCTGGCATCTGATGATATGGTGAATAAGCAACTCCCAGGTTCATATGCCTTATGTAGTCTACTGTATTTGATGTACAAAGTATAGCATTCTTCTATTTTTTACTTATCCTAAGGTATCCAACTAAGTGTTTAATAAACTGTTCATTCTGCTGCCTCAGTCTTTCCAAAGCTATTTTCCATAATTAATCTATAGTCCATTAGGACTAAATGAAAAACAGTAGTTTGTTCCAACTTTACAAAGGAAACACCCTAACATTCCAATTTATTATTATTAATAGTACCTACCATTTATTGATTATTTACTAAATGCTAGGTGTTATACAAGCACTTTATAAACCTCAGCACTTTTTAAATCTATACCCAAAAAAAAAATCCCTTGAAGTGGGAATTAGTTGCCCCAGTTTATAGATAAGGAAAGGGAAGCTGATAAGGACTGTGGATCTCGCCTAACAGCACACATGTAATAGAGTAACACTAGCTGCCATAACAAATCCCTGATCTCAGAGGCTTGACAAAGTGCAACTATCTTGCTCATGTCTCAGCCTAATGCAGCAGCGGATATAGGTGTGGACGGCTAAGTAGGCTGCACTATAACCAATCATTCAAAGACCAAGGCAACTTCCAACTTCTTGATCCTCTTCCAGGTCCTCTGTCCCCGCAAATCTTCTCAATGCCAATAGCTGAGGGGAAAGATGGAAGGGCATGTTTCTAGCCCATGCCTGAAAGTGGCACCCTCTCATTCTAGTAGCCAGGACTCAGTCACATGACCTGAACTGCAAGGGAGGCTTGGAAATGTGGCTGACCCATGTGCTCATCCTCGCACTCCCTGAGACAAGCTGCCTGGAAAAAGCAGGTCCAGATCCTGAACCAGATCCACTGGGCTCCAGAGCCCTTGCTCTTACCCACCCACCATTCATACCTGCACTAGCCTCTTAGATCCCCTGCGTCACGCTGCCAGCTGACTTCCCTACAGATTATAAGGCTAACTCAATCTAAAATCATGCTGGGGAAATGTTTTAAGTTATTTATATATATATATATATATATATATATATATATATATATATATATATATATATATATATATATATGTTTGACATGGTTTATGTAGTCTCATCATAAAAATAGTTAAGAACACTATATGACTTTTATTAACCTACCTCAATCTCTCACCAGTCTTCAATTCCTTAAACAGGAACCATCTCTGATTGAAACAGTACAACCTACAAGGGAATTTAAAATTACTGCCACCTCTTCAAAGTCATATCAAAATATTGCTACTACTAAATTTAAATTTGTTATACATGGTACTCCAATTAATCATTAATCATTTTCATGCATATATTCATTGAATTCTTGTCCTTGAACTAAGGAAATAAAAAGACACATTGATGACCCATCTTATCAAAAAGTGATAAATATCATGATCTGATGTGTTGATGCTATACCCAAGAGAACAAATCCATGGCAGACACAGCGAAGATTATTATAGTAAATGCAGGGCTATAAAATGATTAATCGTTAGAGAAGGCTTGAGCCATATATAAAACAGCATCACAGAATCTTACAAACAGCTGAAATATAATTTAAGATCCTTGAATCTGATCGGTAAATTCTGCTACTTGAGCAGCTCACTATTGAAAATCAATTCAAAAAAACCTATCAACCCCTAACAATAGGAGCCTTTATGTTCAACATTTGGAAAAAGTTTAACATCATTATTTCCTTTTACTGAATAGTTTCAGCCTTCTATCTTTTTAACAAAGGGTAGGAGTCCATGTCCCCACCCTCTTTAGAGTTAGGTATGACCATGTGATTTACTTCGGTTTATGAAATGTGAGTAGAAGTGACAATTGTCATGTCCATGTCCCAGCAAAAGATTTAAGAACAAGTACATCCAGAGACAAGGAAACATGGAACCGAGTGCAGAATCTCAGAGAGAGGGCAGGGAAGGGTGAATAGATGGAAGGTAATCAACCAAAGACCGAGTATGCATAAATCATAACCCATGGACACAGACAATAGAGTGGTGAATGCCTGGGGTGGGGGAGGGTCAGAGGGAATCAATGGAGAAAAAAGGGGGACATACAAAAGATCCAAGAGGAAGGAACACTTCCCAGCTCATTCTATGAAGCCAACATCACCCTAATCCCAAAACCAGATAAAGACAATACAATGAAAGAGAATTATAGGCCAATATCCCTCATGAACATAGATGCCAAAATCCTCAACAAAATCCTAGCAAATCGGATCCAGCAGTACATCAAAAATATCATACACCATGACCAAGTAGGATTTATCCCAGGGATGCAAGGATGGTACAATATCCGCAAATCAATAAACGTGATTCATCACATAAACAAATTGAGAGAAAAAAACCACATAGTCATATCAATTGATGCGGAAAAAGCATTTGACAGAATCCAACACCCTTTCTTGATAAAAACTCTCAGCAAGATAGGAATTGAGGGATCATACCTCAACATAATAAAAGCCATATATGACAAACCCACAGCCAACATCATAATCAATGAGCAAAAACTAAAACCATTCCCCCTAAAAACAGGAACAAGACAGGGATGCCCCCTCTCACCACTCCTGTTCAACATAGTACTGGAAGTACTAGCCGTTGCGATCAGACACGAAGAAGAAATAAAAGGCATCCAGATTGGAAACGAAGAAGTAAAACTGTCCTTATTTGCAGACGACATGATACTGTACATACAGAACCCTAAAGACTCCATCAAAAAATTATTAGACTTAATAAATGAATTCAGCAATGTAGCAGGATACAAAATTAATGCTAAGAAATCCATGGCATTTCTTTACACCAATAGTGAACTTACAGAAAGTGAAACTACAGAAGCAATCCCATTTACCATTACACCAAAAAAATTAAAATACCTAGGAATATACTTAACTAAGGAGGTAAAAGACTTATATGCTGAAAACTACAGGACACTGAAAAAAGAGATAGAGGAAGACATAAACAGATGGAAGAATATACCATGTTCATGGATTGGTAGAATCAACATCATCAAAATGTCCATACTACCCAAAGCAATTTATAGATTCAATGCAATCCCCATTAAATTACCAACGGCATTTTTCACAAATCTAGAACAAACGTTCCAAAAATTCATCTGGAATAAAAAAAGACCCCGAATAGCTGCAGCAATCCTGAGAAAGAACAAAGTAGGTGGGATCTCAATACCAGATATCAAACTGTATTACAAACCCACTGTTCTTAAAATAGCTTGGTACTGGCACAAGAACAGACATATAGATCAAAGGAATAGAATAGAGACCCCAGAAATCGACCCAAATCACTATGCCCAATTAATATTCGACAAAGGAGGCAAGAGCATACAATGGAGTCAAGACAGTCTTTTCAATAAATGGTGTTGGGAAAATTGGACAGATACATGCAAAAGGATGAAACTAAATCACCAACTCACACCATACACAAAAATAAACTCAAAATGGATAAAAGACTTAAACGTAAGACGGGAAACCATAAAAATACTAGAGGAATCCACAGGCAGCGAAATCGCAAACATATGCCGAAGAAATTTCTTCTCTGATAATGCTCCTAGGGCAATGGAAACTAAAGAGAAAATAAACAAATGGGACTACATCAAAATAAAAAGCTTTTGCACAGCAAAGGAAACCATCAACAAAACAACAAGAAGACCCACTACATGGGAGAACATATTTGCCAATGATACCACCAATAAGGGTTTAATTTCCAACATTTACAGGGATCTCATGAAACTTAACAAAAGGAAGATAAACAATCCAATAAAAAAATGGGCAACGGACCTAGATAGACACTTTTCGAAAGAGGACATACAGAAGGCCGAAAAACATATGAAAACCTGCTCAAAGTCACTAATTATACGAGAGATGCAAATCAAAACGACAATGCGTTATCATCTCACACCTGTCAGAATGGCTATCATTAACAAATCAACAAACAACAAGTGTTGGAGAGGATGTGGAGAAAAAGGAACCCTTCTGCCCTGCTGGTGGGAATGCAGACTGGTGCAGCCACTGTGGAGAACAGTATGGAGCTACCTCAGAAGACTAAAAATGGAGCTCCCATTTGACCCTGTGATCCCACTACTAGGAATATATCCCAAGAAACCAGAAACACCAATCAGAAAGGATATATGCACCCCTATGTTCATAGCAGCACAATTCACCATAGCTAAGATTTGGAAACAGCCTAGGTGCCCATCAGCAGATGAGTGGATTAGAAAACTGTGGTACATATACACAATGGAATACTATGCTGCGGTAAAAAAAAAAAAAAAAAAAAAAAAGGAACTCTTGCCTTTTGCAACAGCATGGATGGAACTGGAGAGCATTATGCTAAGTGAAATAAGCCAGTCAGAGAAAGATAAATACCACATGATCTCACTCATTTGTGGATTATAGAGAACAACATAGACTGATGAAAAGGGACAGACCCAAAGACTGAGAAACAGCGATCAGGCTATCAATCCCCAGAAGGAAAGTAGGGGAGGGCAGGGGTAAGGGGAAGAGATCAACAGAAGGACTTGTATACATGTATATAAGCCAAACCAATGGACGTGGACAACAGGGGGATGGGAGCATGAGTTTGTGTGTGGGGGGGGGGGGGAGGTTGGGGGCTAATGGGGGGGATGAGGACACATTTGTAATACCTTAACTAATAATAAAAAAAAAAGAAAAAAGGGGGACATATGTAATACTTTCAACAATAAAGTTGTATTTTTTAAAAAAGAACAAGTACCTCATTTGCCACAATCCCATTTTCCTGCTGTGGTAAATTAAAAGAGGTGCTAATTCTCCGTGGCTTCTTCCATCAGGAGGTGGGGTCTTTCCTCTCCTTTTGAATCTGAGCAGACCCTATGATTTGTTTTGACCAATAGAACGTGGAGAAAGTGGCAACATGAGCACTATCCTCAAGAAGCCTTGAAAGTTTGCCTCTCGTTCTTTCTTAGAACAAGAAAGACCAAGTTAGACTCCTTGAAGGTGAGAGACCAGGTGGTTATAGAGAGATTCAGCCATCTCATCTGAGCCCCAGACATGCGAGTGAGGCAGCCAGCAGCAACCAGTCCCCAGCCAACCCACCAACTAATTGTGGCTGCATCAGCCACCCCAGGCAAGAACAGACCTGCCCTGCTAAGCCCACCCAAGTTGCAAAATAGTGAGCAAGTAAAGAGTTGTTGTTTCAAGCCACTTAGTTTTAGAGTTGTTTGTTACACAGAAATACATAACTAAGACATCACCCTGAGCCCCTATAGAAGCAGATAGGGAGCTTCCTTCAGCTTGGATGTCTGGGGAGGAGGATAGAGCAGAGTCCATCAATGTGTAATAGCAATAAAAGATAATCCTTTGTCATTGAAGCCACTGCAATTTGGGGGTTACTACAGCAGAACCTAGCTAACCCTGACTGATTCAGAAAGGAGTACCAACAAGTGGGATTCAGCTCTCCTAGAAGAAAACTAAAATGTCAGGTCAGGGACTGGACAGAAAAGAAACTGCAATCAGAGTCTACAAGGATGACAATCCTTATTGCACAGTGATACAATATTTAGTAAAATGTTCACCTGTCAAAACACAGAGGGCAAATGTACAAATGAATATGTAGCTCCACAGTAGAGTGAAGATGACTGAGCCCAGCCCCAGTCACCCTACAACGGGCACCTAGCATGCACGAGACACAGACCTCACATTTGTAAGACACTAACATGTTTGCGGTTGACTGTTACACAGCATGTCCTGACTAATACACCTATGAGCCATTCTTAACAATAAAATACTGAAGTGCTGCCAGGGGAAACACACCAAGTCACTGCTCTGCTGTGGTCAACAGCGGAATGTTCCCAGCAAAGTGAACGTGGGAAATATTGAACAGGCATTTGGCTCTGGGATACTGGGAAGTGCAAACAATGGCCAAATCTTCAAAACAACCTGACTTTCTTGAGTGAAAGCATTAGGCAGCTTGTGGAGTTCAGGGCTACAAACAGAGAAGCCCAGTGAACATGAAGAACAGGGTTTGTTTGGGATTTTTCTCCCCTTTTATTATTCTTATGGCCTGATCTTGGCAGTTCTTTTGTTATAAATGACAACACTGAAGAAAACATAACTTCAAAAAAAGGAGTAATTCTGTAATGATTCTTATCAATGTATACAACTGGTACCCATACTTAGTTAGGGAATGATGTAGAATGTGACTCAGAATAGAAGAGATGCTTTTTTATTATTATTTGGAGTTTGAACTAGTCTTGAGAAATGTGATTTCTGAAAAACTGTAGGACATACTGGTAGAGGAGCTGGTAAAAATTTACAGTGATTTTGGACCTCCCCAAGCTTTCCTCTGATATTTTTATAGACCTGACCTCCACTCAACCTTTCTTCCTTCTGGGACTGCAACTGCCATACTTGAAGTGTGCAAACGAGGACTGAGGTATCCGCAAGAACGGCAGATGGGGAAGTGAGATTTTAGTGCAACTGATATCGAGCAACAGATAAATCTCAACCGAGGGAATGAGGCTGGCCCTTCTCAAACAGTGGCGTAAACGTGCCCAGACCTGTGATTGATAGATGTGCACTGCTGTTCCATATACACCAAGGTGACCCCACTCACTCAGACCGCCATAGCAGTGATTCTGGTACAAATGGCCCCAGTTGAGAAAGAAGTGCAAAAAATGATCTAACAGGCCAGGCTCATCACCAGAATCAACATCCCTGAGCTGCACTCACTGAACCAAGCCAGGCTGGCCACAGGAGCCCAGGACTTCATCAGTCCCACTTCATGCAGCAAAAAATGGGAAATCCCTCCCCCCTCCCCCCAAAGCCCTGCAGATGCTCAAGGAAATGGGCATCCCAATGTTAATACCCACTTTGCGGCTAATAAAGCAAATATCAGCTATCCAAGAAGGCAGTTAGTATTGGCTACAAGTAGGGGAAAGAGCCAAGAATAAAGTAAATAAATCCAAGGGAGGAAAAATGTAACACCTGGAAAGAAATAGGAGCAGCATGGGTCAGGCATGCTAAACTACTTGATCATTTAACTGGGAAAGAGATGAATGCAAGTTGAGCGAAATTTGAAAAGTGGTGGATTTGTGATTCCAAGGTACTTTTTTCCCCCAACAAAATGGGCATCATCACAGAATCCTAACTTTTCCATTTAACACAGATTAGAAAATATCTTTTTTTTTCAACAGGGTTTGCTTCAGGCACACACTGTCCTCTCTTTAATAACGTCTGTAGTTGAGAGATGTGGGGCTTGTTGAGGCTATGTAGGTATCGATTTCTGAAATACCCGATTCCGTTATTCTCCACAGCCTTTAAAACAATGCTGTAATGACTTTCTGCCACCTGATTCTTTCCATAGGGGAATTTAAATATACATACACAGCCTGATATGTGCCACCCCCCTCCAGGTTCCAGAATATAGTAATAGCAGGCCCGGGGAACTTGTAGGCTCAGTGAGAAAGGGGACTTCCCCATCATTAGTCCTAGGGGACGAGTACAGTTTTCTGTCGAAAGGCCCCCGAAGCCCATAATATAGGGATAAGTGCCATTAAACAGGTCTCTGTTTGTTTCTGTGTTTATGCAGATTATTTTCCTTCCAGTTTTATTAGGATGTAATTGACATCTAACATTGTGTAAGCTTAAAGTTTATAATGATGCAATACATGTATGTGTTGTGAAATGATGATCATAATAAAGTGCATTAATATATTCATCACCTTGAAAAAGATAACTATATTGATTCTGACAGGAAGAACTCAATGAAAAATCAGGCAAAAACTATTTTTAATAGCAAACCAAATAATGTGATGACCTTTTTATTACTTTGCTTGGTATTATCTAGGCATAGACTATGTGGATAATGAAGTATCAAAAATTTTTTTGACCCCAAATTTGGACTCTGTGCTCTTCACATCTTGGTTGATACCAATTTCAACAGGCAAACTTTCAACCCAGGGCTCACCACTTTGTCACTGGTAAGGAACAACTCCTATTCCCTCACCCAGGCCCTGCAGCCTCACACCTCACATGCCCCCTTCCAGGTCCCTCCTCATTCACCCACGATCTGGCCTCATCACATGCCCCTTTCCAGGTCCCTCCTCATTCACCCACGATCCAGCCTCACTAGACCACCTGACACTTCCCAAACACGCCAGCCTCTTTCACACCTCCCTGCACTGCTCTCCATGTGAGAAATGCCTTCTTCCCACTCCTTGGTATAGTCCAATCCTAACTAGACCTGGTACCAGCTACTCAACACAATTTCCTCTGACAGCACCTGGCAGCATGAAGAGCACTTGTCGCCCCATCCCTGAGAACTTGTCCATGTAGCCCCTCCAGTGATCACCACAGAACCATTGCTCCTCAAAGACAGAAATCATTCTTTAGCCAACAGCATACCCTGATCATCTAATACAGTGCTATATTAGTTACCTATTGCTGAAAAAACAGATTGCCTCAGAACTTAGTGGCTTAAGGCATCATTTATTATTTCACAGTTACTGTGAGCAGGAATCTGGGCAAGGCTTACTGGGCTTTCCAGCTCTGGATCTGTCATTGGCTGTAATCAAGGTGCTGGCAGGGGCCATGGTCTCATCTGAGGTCTCACCTAGGAATGGACCTGTTTTCCAAGCTCACTCCACTGGTGTTGGCAGGGCTCGGTGCCATGTCAGCTGTGGACTGGAGACCTTCCTCATTCCTGGCCCCCTGGGCCTCTCTATCATGGAGAGGCATCAGGCTCCGTCAGAGCAGGCAAGTGAGAAGGCAAGAGAGAGTGCTGTCGAGACAGATTGCAGTCTTTTGTCATAGTAGTGACATCCTGTCACTTATGCCATATTCTGTTTGTTCAAAGTGAGTCACTGAGTCCAGCCCACACTTGAGGGGATGGTGTTGTTACACAAGAACATGAATACCAGCAGTTGGGAGCACTGAAAGCTGTGTCAGAAGCTGCCTCCCATAAACGCCTCACATAGTGAACATTCAATAAGGATCTATTTATAAAAGTGGAAAAGAAATGTGACATTTTCTTCAAATAGCTTCAGTTGTATCATCTACTCCATCAACTTTAAGGTTATGTAATAATAAAAATTATACCAAGCCTATGTTCAGAAAAACATTTTCAAAATAAGTACTTGTATTCAAATAATTAATTTGGGGGGGGGGGAGTCTCAACCATAAAATTTTGGGGCAAAACTTCACAGATCTTGGTGTCTGTGACTTATGTGCCAAGAAGAAGGAAAATAGGTAGCTAAATGGAAAAGATACTGAAAATGCAGCAAAATATGAACAACTGGTTAATCTGGATGAAGAATACCTAGATGGTCATTGTCTAAATCTTTCAACTTTTCTGTAGGTGTTGACATTTTTTAAAATAAGCATGTCAACTTGAGGGAGGATTTTATAAAACTGATTGACACAGCCCCCTCGTAAGCTAACAATAGTATCTCAAAGGTGCTGTGAATGTGTAATTTTAATAAGTAATGCCAGCTACTGTAACTAACAAGCCCAACAACTCAATGGCATCATATGGTAAAGGCCTATTTCTCACTCTCGTCATAGTGCAGGGCAGCTTTCCTAAACAACTCTCACGCACACGGTGTGACACTGTCATCTCCAAGACAACCCAGGAGAAGAAGCCAGGTGGGTCATGGTAAAGAGAATTTTATGAGCAGAACTAAAAATGCCATCCATCACTTCTCCTCATAGCCCATAGACCAGGGACCACTGCAATAGGCCCAACCCGATGGTAAGCAAGACTGGAAAAGGTGTTCTTTCTGTGTGCCCCGGGAGAGGAAGCCGACTGGTGAGTATCTAGCCAATCTCTGGCAGGAAAGTGCTGTCACTCCCGCTATTGTCCATGTGGAGGAAGAACAGGCTTTCTTTAAATAAAGATCACACTACCAACTTCCTGACAGTAACTAAATTCAGGCATACCAGCTCTCAGATTGGGACTTTGACAATGATTTCCAAGTCCTGGTTTTCTTAAGGATCAAGCTGGTAGCTTAAGTTGCATCAAGTTCCCAATGCACTACATTCAGCTAGTTACAATTAGTCCTAAACAGCATCACTGTTTTTAGATAAAATCAGAGATGTTGCCATTTTAGGAGACTGAAGTCAGTCCCATTCAACATTTCTTCACACAGGCCAGATGAGATGATGGAGTTCCATTAAGAGCCTAGCTTTGAAGCAAATCTTTTATGCATACATTGGCTAAAAATATTTAGTAAAGTCAAAATAGAATTCAATCTCTATTTATAAAAAAAAAAAAGTAACCATTATGTGCATTCTGGGTCCGAACTTTCTCTTATTTGTACCAGAGACTCCAGGAGACCAAGGAGCAGGGTGGAGTGGAGAGTAGCGGGGAGATTGGGGTGTGAGTGTGAAAGGCAGTGAGATAAAGAAGAATTGGAAGCCCCATCCAAGCTTATACTGGTCTCTTAGCTGATGGGTTGTCATTTCGGTCCAGGTGATTTTGAGGCCAGGATGAAAGAAGGTGAAGAGATTAGCCCAAGAACATATATGCATAGCCCATGGACACGGACGACAGTGTGGTGAGGGCCAGAGGGAGAGGAGGGCAGGGTATGGGAGGGAGTGGGCAAAGGGGGAGGTGGGAATGAGGGACATCTGTAATAACGTCAACAATAAAAATAAAAGATTTTTTTTTTAATTTAGAACTCTCATGTGAGTGGTGGAGAGGAAGTGTGAAAGTATCATGCTATTTTCTCTTTATATGCTTACAAAAGAAATAGTCAAAGCAAAATCTGTGCTGTGTGTGTGTGTGTGTGTGTGTGTGTGTGTGTGTGTGTCCCCACAGGAGGAACCCTGTCTGATGATACTGAACAGATTAGTATAAAAGAAGGGCCTAGAGATAACCACTCTACCTTATGGATGGTCTGCATTAGCACAAGCAAGGGGGAGGGAATGGAAAGCGAATCGTGCTTCTGTGTCATGAAAAATGTATGCAGTATATTGGGCAATGCAATCTCTCTAATTGTTAGTATCACTTTCACCAATAGAAATATCAGAGACAAAACTCGAGGGCTTAATAAGCACATATTTTGTTACACACAGAGGAATTTGCGTCCAAGGGTACAAGAAAGTATTAACTATGCTTGTACCTTCTCAGCATCACAGTTACAAGACAGAGGAGTTCAGCGTAAGGACGACTCTAATGCCTGCAGTGTCACTGCATTACATTGGAACATGAATTCTTTATGACCGTCTGGGTAGGATGCCTTGGTTTATGGGGTTGAACACCAAGAGGGTTTCCAAGATCAAAAGGCAATCATGGCTTCTATATTTTTCTGTGCAAAGCATAAACTGGGACTATTTTACTATCATTCAGCAATCCTTTAATTTGCTAGAAGAACAAAAATAGGTATCTTTCTGTTTGGATCAGACTATAATTATATTCATCCTATGTATGCCTAGTTGCATGAGAAAGAAGGTGCATAATTAAAAAGACCTAAGACTCTGAGACATTAAAAACAGGGCTACTGGTACCCGCCCTGGATATTATTTTAAATCACAGGGAAGGTTCCATGCCCTTAATATTCTCCCATTAAGCCTTAGCTTCATCCTGATGCTCCTCAAAATCCATTTATGAGAGCAGGGCTTAATAAATCGCCTGAAATTGTACACAGAAATGTGCAATTTTTGTACGGGCTGGAAAGTGCCTAGGGCTCTGATCAGATTCCCCAAAGGATCTTTGCCCACACTACAGCCCTGGGTATAAAGCTTTTCAAATGCAAATTACCCTTGAAAGGTTAGCGATGCCTTTCACACAAACAGTTCCTAGAGGCTGGCGGCATTTGACCCCTGCATGCAGAAAACTTTACCAGCTTGAAGCCTCCCTCTGAGGTGCATTTCAGATGACTCCAGGGGTGTCAATGGGGCCCCAGGGCACACAGACCTGTGTGTCAGCAGATGCTACCTGGCACTTGCTCTATAGTCTTTTTTCAGAAAATGTTCTAACCCTAACCCTGCTCTGACTTAATTTCCCAGGTTTCTCACCAGCCCTGCAGAATGAGCCTTTGGAACAGTTTCTGTGGAAGAGCCACAGGCAACTTGAGGGCTATGATTCCCGAGCTCTCTTAGTTCACCAAGAACATTTCAAGATGACTGAACGAGCTACAAAATCTAGCTTCAGTTTCGTCAGATTCCTACATGTGAATTTGATATTTGACATGATTATACTAAAAAAAAAAGTTCCAGATCACCTTAGACAATCTTGATCTCTTGATGTAGATTGCTCTGTTGACAGTTTTTCATGTAAAATTAAAATAAAAAAATGAATGTTGTAATTTTGTTGAATTCTTCTAAAAGTATATCCTTTAAAAAAAAAAAAAAAGGATATTGGTGTGTCAATATGAAGTTGTCAACCATCTCTTTTAGGTTGAACTATCTTTTATTGTAAGATTATATCTATCCTAATTTGAAGGCATTAAGCTGTCCTTTGTTTTATAAAACTATGGTGATAGAAGTTGAATAGAAATAATGGTAATTCAAACTTTTCTAAATTTCCCTTATTCATAAAAGCCTAGCATTGATTTATACCATAATGTGAATTCACTTGATTTCCTGCTTAGAGAGAGTGGATGCGCTAAGAAAGAAAGGGTAAAGGGGATAGAGAAAAGGACAAAGAGAAGAAATATCCGGAAGCCTTAGAACCTTGAGGAAGGGTTGGTACAGAAGGAGCACTCTCCACTCTCCTGGGGGTTTTGAGAGGCGGAGGGCAGTGTGAGGGATCTGGGGCCTGGGGGCCAAACAGGAAGAAGGAAGCCCTCCCCAAACAAATCCTATCTCTTTTGTCATGTGACCGGAGACTTTCCCTGGCTGTCAGGATATATTTGTGGTAATCACTGCCTCGCAGAGCTAAAAGCCAAAGCCTCCCCTGCAAAGTCATCTTGGAGGTGTTACCTTTTACACAAATCGAAAAGTTGTACTCAAAAGGTCATTGGATGTGTTTATTTATAGAGACACCTGGAAAAAATTGTGTTTTATTTGACTTTTATAGATCTATCCCTCTGTGGACATTTTAATGTCTGTAGAGAAACAGAGAGATGTTGCTTAGGCACAGTCAAATCTAATAGAAACCAAAGGTCTTGCCGACACAAGTCCATGTTACAAGGAAATTCCCCATAAATAACATTCGTACTATTTTGAAGATTGTCTCCACCATCCCTTCACTCCTTTAACAAATATTTATTTGGAATGAGTTAGATCTCTCCACCCCACCCAATTCAACTGGCTCATATTCACCAGCCAAAGAAGGATGCAAGGATGTCAAATCTATAAATAGCAAAGGCCACATTTATATTAAGAGGAAAATATATTTTTTAATATCTAGAAACTCTGGCAGAAGTCTGACTTTTTTTTTTAAGAGTTGTGACCATTAGTCTGGGAAATGACCCCTCACCTGGTGGCCTGCTATTGAAATCTCTCTGGGACACTCAGCGCCTTTCGTTTACAACAAAGAAAGCCTCGTTCTGCAGCTACATAAAAGGATCTTCTAATAACAAAGCTTCTTACCCGTCTCAAAGGAATATGGGAAGGATGAATTAGATAATGCCTTCAAACGGTACTTTTAAACGGTGCGAAGGAAATACAGGGTGCTATCACTATGGTCATTTGTTAGAGATAATGTTACTTGTTTTCCTTGGAAAAACAACCTGTCCACTTAAAAAAAAAAAGCTAAAAAGCAAATATACCTAAAGCAGACATTTCATGGGCTTAAAAATGTATTTGTAACTAGATGGACATTTTCCTTCTCCCGTCCTCCCCTCCAGGTGCAAGCAACCCCGTGGGACCTGAGATTTCTATAGTCAAGATTGGGAAAAGAACAGACAGGCAATAGCCATACATAAGCAGAAAATGGTAGAGAATGAAATTACAGAAACCTCGTAAGAGCAGACCTTTGACCGTGGACAAATCAAACTCTTGGCCATACTGGCCGGAGACTTTGACCCGGAGATGTTAAGCAACATTCCCAACTTTACACAGTTAGCTAGGAACAGAGCTGAGGTAGTTCTTACACATAACCAAATGCTGGAAGGACAAGAGAAAGGCCCCCATCTCTGTCTCAACATCACCATGCCAGGTCCCAAACCTGCCTCACACTCAAGTTCATGAAGAGGGCAGCCAAGCCCCAGGACTCTAGATCATGAGGGTTAGGAGTTAGGACCCTCAAGTCTGGTGACCCAGGCTCCTTCCTAACCCAGTCTACTGCCTGGTTGGGTAACCTTGGACAAATAATCTCTCTAAACTTAATTTCCCTCAGCTGTAAAGTAGATATTATCAGTTCTACTCACCATAGGGCTGTTGAGAGGATTAAATGAGTCTACATAGACAGTGTTTAGCATAATGTCTAATGATAATTGTTGCTTTTAATGTCTCTAGATAGCAAAATTAAATGAGGATTAAATGAGAAAATGCATATAAAATGCTCAGCACGATGCCTGACACCATAATAAGTAATCAACAAATATTGGGAAGCATTACTACTTATACTCCCACACAAGCATATGTCCTGGGGATCTCACTCGGAGTTCAATTTGCTGACAGTCACATGGAAGAAACAGACGTGTGGTCAAATAAATGCTCTAAGTTGGGGTGAACAAACCAAGCCCACGGGCCCAGTCCCTGCCTGAGTTTGTATAGTCCAGGAGCTAAGAATGGTTTTTAGATTTTTAAATGTTTGGGGAGGGGGGGAATCAAATGAAAAAGAATATTTCATGACATATGAAGAGTGTATGAATCCCAAATCTTGGTGTCCATAATTAAATGTTACTGGCCCACAGCCACTCACTCATTTAGATATTGTCTATAACTGCTTATACCCTATCACAGCCACTCACTCATTAGATATTGTCTATAACTGCTTATACCCTATCACAGCCAAATCCAATAGTTGCAGCAGAGAGCACATGTCTGGCAAAACTAAAGTTGTTTACTCTCTTCCTCTTTAGAGAAAAACTTGCCATCCCTTGCCCTATCTTGAGCAATATTACAATACATACAAGCACTGAAGGATGTTATAGAAGTAGTGGTTGGGAATGGGGGGCACCTATCACTGTTTCCTTAAGGAGCTGAGCCTTTAAAAGTTGAGTGGGAGCCCTGGCTGGTATGGCTCAGTTGGTTGAGCGTCATCCTATGCACCTAAAAGTTGTTGGCTGGATTCCCAGTCAGGGCACATGTCCAGGTTGCAGGAGGCAGCCAATTGATGTAGCACTCTGGTCTCTCTCCTTCTCCCTCTTCCTCTCCCTCTCCCTCTCCGTCTCCCTCTCTTCCCTCCTCTCCCCTCCCCCTCTCCCTCCCTCCCTCTCCCTTCCCCTCTCTAAAAACCAATAAAAAGTCTTTTTTTAAAATGGGTGGGAATTTGCCAGATGGAAATGAGACATGGATATACAAATACCCAAAATCATGGTACAGCAAAAGATTCTGGGAAAATAATAAGACACTGGGTACTTCTTTAAATCTATTCCAATCTCATGGTCCTAGCAACAACACCCATGAATGCCATCGCTACGTGTTCTTGTGCAGGCACACACTAAGTTTTCCATTGTCTGGGGATCTCCAGAACATTTTCCTTAATGCCAGAACAATTCTCTTCTCTCAGAAACATCACATAGAATTTTGCATCCCTCTGAGGTTTTCAAGTTTCTGATAGAAATGAGACGTAATGGCCTCATTATGAATACAAGCCATCTTGCCCATGTCCAGTTTCATCAGCAGGTGTCACAAGAATACTCTGTACCTGTGGCCGGCTCTTATTGCATGCTTGCCTATGACTGTTTAAGGAGCAGTGAAACACACACTCCATGGATAAAAGGAGTGGAGACAGAAGAAAATAAACAAGAGATGACGGGGCTCAGCAGGTGGCACACAAATGACCCCTGTTACATAGCACAGCTGGCGAAAAGGTGTTAAAGTCCTCTGATCCTGGAGCCAGAAGATGAGCAGCCCTGACAACCAGGGGCATTCCTGAAACCTGTGACACGGAGGAGAAGCAAATGGCAAACGCTTAAGGCACCGGGGCTTGTGACTCAGCCCTGGCTTCACTTTGTGAAGTCAACCGAAGGCTCTGCTCCTGTAAACTCAGAGGGTGCCACAAATCTGAAGTCACGTGACAGAAACTAAGACAGAATCCCAGTGTGAAATATATATTAAAAAACACGCAAGGATCAGTGCACCTTATCCTGACTTGGAAGGGTTGGCCAACCGCCCAGAGTAGCTCTATGTCCCCGAACTTCTCGCTTCCACGCAGCTCACCCCAGCAACGCCAGGCACCCAGGGCAGCCTGAGCCCTACTTCACTATTCTTCACCCAAACTTCATTCATCCCACAAGTCGATCGAGCTCCTCTATGAGGCAAGCACGATGTGAGGTGCTGGTGATAATGTGGGGACCAGATGGCCGTCCCTGCTCTCACGGAGCTTTCTGCAGGCCTATGTGATGGTCAACAAACAGAATGCTCTAGAACCGTGGTCGGCAAACTGTGGCTCGCGAGCCACATGCGGCTCTTTGGCACCTTGAGTGTGGCTCTTCCTAAGCCTTAGGAGTACCCTAATTAAGTTAATAACAATGTACCTACCTATATAGTTTAAGTTTAAAAGATTTGGCTCTCAAAAGAAATTTCAATCGTACTGTTGATATTTGGCTCTGTTGACTGATGAGTTTGCCGACCACTGCTCTAGAATGAAACCAGTAAGGGACCTGAGAGAACCATGCTGGACAGTGGTCTACAGTAATAAGGGAGGGAGGATGGACACCTCCCCGCCCTCGTGGACAGTCCCTTAGCAGTCCCTAAGCAGCATGATCGGTATCCTGCCTTTAGGTAGTGTTGAGTAAACACACCAGGCTTTCACTTACAGCCACAAGGCAGAGGGGCTGCGCTAAGGAGACAAATGCAAGACACATGCGGTACTCAGTACTCAAAACACCTCCGCCTGCCCTGAGTCCATCTCTTCATGGGTGCTCTCCCAAAGTCTCCTCGGTACCGCTGCAAATTGACTTGGCTGGGCATCCCCACCAGGTGAGCAGAGATCCACAGACACATCTACACACCAGCAGGGGCACCAGCAGGGGCACCACTTGTGTTCTTTCTTGGGAACCTACACAGCACCAGAGAAAATGAATAGAAAACTTCCATTTGTCCAGCTCCTGGTTCATTACCTATGTTGGACCTGCCTGAACAACGTAGAGACGCAAACCAGCACCCCAGCGACGGGCACACATACCGCTTACGAGTGACCCTGGATGCAAAGAAATTGTGCAATTTGAATTACTAAGGTCAAAAATGAATCCACACTGCATATTTATCATCCCCCAAACAACATTCACGCCATAAATCAAGCTCTAGCACTTGGTAGAAATGCTTCCAGGTACAAAGTACCTCATTGTTATGTTCCTCACCCACCAATGGTGTATTTTCTTAACTATAAGGCCAAAGGCAGCAAACCATTCAACTAAATAGGGAAATGCTCTGGATGCAGCAAATAGTCTCTATGCCGCCAAACTCCAATAAAGGCGGAAGGAAATACACTTCCTTTGCCCTCAATACACAGAATGTGCATTAGTTTGAGAAAGGCTGAGGGACCCACTTATAACCTCTCTCACAATGGCAATTGAGCAAACTACCTGCTCTTTGTAGAGAATAACTACATATAAATCTCCTTCAATCAAAATGAGTAATAGTGTTACTTTAATATTTATGTGTGTGCCCAAAGTATACTCAGCCCTATACAATAAATACGATTGTCCCAAACACACAGCAGTCTCTGCTCTGAGGACCTTTACAATCAAATGTATAAATAAACCAAGAAGAAAAGCTGCAAATGGAGCCCTGAGCTGGAAACCAGGGTCAGAGGTGGGATGCTTCCATCGGTGTGTGGGCTGCCTCTGGCTTCAAACACAGAAGAGAAAAAAAAAAATGAGTAAGGAGACAATGACCAGGTGGATCTCCCCAGGGCACTCCCCAGGGCACCATCACAGGCTGATGTCAAGCAGAAACTCCTTCACAAGGTGACACTAAGCATAGAGACTGTGGCCGAGGGGATTAGTTGCAGGGGATGGTCTCTGAGATAAGAGTGGGTTAGGATCCTAGCTCTCCCAGGTGTGTGATTTGGACAGCGGTTTCTTTATCTGTTAGATGGGGTAACAATAGCATCTATACTAATAAAGGCCTAGGTGGTCCTCGCTCGTGACATCGCCACAAGAGAGCCACCATAAGATGGCCACCGCAAGATGGCTGCGCACACAGCAGAGGCAGGTCCCGGCGGCCGCTCTGTGCAGTGAGGCCTGGGAGTCCCACGGCCCCGCATGGTGCGGAGGAGGCCGGTCCCGGTGGAGGAGGTGAGTCACAGCAGGGGAAGGCAGTTGTGGGCAATCGTGCCAGAAGGGGAGGGCAGTTGGGGGTGATTTGGCTGGTGGGGAAGCAGTTAGGCATCAATCAGGCTGGCAGGAGAGCAGTTAGGGGGCTATTAGGCTGGCAGGCAGAAGCGGTTATGGCCAATCAGGCAGGCAAGCAGTTAGAAGCCAGCGCTCCTGGATTGTGAGAGGGATGTCCAACTGCCGGTTTAGGTCCGATCCCACAGGGACATCCCCCGAGTGGTCCCAGATTGGAGAGGGTGCAGGCCAGGCTGAGGGACACCCACCCACCCACCCCCCGCCCCGCACGAATTTCGTGCACCGGGCCTCTAGTAATTAAATAAAATATTGAAGAAAGCACAGTGCCCAATGTACCAATAAAGTTCTAAATAAATCTTATCTATACTTTTTAAAATATATATATATTTGCCCTCATCTTAAAGACAAAAGGACATGGATGAATGGTGTGCCTGGCACCTGAAAGGCCTTGGCATCATCACTGGGTAAGTCTAAAGCTAGTTTTGTCAGAAAAGACAAAAATATTAGACTAAATCATCCTGAAGCTTCCTTCTATCCTTAAAACAATTCCATGTGATTAACATCAGTAAGTTCCTATCTAACTCACATTTCTTACCAAAATGCCAAGCACCACGTGGGCTCTCTTGTTCTCTACAATCTAGATTCAGTGTTGCCACAAATCAAATTGTCTCCTGAGACACAGCTGACAAATTTAGGCTAGAATGTGGGTGTTTGTCCTGTTCCCAGGAAAGAACTACAAGAAGGGGTCAACCTCCCTTTTCTTGTACTTCAACATCAACCCCAAGAAGCACCGTCTCTCTTTGTTCTAAAAGCCACCTGACTTTAGCTCTTCCCCAGGGAGGAGGTGGCAACCATTACCTTCTACCTCTGGAAAAATGCTCCAAGGCCTGGAATTATAAAATTATATCCAATTTACTTTGTGACATTTTCCCAAATCTTGTACCACTGAAATAAAACAATACAATGCTTACTCTCAATAATAAAGATGAGATTGGAAATGCATGAGTAATTACCATAAAAGGAATCACAGAGATGCATCTTTTCTAGGAAAATATTTAACAATGGGGGATTTTTGAAGCCCAGGGTTGTGGTTCTGAGGGGCATACATGCAATTTCAAAATATCTCTTCAATCATATTTTCCTTAATCATCAACGAAATACCCTCACCCTTTTGATAAGAGCTAGATACTGTTTCATTTCCTTAGTGTTTCACAAGCATTTTGAAATCCTGTAACAAAGGGCAATATGAAATGGATGTATGAGATTTATCTAAAATCCAATTTTGTTTAGCAACAATACTGCTTAGAGAAATCCCCTGTATAAGATCATGTGTGATATGTTCACACGGCAATGCACAGTAGCCACAACAAATGATGTGAGCGATTACTTAAGCTGTGGGTATTGATGTTGTCCCCATATCCCTTTCCTCTGGCTATTTGAGTCCCTTTTGAACATAGCTCATTTCTATGTAATCTACATCCTTTGAATGTGCTGCTTCTCTCGCATATAAATTAAGTTATATTCCCTAAAAGCTAAAGACAGTACACAAACCAAGAGAATACCAACTCTGCATGTCTCCATTGTGCTTATAATAATAAATGTTTATTTTTGTTCCATTTCAGTAACTGCAGAGCAGTTCCAATTTTTGAGATATAATGCAGAAAATATAAATAGTTGTAGCATACTGTATTTTATCATAGTGACAAGCTGATTGGATGGTGTGATATTGGTAAAAAAAAAAAAAAAAAAAAAAAAAAGAAAGAAAGAAAAGAAACATGGGTTTAAGTCATAAAATCTGAGTTTCCATCCTGGCCCCATCATTTATTACGTGTGTCTGAGACATAGTCCTCTCCCTCCCCTGTAAAATGAGACAGGACAGTCCCCTCAGAGGGTCATTATGAGAATTAAATAAAGGAGAGAGCACCATGCAAATATTAGGTGTGATTCTATCATTTAATCAACGCCATCTCAAATCCTTTGGAGAAAAGGGTGGAATGATTAATTGAATGGAGGTGATAGCTAGATGATAGATAGATAGATAGATAGATAGATAGATAGATAGATGGATAGATAGATAGATAATAGATAGATAGATAGATGATAGATAGATAGATAGATAGATAGATAGAGGCAAAGACAGAGATAGACAGAACTTATTAATAATAATCCCCAGTATATGCGTAACATTTGTCATTACTATCTAAACATCAAAAGTCACAGAGTCTCTGTGTCCAGCTGTGCAACTTGTGGCCTGTGCCAGGGCATCCCTCCAGCTGAGAGGATGGGTGGGAGAATACAGCCCACACTCCACCCATGAAGAGCAGGTCCTGGCGCAGGGCTGTGTCTTCCTGGAGGTAACGACACCTTTTTCTAATTCTCACAAAGCCTCCTAAGGACTAGCAACAAGCCTGACCAGAATCACTGCACTAAATCCCCAGACGCTTCTGAGAGATACTATTGCCAGACTCTTACAAGTTAGAAAACAGAAACTCAGAAAACTGAAATGAACCATCCAAAGGGCTGAAGCATGAATTAAGGCCTTCCAACACCTAAGCCAATGCAATGTCTAGCACACAGCAAACACCCACGAACAAAGGAACTCCCGAATAAGTGTTCATCAGACTGATAGAAAGCTGGACATGACAATGCCTCAGCCGCAGAGGTTAAACTTCACACCAATAGATCCTGAATCCACAAAAGGGAGAGGTCATGTCAAGATCCTAGAACACAAATCTAGGACAGACAGACACAACCTCCACCACATATTATACAATAACATATCATTCTTTCCATCAAAATGCTGTTATAAGTAGAGGAAACAGACCTAAATCAACACAATTAAGTGTTCATAGGAACCATGATAGAAACCCAATCCAATGTCTTTTCTAGTTTTTATCTCTAAACTGACGGCGAATTCAGATAAACACTCTCAAGACAAGGTGAAATGGGGCCTGAGACCTGATGGGACTGGAAGCTGGGAGGGTGGCCCTGAGGTATGAGTTCGAGAACTCTTGGTGGTGAATCTGTCAAAGCATACTGGCTGCCAGGGGTGCCCCGAGGGTGGGCAGCGAGAGCATCTGCCTCCTGCAGGTGGGGCTGAGCATAACAGACCCCAGGGATGCAATCTGAACAGTGCACCGAGAGTATAAACCTCACTAATAAACAAGGTGCATATTAAAACAAGGCACCATTTTTCACTTATAAAGCTCAGCGCTTAATCCTTAGCTAGTACTGTGAATTATTAAAATAATTTTCTTTCCTTTAGCTGGGGACAGGGGTCAGGTACGAACAATGGGAACAGTACTTCTATATGTACTTGGGAGAAATGTACATTTGCACGATTATTTTCATAAAATAACCTGGTGATGTTTATTAAATCCCATAAACTTTGATCCAGTAAAACCTCTTATAGGCTCTAGAATAAGGAAGTAAGCCAAATTCTGGGAAATCCACATGAACACATATGCATTTTCTATGTACATTAGAATGTCATCCGTGCTTATCTTTTAAAAAAAAAAACTAGGCAAAATATACATATATTCAATGTACCATTTTAACCATTTTTAAGTTACTGTTCAGTGGCACTAACTATATTCACATTGTTATGCAGCCATCACCACCACCCATCATCCATCTCTAGAACTTTTTCATTATTCTCAACATAAACCCCATTCCCATTAAACAATAATTCCCCATTTCTCCCTCCCCAAACCCCTGGCAACCACTGTTCTATTTTCTGTCCCCATAAATTTGACTATTCTAGGTACTTCATATAAGTGGAATTATACAATATTCATCCTTTCCTATCTGACTTACTTCACTTATAATGTTTCAAGGTTCATCTATATTGTGGCATGTATCAGAATTTCATTCCTTTTTAAGGTTCAATAACATTGTGCTGTGCTCCTATATCACATTTTGTTTATTCATTTCTTCATCAGTGGGCATTTTGGTTGTTTCCATCTTTAGGCTGTTGTGAATAATGCTACCATGAGTGCTGGTGTAGAAATATCTGTTCAAATCCCCATTTTCAATTCTTTTGAGAATGTACCTAGAGGTGGAATTACTTCAGTTTTTTTTATATATATCAATGAAAAATTAGAAGCAATTATTATTAGACAGAATGCTTCTAATTGACATTCTGTCTCCTTTTAGCATGAGGACTCCAGGGACCTCACGACCTGAGAGCAGATCATTTTTCTATGGATGCACTCACTTCTTGCCTACAAAAGACTAATATATAAACCCAAATACAAATTGTATCTTTAAAACAGGAAATTTAACAGCCAAGGGACTTCAATTTTAACCTGTTGACTTAGTGATCATTGAATTGGATCAATAGTATTTGGCTTTGAAAATCTACTATTTAATGGAATTGATTGTTCTATATGTGGGCTTGGTAGTTGTATGGCTGTTCATGTCACAAAAGCTGTTCATGTGCCAAGACAGATGAAGTTTGCTGACCAGAACTCTCCTGGTCAGAACTGCGACATAACGGCAGGCCTGCCTTGCGACTTTGCTAACTTCCATCACTGCCCACCTACTTCCTTTTCTGATTGATGTGTTTTTTCTTATGACTCATTTACTTAACTCATAGTATCTTTATTAAATGCTAATGTAACCAGTTTTGTATTTTACTTCTTGCTTCTGGACCTAAGCAATATTTATATTTGTCATGTTTTGCATTTAACTACAGTCATTTTTATGCTTTTTATGCTTTGATTTTATAGATAATTCCCAGAGATGCAGGAGGTCCTTCTTTTCACTAGTATCTACATTTGAATTACAAAAATAATTTCTAAAGTCAGGAAAGTAAGTAATCCATGTTAGGAAAAGTTCCTTTTTAAATCATGCTTTTAAAAATATAAGCACTTAGGAACTTGTAACAGGGTCCCAGCATGAATCTAAGCTATGTTCTCTTAAAAATTTAGCGCAGCCTGGCTGGTGTGGCTCAGTGTTTGAGCATTGACCCATGAACCAGGAGGTCACAGTTTGATTCCTGGTCAGAGCACAGGCTCAATCTCCAGTAGGAGGGGTGCAGGAGGCGGCCAGCCGATGATTCTCTCTCATCATTGACGTTTCTATCTCTCTCTCCCTCTCCCTTCCTCTCTGAAATCAATAAAAATATATTTTTTAAAAAATTTAGCATATCTGGACATTGCAAAAGCACTGGTGGGACAGGTTCACAAGGGATCTGTTTTAATGATGATCAAGATTCTTTCTAGAAAAGAATTCATCCTAATCAGAGCCAATGGCCCCAGCTAGGAAGGGAGAATTCAGTGAGCGCATAGTGAAAGAGCCTGTCACTCAGACTCTTCCTCCAGCCCCTCCCATGGCAGAGTGTGCCGATAGGGGCCAAAATACTTCTTTCTCTGAAGCCTGCATGGGACTCTCTGACTATACAACATCAGCAACACCGGTGCCAGTGGTAGCTAGGTGGTGGCATCAGCAGCTTCATGCACACTGTCACTCAGGGTGCTGACTGCGGGAACGCTCTACATGGTATCAAGCACACGGGTCAGTGCCTTCATTGTATCAGGTGACTTGAACATTGTCCACCTTGGGTGGACACTGGTGACATAGCTGAGCTGGCTGTCTTCAGTAACTGCAGTCATTATTATAGCAAGCCAGGAGAAGATGTTTCTAAAATTTACATAACACAGATATTTCTTAGAGATTTTTATACTATTTTACCAAATTTGAGGGGGCTAAACTCTCTGCAGACCAAATGAGAACAGATATACAGAAATAAATACTTTGTGACTGTTGTGTATATTGTCCCATACCAATGTAACGATGGCCCAGAAATGTGGTTCACACACCTAAAGTTAAGTTTTAGTTGGATAGAGTCATTTCTCTTATGGAAAGTACTTCATTCTTTGATGACAGAAAGCCAACTAATCACTATTATTCCTATTAAAATCAAGCTACAGCTAGCATTAAAATGGTTATTTTTAAATTTCATAAACACTTATTTCCACCACTCAAAATGAACATTAATACTGTGTCATAAGTGCTTCAGATCTTTGTGTTTAAGAAATAAAGCATCACAGTCAAGTATACTGTCCCCTACATTCTCTTCTCCACTTCCTTTCCCTCCCCGCCCCCACCCCACAAGAGGAAATCATCAATGCAATTTGTAAATACACAACAAATAATGTAACACATTATTTATGTATACACAAATACAAAGCAAAAATATAAAGATAAGGTATAGATAACATATGGAGGTAGGGTTTTAAAATAAGAGATGGGAGGGGAATGCTTTACTCTTCTTATAAATACTGTCAACTGTGAAGAGCTGGATTCCGTTTGAATTCAAGGAAAAGTAATCAAGGACGGTGAAATACTTTGTAGAAAAGTATTTCATAGCCACAATGTCACTCTTCCTTTTCAGTTGAATTCGAGAAAATAATAGAAGAAAGTTGAGAACTGGGAACCAGAGATAAGATTGTGCTTCTTCCTTCCAACAATTCTTCCTTTTCAGAAACTGAAAGAAGAGGAGGCTAGGACAGACTCGCAGGCAACTCTGAGCAGTGGGTAGCTGGAGGTGCCATGACACCAGCCAAGCCTAAATTACCAAGCAAATCCTTGGAAGTAGCTTATGGTTCCAAGCTAAGAAATTCAAGGTAGGAGAAAAAAAGCACTCTAATTAGGGCCTACATATGTTTGCTAACAATAAATAGTAAACCTATAAAATTGATTTAAAAGCTACCCAGTCTTTCCATAATCTTTCCATAGTCTACCAACTCTGCTTTAAGAGTAACTATAAAAGTTTCATTAAAAGAAATTTAAATAAGATTTTCAATTGAAAAACAAAAATAATGTACAAATTGGGTATATATGAGGGTTAGATTTCTAATTAAACAAGGATATTAAACCTATTATTTATCTCTGCTCCTTCCTAAAACTCAACCAATATTAACATTAAAGAATGAAAACATATTAACTCCCAAGTTCTCAGAGCATGGGTGGGAAGAGAGTGCAAGTCTCCCAGAAAGCAAACCAGGGACCACAAAAGGTCAGACAAGAGCAAAAGAGAGGCATCAACAAAGTTCTGGAAGATAGAAAAGAGGTGAACTTGTGGTTACTGAGTTAATCAGAGAAGGCTGCAAAGTATTCTAGTGAAGGCTGTGGAAATAAAGACAAGAACTAACTTTTCACACCATCAAATTCTAGAAAGATTCAATATTTGGAAGTGCTGAGAGACACGGCTGACTGATAAATGATATCCCCTTTTCTCTCAACTGAGTACATGACCAATTAAGATGTAACTTCAGAGCCAGACAGGAAGAGATCAAAATGTCACCTGGAATGTGAAATCCTGGATGGGATCCTGGACCAGAAGAAAATCTGTGAAAGAACTGACGAAATTCAATGAAGGTCCATGGAATGGTTTATTATAATATACTAGAGGCCTGTGCCAGAGTAGGCCTTCCTTCCCCGGGCTGCCGGCACTGGCTTCCCTCTGGCACCTGGGATCCGGGCTTCCCTCACAGCCCTGGCTTCGTTCCGAAGGTCGTCCGGAAGGACGTCCAGTCTAATTAGCATATTACACTTTTATTATTATAGATTATTATAGATTGTGAATCTCCTGCTTAATCTCTGTAGTGCGGTTACTGAGACATTGGCATTAGGGGAAGCTGGGGGAAGGGTACAGAGGAACTACCCACAAGTCTAAAACCATTTCAAAATGTAAACATTTTTTTAAAGTTAAATGTCTCCTTTAATACAGATGAAGTTCTTATTAGAAAACATAGCTTATTCTGCCTAAATTAGATACATTTGCCCACTCTACTCCTGAATGAGACAGATTTACACAAGCACTGAAGGGCCACTCAGGTCTCACCAGGGCAGACCCAGGAGGCCCTAAGTGGACCCACGGCCAAAACCCAATGAGAACACATGATCTCTACAGACAGGTAAATCTCAAGTTTAAGGCCTTAGAATCACCTTAAAGCAGTGGTTCTCAACCTTCCTAATGCCACGACTTTTTAATACAGTTCCTCATGTTGTGGTGAACCCAATTTCATTGTTACAAATTAAACATAATTAAAGCATAGTGATTAATCACAAAAACAATATGTAATTATATATGTGTTTTCTGATGGTCTTAGGCGACCCCTGTGAAAGGGTCGTTCGACCCCCAAAGGGGTCGCGACCCACAGGTTGAGAAGCGCTGCCTTAAAAAAAGGTGAAAAGAAAGGGCTGAGCTGTGCCTGCCCTTCCTTACTGTCCAATTAAGTCACTCCTTGTCATGGAGGGGGAAGTGAAGGAAGAAGAAGAAAGAACCCAGGAGTGTTATTCTAATGCAGACAACCCAGACCTTTTTGGTCAAGATCCTTTCATACTATTAAAAATTATTGAGAACCCAAAGGAGCTGTTGCTCATGTTGGTTATACACAAGGGTGGGAAAAGTAGGTTTACAGTTGTTCGTATGGAATATAATACAATAAGTAATAATAATAATACAAAAAATAAACCCTGTTTCATGTACTCATAACTGTAAACCTACTTTTGCCTATGTTGTATATCAATATTTACCACAAGCTGGTACATTTTAGATTAAACTCAGTATATGTTAACATGAATATGTAACATAGTTTATGGACGATAATTATATATTCCAAAACAAAAACATATAGTGAGAAGAGTAGCTGTGTTGTACATTTTTACAAAGCTTTGTCATGTCTGGCTTAACAAAGACAGCCAGATTCTCAGATTTGCTGCTTCATTTAATCTATTGTAATATCACATCATATTGTCTCTGGAAAATTCCTCTGTAAGCTCCTAGGACAATGTAAGTGAAAAGGGCAAATAATATCTTAGTAGTATTATAAAAATTCATTTGACCTTTCACAGGGCTGCTCGGAGAACCACTGTTCTAATCAGTGCCCCTCCACCTGCAGTAACAACAAGGTAAGCATCCCCCAAACAGGAGACACTGGCACCTGTGAAGGCTGGAGGAAGGCTGCCTCTCAACCAGAGCAGTAGTAGCTGAAAGTCTGTCTAAGAAGCAGTCTAACCCATTCCCCTAAACCCCCTTCTTAGCTTGTACAATCAGGTGACCATCTCTGTCCATGCCAGCAATTTACTGAGGTAAACCCAGACATGCTCCAGACTCAGGGACACAGGCCAGGGCTGAGGAACGCCCTTCTAAAACAAGAAAACAATGAAATCATGCATAAGGTGAGGTGAAATTCCCCCACCCCCCTGCCCCACTCCGCTCTTAGGATCCTGGCAGCCTAGTTTATTATCCTTCCCGCAGCACATACACCCTAAGCAAGAGATTGGGTAATTTTTCTGTGAGGAAACTGAACAACCCAAGAAAAAGACCTATAAATACTGCGAGTTGGGATATCCATCAGTGAAACAGCACCAACCAATTACCCTAAATTAAAGCCCACGTCCTGCCTCTGCACACACAGTTCCAATCAACTTTTGATGCATCACTCTTCAGTGTGAACAGGCAGTCCAAGGTTACTAAGCCAGACTTCTCAGAAAGCAGCCAGTGGGGGAAATGAGACAAAATGATAAAAGTAGAATGATAGGACAAATGTTTTTTAAAAAGAGAATTACCATCAAACAACAAAGGACTTCTTGGAAGTTAAAAATGTAAGAGCAGAAAATTAAAATCGATAGAAGTTTGGAAGATAAAGTTGAGGAAATCTCTCAGAAAGTAGATCAAAGAAAAATTGATAGAAAATAGAAAACATAACACTAAGAAAACCAGAGAATCAATACAGGTTAACTACATAACATATATAACCCCAGAAAGAGATAACTAAGAAAATTATAAAATAAATAAAAATAAAAAGTCACAGAATGCAAGATTTTGAGTTTCCAGATTGAAAGAACCCAATACATACCCAGGGAAAGACATGAGTATATGAAGAAGAAGAAAACACACATGGTGATATGAAACCATAGAATGCAAGGGATAAAGAAAAGAGCCTAAAAGTTTCAAGAACTTTTTCACAAGAACAGGGAACACATGGTAATGGAGATTCAGGATGGCATCAGGCTTGACAATGAGAACTTTGAAAACTACCTGAGAATGGAGCAATGCCTTCAAAGTGTTGAAGAATAATAAGATCCACCTAGAATTCAAAGTCCAAACCATCATTCAGGGATGAGGACACATTAAAGACATGTTCACAAATGCAAAGTCAACCTATTTCGGGATGCTGCAAGAAAATGTAATCCACCAAAAAGAAGTAGTCAACCAAGGAGAAAAATAGACATGGAATGAGAAGATACACTAGCCAGTCTTCAAAATGCACCCAAATGACCCCTCCCCGTGGAATTCATACCCTGTACAGCTCCTTCCAACGCTGGACAAGGACTGGTCTGTGTGACCCAGAGAGACGGCAGAAGTAACCATCTGTCACTCCTGAGATCAGGTGATAAGAGACACTGAGCCTTCCATCTTGGTCGCTGTCTTGTGCACTTTCTTGAGTCACTCACTTTGGGGAAAGCCAGCTGCCATGAAGTGAGCAGCCCTATAAAGAGGTCCATTTGGTGAGGGACTAGATCCCCTGGCCAAGAGGCTCCTGGCTGTGGTAAGCTACTAGCAGACCCACCAGCCCAGTCAGGCCTCAGAAGATTGCAGTCTTGAGAGAAACTCTGAACCAGACCACCCATCTAATAAGCTGTTCCTGGATTCATGACTCACAAAAACTGGGGGGAACGTGGGAAAATAAATATGTATCATTTTAAGCTGCTAAGTTTGGGTTGATGTGTTGTTACACGGCAATGGACAACTAATACAGAAGAGATCCAAATACGAGAGAAGTGAAAGACAT
The DNA here is from genome assembly GCF_963259705.1 of Myotis daubentonii. Taxonomy (NCBI): domain Eukaryota; kingdom Metazoa; phylum Chordata; class Mammalia; order Chiroptera; family Vespertilionidae; genus Myotis; species Myotis daubentonii. The sequence goes on along the minus strand of NC_081844.1, from coordinate 63,293,735 downwards.
TCCCCAGATTAGGAAGCCCCAGGGCAGCCGGCATGAGGCAATCTTAGAGAGCATGCAGTCCAGATGTGAGCAGGAAGACAGGGGGCCCTAGGAAGGACGTCTCCCCAAAGCAGTGGAACTGGTAGGTTATTTTACATATTTTATGGAAAATATGTAGAGAAAAGTTGCATTCACTTACTTCAATGAGAATATACATGTGGCTGCATTCACAAACACTTCCATTTCCATTTCCATTTCTGTGTTAACAGGCACACAGAAAGCTATGCAGAATTAAGAATGGAATAATTATTGACTGTAGAAAAAAATTGTTCAAGAAAGAAAATGTAACTAAAGCACATATGTAGCCCAAGTATAAACATTACAGGTATTTATAAAACCATAATAATGTAGACATTGGGCACTGATTTTACCCCAAAATTATAATAATTCTGAGAGTTTGAAGAAATCAAAGGGTGTGTAGCAGGGAGAGGGTGTGGCAGGAAGTGCACATTAAGAAAGCTGAAACTTTGCTTCTACAATAGGAACCAATGTGTAAAATGTAAAGATCAAAAACTGGAGTATATGTGTGTTGAGAAATTCAAATGTTAATACCAGAATAAGAGCTAAAAGAATTGAAAGGGGTTGACACTGGGGAACAGAAATTGAGGGTGGAGATGAATGGGGCCACAGAGTGCACTACCATAGCCTTATTATTCTCTTCATCTTAAGAACAAACAACAGACTATGTGTAAAATTAATAAAATAAAAAATGTCTTTAGATATCCAAAATAGAAATGTCAAATGTTTTTCCCCTGGGAGTCAGGACTGGGAATGGTGTTCTGATACTTAACTGCTGCGTTACAAACTACCCCAAAGCTTAGTAGCTTAAAACAAAAGGAACCAGGACTTAAAACAATGCAGGGCTTGGTAGGGAAGGTTTGTCTCTGGTCCATGCAGAGGCAGCTGGGAAAGCTCGCTGGGGTGTAAGCAACGCTCATCCCAGACCTTGTGTCACAGCTATGCAGTGTCTGAGTGCCAGGTCTTAAATTCCCACTCTTTTTGCTCTGCCTCAAGCTCACATTAAAATTCTAATGTGACTTTATTCCTTCATGCTGTTTTGCAAACTTGCTGTCAGCCCCCAGAAATAAGAGAGAAAATCATCAAGATTAAAGAGAGGCCAAGGGCCACGGAACACATCTGGAGCCCGCCTGAAGGGCTCCACTCTGCCCGGAGCTGACGCCTAGACGCCGCAGGAGACTGGAAAAGCATTAGTTATGAGATGGTTCCCGACCCTGAGGTGTTCGGGTTTCCTTTTGGAGTCAGCAGAGATGGGAAATTTACACACTTCAGATGATACTGTAAATGAGGCAGCCATTTCCTGGATTTCTCCTGCGTGTCTTCAAAAAGAAAGAAGAACCACAGTCACCCTGGTCTACTCGTCTCTGCAAGACCTAAGTCACATGCTTGAACAGCCAGATGGGGGACAGTGGCGTGTCTGTCGTGATGACACAGAGGCCTGCCAAAGGGACTCGGGTTCAATCTAAATCTAAATCCGTGATACTGTCCCGAGACAGAAGCTTGGCTCCTTCGTGTCTAAAGTCAAGTGACTGAATCAGGCTGGACAACTTTTAGGACTGGACACAGGTGCCATTTTTAAGGGCTGTGCGTGAGAGCACCCCATGGCTTTGACGCTGGGTAGTGAAGAGGAAAACAGTAGCGCTCCAGGGGGAATGGCGCTTTCTTCCTGAGAAAAGAGCTCATTTCAAAACAATTTTACTTCCTGTGAATTATGATGACTTCAAAAACTAGGGTTATTTTCTTTTCACTCTGCTTTGCTTTTTGCTTTTGTCTGCAGTTCTGCTATAGTAACAGTATAGGATGGAAACGAGGCCAGAGCTTCTCTATTCCTTATATAAGTCATGATTAGCAGTTATAACTAGGAAGAAGACAACAAGGAGACAGGTAATATCAAGACCTTTTCATAGACTTACTAACATTCTTTCTGTCAAAGATGATTATATATAATGAAATGACAAAAAGAAAAAAAATGATAAGAAGACCATTTGTTTAAGCCTCATCTTTGGTTTACCATCCTTTATTCAGATCCTGTGAGCTATCTACTCTTTTATAAATGTATTTAAAAATTAAAAGGGCATTGCTAACCTAAAATTTCTAAATATACAAGGAGATGTATAATACATAAATTAATTAATCAAGAGTTGCCATTAGGTTACAGAAGACAAAAAGAAATTTCTAGCAAGAAACTGCTTGAGTTCTGTATCATTTGTCTAATCAGAAAATATTTTAGGGAACTCATACAACTTAACAAAAGGAAGATAAACAATCCAATCAAAAAATGGGTAAGGGACCTAAATAGACACCTTTCCAAAGAGGACATTCAGAAAGCCAACAGACATATGAAAACATGCTCAAAGTCACTAATCATCCGAGAGATGCAAATCAAAACAACAATGAGGTACCATCTCACACCTGTCAGACTGGCTATCATCAACAAATCAACAAATGACAAGTGCTGGAGAGGATGTGGAGAAAAAGGAACACTCATGCACTGCTGGTGGGAATGCAGACTGGTGCAGCCACTATGGAAGACAGTATGGAGTTTCCTCAAAAAACTAAAAATGGAACTCCCATTTGGCCCTGTGATCCCACTTCTAGGAATATATCCCAGGAAACCAGAAACACCAATCAGAAAGGATATATGCACCCATATGTTCATAGCAGCACAATTCGCCATAGCTAGAATCTGGAAACAGCCTAAGTGCCCATCAGTAGATGAATGGATTAGAAAACTGTGGTACATCTACATGATGGAATACTATGCTGCTGTAAAAAAGAAGGAACTCTTACCATTTGCAACGGCATGGATGGAACTGGAGAGCATTATGCTAAGTGAAATAAGCCAGTCAATGAAGGAAAAATACCACATGATCTCACTCATTCATGGATAATAGAGACCATTATAAACTTTTGAACAATAATAGATACAGAGGCAAAGCAGCCTCAAACAGATTATCAAACTGCAGCGGGAAGGCCGGGGAGGGTTGGGGGGCAGGAGGGAGGGGGGTAAGAGTCAACCAAAGGACTTGTATGCATGCATATAAGCATAACCAATGGACATAAGACACTGGGGGGGGAGGGGAGGCCAGGGGATTGTCAAGGGCGGGGGGAAAAAAGGGACACATATGTAATACCCTTTGTAATACTGTAAGCAATAAAAAATAAAAATAAATAAAAATAAAAAATAAAATATTTATTGAGGAAGTATGTTTCAGGCACTGTGCTAGGCTCTGGGGGACATAGCAGTGTTCTTGATGTCTACTGAGTTAAATGTAGTATCCCAAAATTTAGTGACTTAAAAAATAACAACTATTTTATTATTATGTCACATAGTTCTGAAGGTTGACTAGGGTAATCTAGGCAATTGTTTCTTGGGGTCTCTGATACAATTGACATCAGATGGTGACTTGGACCTAGAGTCATCACAAAGCCTTGCTTAATCACATGGCTGCAATCAGTGCTGAAGTTCAGCTGGGCCGTCACTATAACAATTAATCGCAGCCTCTTCTTGTAGCCTGGGGTCCCTGAGAGTATAACAGCTGGTTGCAAGACTGGGATCCCAAGAGGACCAAGAGGAAGCTATATAGACTTTATGACTTATCCTTGGAAATCACACTGCATCACTCTGCCAACGGCCCCAGACCTGCCAAGGTTCAAAGAGAGGAAGCACAGGCCCTCTGCCCCATTTCTCCACATGGAAGTGTCAATGTCACATTCAAGGGGACATCTTGGAAAATCAATCTGCCATGAGAAGTGAACAAAAATACAAAGTCTCTGCTTTCATGCACATGTTGAGGGGCAGGGGAGCCTGGAAACAAACAGACCAAGATACAAATATAGGAAATATCAGGTGATGATAACATCTATGAAGAAGAATAAGGGAAAGGAAGGGGTATTGAGGGTATTATCTTTTTTGCAGAATGATCACAAAGTCTTCTCTGATGAGGGGCCATTTAAGTAGAGATTCTGGAGCAACCGAGCAATGGAGCCATGCAGATAGTGGCGCCAGAACATCCCAGTGGAAGAAACAAGTGCAAAGATCACAAGGAGAGAGAGTACTCTCTGGGAATGACAAGAGAACCAATGTGCTTGGAGCAGTGGCAAAGACTCAAAAAGAGGGCAGAGAGGTTGCGGGGGAACCAATCTCACAGGGCCTTTGGCCATGGCGATGGCCATGGACTTTACTTGGAGTGAAATGAGAAGCCCTGAATGGTTTTTAGTAGGAAAATGGCAAAACCTGACTTGCATTTTAATAGGATAACTCTGGCTACTGCATAACAAATAGAAACACAGCAGCCAGATCTAGGGTGACAGTGGGAGAGCAGTTGAGACTTGCAGTCATCCAGGTGTGAGGTGATGGTATCTTGGACAAGGTATTAGCAGTGAAGGTGGTGAGAGGTAGGCAGGTTCTAATGCTAAAAATATCTAACACCTTTTTAAATATATATATGTATGTACATATATATGTGTGTGTTTTTATTGATTTTACAGAGAGAGAAAAGAAGGGATAGAGAAACATTGATGTGAGAAACACCGATCAGCTGCCTCCTACATACCCCCTGGTAGGATCAAACCCATAACCCAGGCACGTGCCCTAACCAGGAATAGAACCAGTAACCTTTCAGTTCATGGGACAACCATTCAACCAACTGAGCCACTCCAGCCAGGCTCTAACATCTTTTTTTTTTTTTTTAACATTCAGATAATGTCATATTTATTTATCTAAATATTAAAACCTGGGCTTAAATAATAAATGTTGAAGGATAAAAATGCATCAATTATCACGAGCAAATTTTCTTTTAACATAGCATTATGAGTTATCTCAAGCACCTTGGGAAGCTTTTCCTTCCACAACTTACTATTTTTCCCTCTTGTGACACAGTCTAGTCCACATAGCCAACGTAAAATGCAAAATTAAGGTTATCATCACTTAGGCCAAAAAAATTTGACTGGAAAATCTAGGCAATAGAAGAAAAATGTTTTAGGGGTCCATGTGATCTAAGAAATTACCTGAAATTTCCACTTCCCTTTACATATGCAGATAACAGTGGCAGCTGGATGAGACTCATGGGTAAGAAAAGTGTTGCCCCTGAGAGGCAAATGGCTTCCTGTAGGATGAGGAAGTAAGTCGCTCTTCAGGGGTCTAGGTGCCCTAAAGGAGGTCACTGCCTCCCACACATCAGATGACTATTCCCACGGAGTTTTACGTTCATGCCGGCTCATTGACCACACGGTCAGGATGTTTAGGCAGCTCTCAATAGATTATGGGTTATTTCCTTATTGTGTTTGCTAAATGGTGAAGTGTCTAATCATTTTTATCAGGTAGGGAAATTTTATGAGGTCTCCCTGGCCTAGCCAAACCCCCAAACAGGATTCACCATTTATTCCCTTACGCCCTGAGTTAGTTGAACCAATTAAGGAGTACATAATAAGCCAATTACTTGTTCCCTACTTTTTCTAATGAGTGCATAAGATGTGCCTGCTCAAATTACAGCTCACTTGATGAGATTCTTCACTATGCTACCACTACACTCTGGCATTATTTCATTTCTTTCGGTATCAACGGCATTCATCTAGTAGCAGAAATTCTCCTTTGAGAGTCCATAGGAATTGAGCTTGTCCTCACAAGATAATCATTCACCCTTCAAGTCCAGCAGCAGGACCAGCAGTCTGACTGCTCCAACATGGCCCCTCAGCAAAACTAAGTGGAAGCCAAACCACACCCTGAAGATGAGGCACTTCCTTGGGGAATCAGCTGACACTCAGATACAGGGCTGTGGGTCCCGTATTTCCAAACCTACGCTACTGTCTTGCAGCCACCAGGGATTCATCACTGTGTTCTGTGAGGCTCTTTCGCAGGGATCCATCCACCAAGATCAAGCACACAAAATGAGCAAAACCCATCTGAGATCAAGAATCTATCCCTGCATTAGGGGGAAACAGAAACTCCTGAGTTATTGTAAGACAGACAGCTCTAGGATCCAAAGAGAGAGCAACAATCTTAAACAAACAAACAAACAAAAAAACCCCACAGAATGGAATTAGAAAATTTTGTAACTTTGTCAACATTAATTTTCACCAAATAACTCATTAAATCACTATAAAAGTCAATGCATATGGTCGGATATGACAGTTTAAATTCCAGAAAGAGTTGTAAGTCAAGTTAAATTCATAATACATAATGGAGTCTGGTGTCTCATCCATGAATTATAACATTTTTATTGCATCTCAACTGTAAATTACCAACTTGTTCCTGTCCTTCCAATTTCTTGATTAAATGGGGGGCTATTAGGCATTATGAAAATATATTATGGTAAAGGGTGACTCCAGCATTTGTCTCCATTATTTCAATATCCTTACTTAAAGCTTCATCACTAGAGCAGCTGCCCCAAACGGAATTGTTGATTTAGCGCTGCTAGCAGCAGGAATTAAATAAAAAAATAAAAATTGGCCCAAAAGGCCCATGTTCCCTAGTCATTATCTTGCTGTGTCTCATCGCATCCTTCCCTAATATTTGTGTGCCTTCAAAACTTTGGGTGTCCATTTTGATCACTTTAGTTTCTTCTCTTCAAAGTTATTCTTGCTTTACAGTCCTTATTCCCATGGGTCCAATTCAAGGGTATTTTATTCTGTGTCTTACAGTGGTAATGGGACAATAACTTGTACCCATCAAGTTTCCCCATAAAATGGTTTAATGTCTTGAAGCAGTGGCAGTTTGTCAGCTAGAGGAGTGAATGAGGTAGATATCATTTCAGTTATCAGAGACTCACAGTACATTAGTTCCTTCTAAGGAAGTTACTTAAAAAATCACCTCCTTTAGAAGCTTAGATTCTAAAACTGAAAGATATAAATATTTTGAAATATATATAAGTACCTACGTATTAATCAATGCAATAATTTTATTTGTATTTATATTTATTTTAGATTAAAGTGCTTTATTAATTTTTCCTAGTAGCAAATACATGTTCATTATAGAAATTTTTGAAAAATATAAAGTCCTAAAAAAAAGGAAAGCAATAATCATTCATAATCCTAATACCCAAAGATACGGAGTGGTAATATTTTACAGTTTCCACAATTAATTCTGGTTTATGTTTTCAATTCAGCGTAAAAGATAAAAAAAATAGTGTATTACAGAATTTTTCTCAAGGAAAAAAATCATTTTTGTTTAGGAACATATCTAAATAGACATGTTTGATTATAATCTTAAAGTTCATAAGGCTTAGCTTGAATCTTCTAAGATAAGACAAAGAATATCTAACAATATTCTGTCCCAAAATGGATATGAATCATAACCTTTAATTCCTCTGAAAGGAGGAATTAAAGGCATGGTAGAAGAAATAACCAGTAATTTTTAAGGCAGGTCTATCTGAAGAGTAGACTAGGAATGTCTAACATGTTTTTAACAAAAACAATAAACACAGACCCTCTGACCCTCTGGGTCCACCACCAGCAACCCTCATATCTTCAACAAAGTCTGCAATACATAGCACCTTAAATTGGTGGGATTAGGGGGAGAAAGACATTGGATAAGGGCAATATGCAGCAGGACAACATCATGGGAGGGGGGTGGGGGTCGGGGGACAGTATCCAAGAGAGCAAAATGCAGGCTGGAAATCAGATATGGATCCAAAGTAAGAACTCACAACCAGCAGTGATTCTAAAATAAGCCACTTCCTAGGAATCCTAGAGATAATGGAAGAAACATTGAATTTCCCACTTGAATGGGTATATAAACCAAATGTTATTTAAATATCGAAGACAGATGACCCCCCGCAAGCTGGAAGTTTTAGACCTAATATCCGAGTTATGCTTTTAAGAAAATACTGGATGGTGATGGTGATGATGACGATGACAATGCAGTTTACATAAAGGTGGATATGGTGAAGACTATGGGAGTGTTCCAAATAGTCAATCAAGTAGCCAAATGAAATGCCAATATTTGCCAAACACTTCTAGGCACAGTTCACACAATCCTGATGGCATCCAGTTTTCAGATCTGGTCCCATTAACAGCTTCTGAGCCCCCTCTTCCTATCCACAGCTACCTCTCTGCAGGATCGTGGCACTAATTACATGGTCATGAGGGAGAAGTGCAGAAGGCAGTAGAGAATGGTACTGCCTAAGGATGAAACCATTTGCATTATTACCATGTACTTGGCCTTGAGAACAGGCAAACGAACAAAGGAATAAACCTCTAGTTCACAAATAAAACCACAAAGCCGGTGCCAACTGCAGTTCAGTGATCCAGTGAAGGAGAATCAAGCTCGATCTGGGACTCCAGAGGCGGATAGGATTATGAGCTAAAAGGAAGACCGTGCCTCAGTTTGTCAGGAAATGGAGGGCCGGTGTAAATTCTTGATGATAATAAGAAGAATGGTTCTAGAAAGATCAGTTTTATCTAGTTGGAAGGATAAAATATAGTAGGGAGAACAGAGAGAAGGTTGCTACAGTGACCCAAGTTCAAAACGATGTGACTAAATGGGCTTGGTAGTACCATCTTCATGTGTGAAAAGGGCTATATTTACTAGGTGCCTGAGAGCAATTATACAAAGGAAGAGGAATTTAAGTGCCTACTTCTGTTTTATTGTTTAAAATTCCAATGGATTGACAAGACTAATAGACCTCATAGCACAAGGGTGAGTGGAGAGAAGAGGGAGATAGTGGGGAGCTATGTGGAATAAAGAGGTTAAGTAGAAAAACAAGCAAACCTAGTGAACTCATTTTTTTAATATATTTTTTATTTATTTCAGAGAGGAAGAACGAGGGGGAGAGAGATAGAAACATCAATGATAGGAGAGAATCATTGATTGGCTGCCTCCTGCACACCCCACACAGAGGATCGAGCCCATAACCCAGGCATGTGCCCTGGCCAGGAATTGAACTGTGATCTCCTGGTTCATAGGTCAATACTAAACCACTGAACCACACCAGCTAAGCTGGATTCATTTCTTATGACTACTATAATAAATTATCACAAACCTAGTGGCTTGAATAACATAGACTTATTACCTTACAGATCTGGAAGTACATAAACAGTATCCTATCTTTGCTCATTGGCCAGAACATTGTCATGTGGTCACACTTAGCAGGGAAATGCCCCGACTGGGATCGAACCCACAACCTAGGTATGTGCCCCAACTGGGAACCAAATCCACAACCTTTTGGTGCATGGGACAGTGCTCCAATCAACTCAGCCACCAGGCCAGAGCAGGAAGTTTTTTAATGGAGAAATGTCATTGGTTCACAATCAAGCACCAAGGATGTGGAAAAGAAGGGAGAGAAAAGAGAGAAGGAGGGGGTAAGCATTTCCTCCTGGAAAGCAAGTATCTTAATATTTCATAGCATTTATCAGAGACTATTTCCTGGTGAGATAGTGGCATGTTCTTCCGTGGAGACATTTACAGATTTTCAATTGCAATCAAGTGGTTGAAAATGTTTTATAACTTCTCTTCTACTAGAAAGCAAGGAAAGGGACAAGAAAGTCTCCCAAGATGCCACTTAATTCAAATCTGTGCTACTGGAATATTGGTTTTCTATCTCCTTAGAAGAACCTAGGAAAGTATCCCTGGCAATAACCTAGAGTATCTAATTATAGGAATGAGACCAAGAATTTAAAAAATGCCAGGTATTTAAAAATAAAGATATGAAATATTATTAGGGGAACATCAGAATTGTGAGTGGCTTAATATAATGTCATCTTGTGTTCCAACGATAAGCTTAGAGTCAATATTACCTGTAATCAGTCAAATTCTAAACATGGGTTTCCTCCAAAGAACAGGTAAATACAAGATGGAAGTGTTTTTTTTAATCACAAAATCTTTCAAGAATCTAGTCACTTAAGAGAGAATATTATCCTGCCAAATATTCAGGGAAGATTATGAAATTGAAAGGAAAAATGTAGATGTGTGAGTGTAAGATTGTGTGTGAGAGAGAGAGAGAACAGGTGGTCAAGGGAGAGAATTGGGAGAAGGGAGTAATACAAAGAAACAGAAGTGCTTTTTTAAAGTAAAACTAAAAAACACTGCAGAAATTATTGAGAGTAGTGGTAATTGGCTGACCCAGAAAGATATCTGGTTAGCAAATATGACTACATAAGAATACACTGTGAAATTATTTAACTTGTTAATAGTGTCAGAAAACAGAGGCTCTTGGCTGGCTCTTTGCTATGAGGCATATCTCTTGTTTCTGAGCTCTTCCTGCAGCCACTGCTCCCACTCCGCCCTGATCTGCAGTCTTCCTTTTCCACCGTTGGCTCCAAATCCCGGTTTTCCCACTTCTCTTTGTCCAAGAACCTGCACGGAAGTCCTGCAATCTCCTGTGTACCTGCCCAGACTGAATATGCACAAGTGGTTCCCTCCCATCATTCCATATAATTTATGAAAAGGAACTTTGTGAAAGTTTAAATGTAGTCTGTGCCATATTCTATTTAATTCAATAAATATTTATTGAGTGCCTGCCTGGAATTGTGCTATGCACCACATGGAATAAAAAAGAAATATATAGCACAGTCCCTCCTGTCAGAAAGTTTGCAATATTCCTGGGAATAAAACTTGAATGCTGAAGTAATTACAGGAGGCAAGATAGTATAGAGCAAAGCAATAAAATTATGTAACCAAGACCAAAATATAAGGTGCAGACAACATTATGTTTGGTCAGGGCAGGCAGGATGGAGCTATGGGGAATAGTTCATAGAGGATATGAAACTTCAGCTTGTCCTTGAAAGATGCATGGATTCGGCTGGGTGCAGCAGCAGAGGACACTTCAGGCAGTGGAAAGAGTGTGAGTAAAATCAGAGAGAGGAACAGCAGGCATGATGTGTAAGAGGAAATGTGAAGAGGCCAGCCTGACTGCAGAGAAGGGGAATGGAGGTCGCAGAGCTGTGTTTTAAAAAAAAAAAAAAAAACAGATGGAAAGAATATAATGAACCCCAGAAAGCCTTGAAGGGCACAGTAACAATTTTGGACTTGAACCATATGCTCTTAATCTCTCTCTATGGCTTCCTTGATGTTGATTCTTTCACTGTCATCAGACAACTCATTCATCGGCAGCCAGCATGACATGTTGAGAAGAACCCGGGCTATAGAGTGAGAAAGCTCTGATTCTGCCTCATACATGATCTTAGCAAAGTCATTTAATTGCTCGAACTTCAGTTTCCACAACTGCAAAAATGGGGAGGTCAATGCCCATAATTTAGGGTTGTTGTGAAAAGGGAGATGATGTGTATAATGTACCTTGTGAGGACAGACGGAATCCTTTATGAGTTTCATTCTTTCAGTGAGTATATGTTGAATGTCTACAGTACCAAACACTGTGTTCAGCACTAAGGAAGTAAAAACAAGATCACACAGTGCTTATTCTCAAGACATGAAGAGATGCAGTTTAAACCAATGGAAAGAACAGCAGCTTAGGGTCACATAAACTTGGAGTTGAAGCTCATTCCCACCATTTACTAGGTGCATGAACATAGGGATGCTATTTACTCAGTCTAAGCCTCAGTTTCATCATCCACATAACTGGTCTAATAGTATTTACCTCATAAGCTGATTTTAGAATGAAATATAAATATGATTTTTAAAAAGGTAATATAATGCCTGGCAATTGCAGGCATTCAATAAATGGTATTTGTTTTATAGTGGGAAAGCAGGCATGAAAAATAATTTGATAATAAGAGGCAAATAACTGAAGGAGGGAGAAGTTTTCACAGGTGACAAAGTCCCTGCACTGAAATTTAAATAATGAGTAGGATTGGCTGAGTGAGCATGTATTTAGAGAACATTCCTGGAAGAGGAAAGAGCATGTGAAAAGGTACAGGAACATTAAAGAGACTGGCACCTTCTAGGACATGCCGGTAATTCTGTATTGCTAGAGCTTAAGTCCAAGGCAGAGAGTCCAGGAGATGCAAGTGGTCAGATAGTCAAGAGCCAAATTCTGAAGCCTCTGGAATGTCACAGGAAGAGGTAGATCCTATCCAATAGGCAATGGGAGTCACTGTTAACTGTTGAGTAGTAAAGTGACATGATCAGCTCTGTATAGCATAAAGGGGGAGGGACAGGAAGAGCATTCAGGAGGCGATTGAACAAGTCCAGGTGAAACAAAGCGATGGAGAAGATGAAATACCCCAGTCAGCATGGCTCAGTGGTTGAGCATCGACCTATGAACATGGAGGTCATGGTTCAATTCCTGGTCAGGGCACATACCCCGGTTGCGAGAGCTCCATCCCCAGTGTGGGGTGTGCAGAAGGCAGCTGATCAATGATTCTTTCTCATCATTGATGTTTCTATCTCTCTCTCTCTCTCCCTCTCTGAAACCAATAAAAACATATATTTTTTTAAAAAGATGAAAAGAGAAGATGAAATAATTATTGAAGATATTTAGGAGTTGCTTCCAACAGAATTTGGTTTTGATTGGATTTCAGAGGAAGGTAAAGATGAGAAAAGAAACAAGGATGCCCCTCCCGTTCTTGCTGGAAGGTGACGCATTTCCTGAGATTGACAATACAGTTGGGAAGCAGGTTTAGAGGAAAGATGTAATCTCTTGTCTGGGACATAATGAATTTGAGAAGTCTGTACAACATCCAAGTAGAGATGTAGACATATCGTTCTGGAATGGATAGTGGCAGACTGAGGAGGCTGCCGATGTAACCCCGGGCATTGCTGGCCTGCGTGGATGCAGGTTAACCAAGAGAACAGACTCCCAGGAGGGACAAGAACAGAAGAGGCAGCACTCAAGTCAGGCCATCCCTACCTCGCCCGAATAATTGAGCCGCTCAAGCAGGCAGCGCTCAAATCCTTTAAGAACAAAAAATAAAGCTCAGAAGTAGAGGATGCTCAGGTATGCCCAAGGTCAAAGAAACCCGTCTTCTGGCCCAGCTTTTCTCTGCCTAATGTAAGTTTCATCTGTCTAAAAGAAATGCGAGGGAGTGCATGGAGGGCAGCTCTTGGATATGGAGGACTGCGTACAGGATGACAATTATAAACACACTGTCTCTAGAAAAGCACTTCATTTACAAAGCAGATTTGACAGCTCACGTGGCTTTTTGGCGGAGCGATCCTGCCCGGCCCCTGTGCGACCTGGTGAGCTTCGATTACAGCTTTGATGCTAGCTCCACCACAGAGACCCCCTAAAAGGGGAGTGATAAATGAGGTCCTGTCAGGCTTCATTCCCTGGGTGGCCTTGAATCTCTGCTGTTATCTGTTACCCTGCCAGTGCTGACAGTGATGAACACAAGGCAGGCAGCTAACGACACCCCAATTCATTACCAAAAAGGAGGGGGAGCAGAAATAAAGGAAGGTGACTGCCGGGTAGGAAGCTTCACTCACGTCAGTGCCGTCTTCCTCCTACAGGTCTGAGCGGTGAAGAAATGATGGCGCCCATTTGTCTCAAACAAGAGCTCTAATGATACTCGGAAGGAGTCACGAGGAAGCTGTACACGGGCCTCCTCGTGGTGAAGCTCTTCTTGAGACTTACAAATACAAGAAAAAATATTTCCAGCACCTGATTTTTTTTTCAGTCCACTCTTACTCTAGAAAAAAAATCAAAGACACTTAAAGTCATCAGTCTATACTGCTTGCCTATGCTAAATTGTTATTCATTCCAGAAGAGTACACAGTTTCTCTCTGTAAGATTATATTAAGCCTGTAACTCTGCAATAGCAAACATTTTAGGCAGACCTGACCATTGCTTCCCATAATGGACATTTATATCTTTAAGTGGTATCTGGTTCCTCCCTAAGCAATATTTCACCAAGATTTTTGTTTCAACTAGTTTTTTCCTGACCTCATGGGAAATAAAAGCTTCTGCTTCATAGTCACCTTTTCATATTAATAGGACTTCCTGTGATACCTGAAGACACTGTGCCCAATCAATAAATACCTCTCGAATTTAATGCCCAGGGAAGACACAATTTTCCAGCTTAATCCAGGGTATTAATCAGAGCACTGGTTCTGTGGGACAGTAAGAGGAAGGAAGTCTTAAAAAATAAAAAATAAAAAGGAAGGCAAGCCCTGGCCGGTTTTGCTCAGTGATTAGAGTGTGGGCCTGGGCCAAACGGTCTCAGGTTCAATTCCCAGGCAAGGGCATGTACCTTGGTTGCAGATTCAATCCCCGGCCCCTGTAGGGGCACATGCAGGAGGCAACCAGTAGATGTGTCTCTCTCACATCCATGTCTCGCTCTCTTTCCTCCCTCCCTCCTCTCTCCCTCCCTTTCATTCTATCTCTAAAGATCAATGGAAGAATATCCTTGGGTGAAGATTTTAAAAAATGGGAAGGTAGTGGGAAGGTCCATGGTTAAATAGACTTGAGAAACCCTGGGTTTATTCCTTTCCTACAGATTTCTTTTCCTACAGGACTTTTTCAGTCTTTATAATACTAATGTGCATTTTTACTCCCCTGAAGCAAATATAATCTACTAGGGGCCTGGTGCATGACATTCGTGCACGGGGGCGGGGGGTGGGGGGGGAGAGGAAGGTCCCTCAGACAGGCCTGCGCCCGCTCACAGTCTGGGACCCCTCAGACTGTGAGGGGCATAATATGCTAATTAAACCAGATGTCCTTCCAAACCCAATCCTTCCTTCCAGACAAAGCTGCAGCCAGGGGAGGCCAAGGCAGAGGCAGCAGAGGCCCCCGGGAACAGCAACGGCGGGCAGAGGCTGGGGCCAAGGCCCTTGAATGGATTTCATGCATTGGGCTTCTAGTGAGTTAATAAAGATGCTGAAGCAGAAAGGCAATGATCTTAAATTTGAGACAAAAAATGATGGCATGATTATGCATGGATTTTTATCCTTGCTTTTTAAAGATTTTTTTTCTTTAAAAAGTAGCATAAAGACCTTACCATTGATTTTGAAAGCATTTTTTATATAAGTATGAATGAAAGTGGTCAGACTTTAGAACACCTTAAAACTACAGTATAAGTTAAAACACAAAAAAAACAAGAGCCAAATCTGAGAACAAGCACAAAAAACAATCTGCTTCAATATTACAAGACATCTTACCTGTTTCTTGTTATGTAAGACAAATACACATTAGCAGCATTTCCTGTGCTGGCTATTAGGTTTTGTCCTGATGAAATAAAGTCACTAACTATATTTAAAATAGCTGAGGCATTCTGAAGTCTGGGCTTCAAGCACAAACAAAATTTTAAAAGAGAAACGAACTAGCCAGCTTTGTTTATGAGTGCTTGTTAAGCCAAGGAACAAATATATATATTCCCTAACCAGTTTGGCTCAGTGGATAGAACGTTGGTGTGTGGACTCAAGGGTCCCAGGTTAGATTCCGGTCAAGGGCATGTACCTTGGTTGCGGGCACATCCCCAGTAAGAGGTATGCAGGAGGCAGCTGATTGATGTTTCTCTCTCATCGATGTTTCTAGCTCTCTGTCTTTCTCCCTTTCTCTCTGTAAAAAATCAATAATATATATATATATAACAAACTTGTATTGTCATTATTCAAAGAGTTTTACACTAGTATCTAAAGCAGTGTGTAAGTTGCAAACATGTAATGGCTAGAAATGGACTATATAGCCTCTGTGATCTTTTTCATCTTTAAAAAGCAATCAGAATTCAGGTGGGGAGAACCGATCATCCAAGAACTAAAGTAATATCTGGGAGAGATGAAACCATCATTATGAATTAGAGGCAGCCCATCACTCATTTTTCGGCCACCTTCTCTCCAGGAGAAAGTAGACTCCCGGAAAAAGCTTGCTGCATTCTTTCCTCATGTGCTCCAGGAATTCAAAAGCCAATCACGATGTTTCCTAAATACAGTACAAAGGAATAGATCTGCATTTTTTTTCCTTGTTCCCAGATTATTTGGATCCAGACATCATGGAATTTACCAGAGACAGGATGAATGGAATTCTGTGGTTTACCCTTCCACCGTTTTCATGTTAAATTCTCTCTTTCCAATTTCCTACAACCAACTGTGTGCCTTCCACCTCTGCTGCAAAGGCATTTATTTCTGTCTGGCCAATCTGAATTGTTCCATTGCCTTGCTACCCACTGGTGACAAATATACTCCTTCGTCTGTAAGTTCTCTGAGCGCTGGAGGATTGATGGGAGTGAAGGAAGAACTGGGATCGGCAAGGCAAGGAAGGAATTCATCTTATTAGCCTTTGATTCAAGTTAATCACAAGGAAGGTAATATTTTAAACTCTGAAAGACTTCTTGGAAGTTTCCAGAATTTCTCCAGAGGCACAGATCAATAGACCAGAATAATCAAGAAAAGAGAGAGAGTTCGCCAAATGCCAGTCACTTGGTAGAGTGTTTTTACTTGATTAAGGAAAGGGCTTTTAATGGGAGTATTCCAACCCAGGGGAAAGGGTGCAAATCAACCCTCCAGGGCAGTACCTCTACACGGCAGCTGAAAATAAAAGAAAGGAGGACATTTAATTACAATCTCCACCCTTCAGCACAGGGATGTGGGTAGCACTTGTTTGTTATGTTGTTCTGTTGATGGAAGATTTCCTATAGCTTGGAGCAATCAATGCCCCTGTCCACTCAAAATAATGCATGAGGATTGGGGGGTCCTGGGTCTCATAATTTTGCCAATGACTCCTTCTCTTTCAGTTGGAAATAACAGAAAATGAAGTTTGTCTGATTGCTGGGAGGCCTCCCTGAGTTTCTTTGATGTTTAAATATTAGCACCGGGAGCTCAGAGCTAAACTCCCTCAGCAAAGCAGAGTTATCTGGCCTATTACCCTGAACTAGGCAAAAGAATTCAAATTTTTTTCAAACAGAGCCTAACTTTTAAAAACAGCGAAGAATTGCCCGGCTGAAGAATTTATAGCTCAGTGGTTGAGCATTGACCTATGAACCAGAAGGTCATGGTTCAATTCCCGGTCGGGGCATATGCCTGGGTTGTAGGCTTGAACCCTATTGTGGGGTGTGCAGGAGGGAGCCAATTAATTATTATCTCTCATCATTATGTTTCTATCTCTCTCTCCCTCTCCCTTCCTCTCTAAAATCAATATATATATACATACACATTTATATGGAAGTGATCTGCAATTTTTTATGTGTGTGTGTGTGTATATATATATTAAAAACAGCAAGGAATTCACACGTGGTGGGGTGCAGCAAGGAGGAAACTTCAGCTCCCCAAACATTGCCCAAAGTGGCTCCTTTACCATTTGTTCATTTAAAGCACAAGCTGGCCCTCAGGACGTCCTCCCTCTGCCCATCTCCGGAACACACCAGCTCTCTCCCCCCTGGGATTCAGCTCCTTCCCAATCACATCTGTCATTGACTTGATATGCTCTTCTTGCTTTCTCGTCCTTTCTCTTCTTGCTGCTCCATCTCTTTCTTTGTCCTCTTCATCCCTCTCCATCTCCCTCCAGGCATCTTTCTTCTCAGGTTATGGCAGCCACTTAAGCATCCTGGGTAATCAAACTTGGTTTGCCTGGCAGGGAGCCACAGAGCCCGCTGCTGCCCAAGAGAAAGGAGCCCTGAAGAAAGCGTACAAATCTGATCTGGAAAAAAGCATTTCTTTCACTCGAAGTCAAAAGTATGTTCCTTGGCCTGTGCTGCATGGGATGTATTGTTAGCGCCTATCAAAGGGGCTCCTACCTCAGGAATCACTGGGAACTTTCAAGCATGATTGACGGCTGGTCTAAAGAACATCCACAGTGTGATAAGCCGCAGAGAGGGAATGTGCTGAGCCCGTTTGGGATGGCCTGGCTGTGCCTTTCAAATTCCTTTCATGGTCATCGGTGACTGTGCGCACTGCAGGGTAAAGGAGCCAGGACTTTGTGGAATATTCTTAACTGCTGATCTGTAATCCACACAGGCCGAGGATAAAGATTTGAAGAAATGGAGACACAAGGACTGATTTTTTTTTTTCTTTTTGAAAGACAACTTGGAAATAAAAAAAGAGTAAGAACAGTAGGATTTATGTTAACCCATTGGGAGTGCTCTGGAAACCTCTTTGATGAAGGATGGAGATTGCTTTGAAGGAGGCTTTATTGAAGCAGAAAGTAAGCCTGGTGCCCAGGGACTCAGGGCTGACTGGGTCACTTATCAGTCTTCCTGACTTTGAGTTTCCTTTTTCTTGCAAATTCTGCGTGCTACCAAACGCCCCAATGCTGCTCTACAAAAATAGTCTCCTTCTGAAGAAAAGGCTTTTATTTGGCCTTGGAAAGTACTAGAAACTTGACTGGTGGGGCATATGGTAAAAAGACAAGAACCCCGCCAAGAGAACACACATATACAAACACACCCCAATATAACATGTAAAAAAGCTTCACCATTATGCACATCTGTTCTTACTATGAGTTTGGATTTTAAATACACCACAGGGAGACCAAGTGGTCAGCAGTGAATCATGGCTGGATAAATAGGGCTTCAGGTGTGAGAAGTAACGATAGTCTTAAGCTAGAAAGGAAAGAACAAAAAACAGAGGGGTTCAAACCATCAAAGTATATGCCTAGAACTGGTGTTACAAAAGCTTCCCTTAAACATGTGAAACTACCAGTTCAGAGATCATGGAAGAAAGATCCTTCAGAGAAAATGATCTTTTTTAAAAATCAAGGAGGAAAAGAAACAAGTGCCAATGGCGACATAATGACTAGAAAAGGACACAATGCTAATGACCAAGGAAAAGCTGAAACTCAGGATCGTCCTTTCTAACAACAACCCGTCCACGAAAGCTGTGCTTAGGGTGTTATTATAATGATTCTTTCCTAACCTTCTCTGCTGTCGCCATAAAGTAATGAGGCTGACTTTTTTTCTGATTGCCTAAAACTCTTCTTTTAGGTAAAATTGGCATATAACATATTAGTTTCACATGTGCAATATAATTCGACATTTCTATACACTACCAAGTGATCACAATAAGTCTAGTAACCATCTGTCACCATACAACTGACCCCTTTCACGCACTTTACCCACCCCTAATCCTCTCCCCCTCTGTTCTGTTATCTATGAGTATTATTTTGTTTTGTTAGTTTGTTTCTTTTGCTTTCTAGATTCCACATATAAGTGAAATCGTATGGTATTTGTCTTAGCACAGTACTCTCAAGGTCCATTCCGTAAGGGAAGCCCTTGAGGCACTACAAGGGCCAGAGTCAGAAAATTGGCACAGGTGACTTTAGACTTGAGGATGAGTCATCAAAGTCCAAGGAAAGCATTCAGAAATAATTTGAGCCCTGGCCAGTGTGGCTCGGTTGGTTGGGCATCATCCCATGCACCAAAAGGTTACTGGTTCGATTCCGGGTCTGGGCACATGCCTGGGTTGCGGGCTCGATCCCTAGTGGGGATCCCCAGCGGGGAGCATAACCAATCAATATTCTTACATCAATGTTTTTCTTTCTATTTCCCTCTTCTTTCCTCTCTTGCTGAAAAGTAATAAAAATATTTTTTTAAAGAGCTTTGGATCCTTCTTCTAATCTCCCTTAAAAATAATAGTAATAATAATTTGAAGAAGGTTTGTATCTCTACCGTAACTGGCCAATTTCTCTGATAAGCCAGGTGACGCCTTCAGTTCAGCATTAGCACATCAAAGGAACAGGATGAAGTAACATTTGTGGAGCTTCTGTATTGTGCTGGAGACTTCACATCACAACGACCCAGTGTGAAAAGAACCATTAACACCAGTTCTGCACAGGCACCAATCCATGACTCAGAAGCGCCATGATTCACTGACAGTCACAGAGCTTGCAGATGGTGGATATGAGATTCAGACCTGTTTTCTCTGGTATCTGAAGCCAGGAACTCTTCACATCCCTAAGCTGAGCTCAAGTGACATCTAACAAGGTGTCTTGCTGTTGTTTTCTATGTCATGCAATCTAGACTATGAAAATCCAACTTTACAAAATAAAGTTAACAGGTTAGCATGACAATAACTAGAAAGAAGCTCTATTTTAAAAATAATTTGCCATTGAGTTCCTTTAATAAGGAGCTCACCTGGAATATCTTAAAAAATGAGAAGAATTCATCTCTTGCATAAAGTATGGTGTGTTTGCATAGGCACAGGGTCACATTTTTATGTTGCATCACAACTTTCCTGCCTTGTCTACTCATCCTGTCCCCTACGGACACCACTATCCATGGCCTTCAATAGTAACAAGCATTCACCTAGGGCTGGCCTCAGGGGAACCACAGAACAGAGCATTAAATCAGGTGACAACAACTGATGAGTATGAACTTGATAATGATAGACAGGCTAGCTCTCCTCCACTCCAACCTTCCCTCTGCACTGCTGTCCTGACTCACCTTCCCCAACCTCCCATTGGAAAGCTATACAGCACCCATCCATCAGTGTGAGGCGCTTATTAAATACAACATAAACACTATACTCCATGGGGCCAGGATTGGGCTCCAAACAAACCTAATGTGCAAACAGCTCTTAAAGGCCCTTGGTTGCCGTTCTGTCACTCTCATCACCAGCATGGTTCAGAAGCCCCATAACTTGTCCTCTCCACAGGGACTTGGCTAGAAAGCAAGTTGTTAGAGTAGCAGATAACAACCTCCCCTGAAAGAACCTAGTGAGGCATTTCGAAAATAGAGTCTGCAGCAAATGTGGTCAGAGGAATCACACAGCAACCTCTCAGGACTCGTTTCCTTCAGCATGCCCTAATGACGCTGCTTATAGTCCAAATGATGAAGGACACTTCTCCCACACACCCTGAGGCCTCAGATGCCCCAGTATTTTCTCTGCATCTGATGCAGGGAAACGGGAAGAATGACAATGGCAAATAATGTTCTCCTGGTTAACAGGGAGAATTCGAGATCACTAAAGAGGCTCCGTCTATTGCAAAGACTCTTCAGTAATGAGACCTGAGAGATTGATCTGCCTTCAGGAAAAGCCTTTCCTAAACTACCCCAGATGAGACTCTAGTCTATTTTAAAGACCTCTTAAGAAGGGAGGTTCTTAACTCTTCCCTTCTGTACAGAAATACCGAGAGAAATGGGAAGGCAATTCAAATCAGCATATATGTGAATCAACATAATTGGCCAAACAAAATTGAATTCCGTGGTACCAGGTAGATCATTTATAATGAATGTACTTTTCTATCTGTTCACTATTTATAGGATCTGAACTAAGGAAATCCAACCAAATCATTTCCTTGATCAAATTTCTCTATGGCTTTCTGTAATTGGATGAATCTCACGTAAAGGAGATTGAAGAGAGAGACCCTCTGTTCACATGCCAGGCATGCTTTTGCTTCAGGCTTTTTACTTACTGTTCCCAGAGAGCTTATGGCTTATTCATTCCTTCACCTCCTTCAGGTCTATATGCAAATGACCCTTTCTCACTGAGACCTTCCATTACTACTGCATTTAAACTGCAACAACACACACACACACACACACACACACACACACACACACACACACACCCTGTACCCCTTTCACACTTTTTCTCTATAGAAATCACCATAAAACATACTATATAAGATACTTTTTTTAAATCATCTATCTTTCCCTATCAGAATGTAAGCTCCATGAGGGAAAATATATTTTGTTCTGTTCTGCTGTTTTGTATCCTTAGTTATTAAAACAGTCTAGAACACAGTAGGTACTCATTCAGCGGTTCTCAACCTGTGGATCGCGACCCCTTTGGGGGTCGAACAACCCTTTCACAGGGGTCACCTAAGACCATTGGAAAACACATATATAATTACATATTATTTTGTGATTAATCACTATGTTTTAATTATGTTCAATTTTTAACAATGAAATTGGGGGTCACCACAACATGAGGAACTGTATTAAAGGGTCGTGGCATTAGGAAGGTTGAGAACCACTGCATTATATGATTGGTGAGAGAATTGAATACAGCTTCCCACAAAATTTAGGGTCTTATTTAAGCTAACAGATACTTTTCTCAAACAGAACATGGACTGATGAATATGCAATAGCTATTCCTAGTTACTAGGACCTTAACTCTAGTTCTCCTTTAGAGTCTGAAATAGGAAGTTTTCAACTGTAATCCCTGGAGCTTTGGCACTGCTGTGAGGTTGGCTTCTTCTTCTCCCACCACCCCAACCCCTGCCACAGAACCATGAGAGGGAAGACCAAAAATCAGGCTTCTGGCTCCCTGACTCCTTCCTTAACCACGCCAGCTCTTCTATTATCTATCTTACGCATTGGGGTTTTCTGTAAATTGTTACCAAGAGAAAACTATCCCGTTGCTAAAAACATTATTAGAAAGGCTCTCGCCTAGACTGTAAGACAGAAAAGCATGAAAGAACAATGGATTGAGTGTCATGGAAAAACAAGCTTCTCTCGTTCACTGAATATTTATAGAGCACCCACTGCATGCCCAGGTTTGTGCTGGGCACTGCAAATACATAGACAAACAGAACATGCTCAAGTTCACATTTAACCAAGTTCACGTAACAAATGATTACAATATCCTTGGAAATTTTGAGAAATCGAGGAGCACTGAGGACAGATTTCAGAGATGTATCCTCCAAGAGGCATCTGCTGAGGCTTAAGGATAGTTGCCAGGCGGATGAAGCATAAGACTGACCTTTACTTTGTGACTTTAAGTAAGATCTTAACCTCCTTTGGCCTCAGTTTCCCCAATTATAAATAAGAGGCTTGAAAGTTAGCCAATATGTAAGGTCCCTCCCAAATGTAAAACTGTGTATCCAGGTTTTCCTATTCACTCTACAACCGGGTAGCAGAAACCATTAGTTTCAAATAATATTGCTGGAGATGGAATGTTTGGCCATTTCATTTGAACATTAATAATGTATTTGGCACAGCACAGTGATCAGTAAGTCCCAAGGAGAGCCATTTAAATTAATTGATGTTTTCTTCCATATATAAGAGATTTTTATTGCACTGTCCAGATTCAATTTCAGTAATTCCATTATAACTATGCTCAATACCAGATATGATGTAATCTTAAAATAAGATGTGGAATTACAAGATTCATTGTTCATTATTAGCATCAAATTTGTTTTTACACTTGAGTCATTCTTTCACATTTAACACATTAAGCAAAGAAACAGAACTCTCTAAGTCTGTTAAATTTGGAACTAGAAAAATTCAAAACCTTTTAATCCTTCGTGCTTTCAAATCACAACTAACTTGTCAGCCAGGAATTTGTTCACTATCACCAACTACCAAACTATTGAAAGTTAAAAGGTTAACTTGATAACAAGTGGGATACCAAAGTATATGTACTTGAAGAATGTCTGTGTTGGGGCTTTGGATGTGATAAATCTCATTACACTTATGGTGCCTAAGAACTTAGTCTCCACCCAGGAGCATTAAAGAAAATGACTTAGCACCAAAGGAATCAAGTTAATAGCAATATTTCTAAGTACAAATATTGGGGTGTCTTTAATTTCAAGAGGAAGCAACTAGAAAGCAAAAGAATATAAAAAGAGACATTCTTAAATATGAAATAAACGAACATTTAAGATCTTGCTTCCCAGCATTGTCATCAATTTGGCTCAAATAAATTTTTATAAAAATTCTTTCTAAAATATATGAAATGTGCCCTGGTTAGTTTGGCTCAGTGTTATAGTGTTGGGCCTCAGACCGAAGGGTTGTAGGTTTAATTCTCAGTCAAGGGCACATACCTCAGTTGCAGGCTCGATCTCCAGCCCCAGATGGTGCACATGCAGGAGGCAACCAACTAATGTGTCTCTCTCACATTGATGTTCTCTCTCTCTCTCTCTCTCTCTCTCTCTCTCTCTCTCTCTCTCTCTCTCTCTCTCCTCCTCCTCCTCCTCCTCCTCCTCCTCCTCCTCCTCCTCCTCCTCCACCCTCCCCTCTACTCCCTCTAAAAAAAAATCAATGGGAAAAATATCCTCCAATGAAGATTAAAAAGAAAAAAAGACATGAAATGTATTCTGGATTTAACATCTGTAGTTTGGCTGTGAATAGATCTCTTCAGCTCCTTGAGACTGTTCCCTCACTTATCAAATGAAGGCAATAATTCCTATTAGGGATGATCCAAATTCCCATCAACTGATGAATGGATAAATAAAGTGTGGTATATCCATACAAGGGAAGATTACTTAGCATTAATAAATTATAAATTACTAAACCATGCTACAATATGAATGAATCTTGAAAACAATATACTAAGTGAAAGAAGCCAGTCACAAAAGACCACATATTGAATAGTTCCATTTATATGAAATGTCCAAAAAAGGCAACTCTATAGAGGCAGAAAATAGATTAATGCCTGCCTGAGGCTGGTGGGTGGAGGGATGGCAAAGTGACTGCTAATGGATATGGGATTTTTGGAAGGATAAAGAAAATATTCTAAAATTGATTGTGGTGACTATTTCACAACTCCAAGGATATACTAAATACCATTGAACTGAACACTTCAAACAGGTGAACTGGATGATATTTGAATTATATCTCAATAAAGCAGTTATTAAAAATAGTATCCATCAGCCCTGACTGCTTTGGCTCGGTGGATAGAGCGTCGGCCTGCAGACTGAAAGGTCCCAGGTTCGATTCTGGTCAAGGGCATGTACCTTGGTTGCGGGCACATCCCCAGTGCAGGGTGTGCCAGAGGCAGCTGATCGATGTTTCTCTCTCATCGATGTTTCTAACTCTATCCCTCTCCCTTCCTCTCTTTAAGAAATCAATAAAATATATTTTTTATAAAAAAATAGTATCTATCATGTTTGTTGTGAAGTTTAAACAATATAAGACATAGGAAAGCACTTCATTAATTCAGAACATTCTATATATTAGCCATTTAAATAACCTTTAAATTTTCTTTGATAAAGATGTTTTTGATGCCACTCTGTCAATCTAATTATATCTAAAATAAACTTAAAACTATCAAAAATAGTCACTATCCACCACACGTGTTTAAATTAGCATGTGTGGCAAATCTGGAGGCGGACAGAGTGGAGAGCCAGGAGTCGGTCTGTCTCATGAAGACTGTATGCCATCGCTGAAAACAGGCAGCAGTCACTTTCGGCCTTGTCAAACTTCCAAGTGTCTCACTACTTGATATCTTACTCCAAACACATGCCAATAAAGCAGACAAGGATGAATGTGCTGGAAGGTGTTCTGGGCCTAGAAAATCTACCTCAAACACAGGGGACCAGGGGGACGTAAGGCAGGAAAGTCAGAGGAGAGTTTTCTACATGACATGTTGATTCCAGTTCTGAAACCCACTTTGTATTTAGATGCATCTTGGTAAGCACAGCTTTCTCTTGTTTTACTTAACAACTTCTGTTAAAATTTTAGTGACAGATGAGAAAGCCAGTCAATGAAGATTGCCAAATGTCTAATTAGATGATGTTGAAAATCAAAGGAGGGAAATCCGAGTGCTAAATATAATAAGCTCAGGCATAAAGTCATTGAGGAAAACAGGAAATGGCATTTCGCTTTGTTAAAATGAGGTACAGGTATTAGGTATTTTCTTCCACTCTCTGGCCATGAAGTCCATTAGGACAAGTTATAGACTAACTGAGTGTCAGCTTTGCATTGATTTCACATCTGATCAAGCTAAGATCCAGAATCACTGTGAACTCACTGTGACTAGAGAAAAAAAGGGAAGTAAATCTGTCTTTCTAAAATTAGAGCAAGTAAAAACACTAAAAGAAAACAAATAAATTTGATTACCTGAAAATTTTAAACTACTTATAAACAAAAGATACCTATACAACATTCAAAGACAAAAAAAATAGATTGCAGAAAATATCTGAAACAAATATGGAAGACAAAATATTTGTGTCCAGAATACAGGAATAACTTCTAAAATTAATAAGAAAAAGGCAGTCCAATTGGAAAGTAGACAAAGAATAGGCAATTCATTAAAGAGGAGCTACAAATGGCTGAGAAACATATACAACAAGTTCACCCTCAAGAATAACCAGGGAAATGCAAATTAAATCACTAACTATATTTTGACCAATCAGAGAGGAAGAATGTTAACAGTGAACATTTGAAAATACCATGTGTTGGCAAGGTTTTCTAGAGAGACAAATCTATTCACCCACAGCGGCTGTGTAAATTAGAACATTCCCTTTGCATCGCCTGTTAAAATAAAAAATGTTTATATCCATGAAACAGCTTTTATACGTCTAGATAGCTCATCATTAAAAATAATAATAACACTCTCGTATATGCAAAGATGTTCATTGCAATAAAAACTTTGGGCTTTCTTTTTAAAAGTTGTAAATTCAAGAGGTAGAATATTATTTAGTAGTTAAAATGAATAAATTGGAGTATGAGTGTGAGGTCAAGGCAATCTGTATATTACATGGGAAGGATAACCCACTAACTATAGATAGTTTTGTTTCAAAGTAATTTGTATAAAATATAATATAATGCTTTTCATGTTACAAAACAATGCTATACATTGCATATATCTACACATACATAATATGTATTTAGTGCAAAAGAACAAACATCTGGACAAATATAAAACAAAGTCACAAAAGGGAGTGTCAATAACAAGAACGAGGGCAAGATTTAGACAGTAGTTGAAAAGAACCTCAGCTCTATCTGAAATGTTTTAATAAAAAAGAAAAGAAAATATGATCATATGTTGCTTGTGTATTTTTTTAAGTATATGTTTAGAGAAAAGCCTAAAAAGAAATCTATCAAATGTTCAGGTGACTTGCTTGATGGTGGATATATTAGGGATTGGTATTTTCATAAACATGGGGGGCAGTGAGTATGGGCGGTTGTGGGCACATTTGAAGGTGTGTTTTCCAAATTCCTCAAGTTAAAAAAAAAAGTAGTGGAAATGTGGTCACTGTAGGCCTGGCCAGCGTGACTCAGTATTTGAGTATTGACCTATGAACCAGAACTTCATGGTTTGATTCCTGGTCAGTCAGGACACATGCCCAGGTTGTGGGCTGGATCCCCAGGGAGGGACATGCAGGCAACAGCCGACCAATGCTTCACTCATCATCATTGATGTCTATCTCACTTTCACTCTCCTTTCCTCTCTGAAATCAATAAAAATATTTTTTTAAAAAAATAAATGTGACCACTATACTTTAATATTCAGTCATATGAATGACAAGCCCAACCGGCTTGTAAGAGTGGCCAGATTTCAATGAGGTCAAGGCACCCTGTATATTACATGGGAGGGATAACCCGTTAACTAATTCAGTACTATTCATTAGATTAAATTTTTTATTAAGCTTTAAGCCTTCACCTTGGAAATCAGAGAGCAGACCTTTGAATAAATGAGTAGAATTTTGTGATTAAATATTACTACATAATTTGTCCTAAACACTTTTCCTTTTTAAAATGTCAAGATAATTATACGTTAAATATTACCTTAATAAGCCCTAGAAATTCAGGTTTTAATTATAGAAACTTAGGAAACGTGAGCTTCTAGCCTCACATCATTTAACTCTGGCCCCATGGAATTTGCAGGTTACACCAGAATCTTTCATTACCTGGTTACACACTAGTGAACAATATGACATTTTGCTTGGAAATGATATAGGATAATATGATGGAAAAGAACTGCACTTTTTCTATTGTGCTTCTCCTGTAAGGCTATAAATAAGTTGAATTGTGCTCCCTTGATTTATGTTTATGACTATTATTATGATGATTTATTTTGGGTTGAGTGCTGACAGTGTGCTGAGTGCTGTACCAGACTCATAAGAAGAAATGGTTATGCCCCAGAGGCTTACATACCAAGACAAACAATTCAGCCATAAAATACACCAGCTAAGAGATGCTTAATCTCAGCAGTGCAATGCTTCTTGGGGTTTATATGGAGGTGGAGAAAATTCCCTCCTCCTGGGGGAAGAAGGTTAATGCTCCTTGAAAGGCTTTGAGGGCCACTTTTCAATAGAGATTTCATACAGGGGCAAAGAAACATCAAGGTGCACGCTCTTGAGCATAGTAGAGGGGATGTTCAATTGAGTGTTCCCCAGCAAACAAACAGTTTTAGATACTGAGTTAGGTATTACAGATATAAGATTGCCCTTCAAGGGCTTTGGTCTAGTGGGCATACTCAACTACCATATTCCAGGTGGGTTCAATGTCCTACTTTTGTACTATAACTATTTTGAATCTTCTGGAATACTATTGGTTATGGACATCTAACTATGTAGACCATTATTTCAATATGTATATTTTAAAGAGTACAAGACTTTGAGGTTGTTTTTAGGTCTGACAGAATTTTTTTTAAATCTGTAGACAAATAAACTTGAGAAATGCTGTTAAACAAAGACAAATAAGTATCTCTATTGCAAGAATCCTCAGTCATCAGCCAAGCCATGAAAATTGTGAATTTCTGAGTTTGATTGCAAAATAGTGTTTGATAAACTTTCCAGATGTGTGAAAACTGAATTGGAAGGAATAGATACATAGGCTGGGCAAGGTTCACAGAGCTACACAGAGCACCTCAAAGGTCTAGTACTCCAGGAAATACACATTGGAAAACTCCAAGGTTGCTGGAAGACAGAACAAAGGGGAGAAGGAATTCAACTTTCAGTATGTTTTAACTTTGTGGTGGTCAGAGTCCTTTGTATTCTGATTCCAGTGCTCAAAAAGCATAATTTGCCCCAGTGTCTCTTCCAGCTGAGCCAAGCAAGGCACAATCCTCCTCACCACCTTTCCAGCATGGTTAGAAGGATAATGAGGGCAGGATGAATCTACACATATGTGGTGACAGCCTCCAAGGTGATTCCCAAATGATCTCCGCCTCCTGGTGTTCCTGCCCTTGGGCAGTGTCCTCCCACAGTAAGCAGGGCTGACTTGTGTAACCAATAGGATCTTGTGGAAATAAGAGAGTGTTACCTCCAAGGCTAGATCATAAAAGACACTGTTTTGGATCTCTTACTCTGGGGAAAGCCAGCTGCCATATTGTAAGAACACTCAAGCAGCCCTTTGGAGCCTATGAGATGAAGAATGGAGTCCTGCTACAGCCACATCAGTGAGTCCTCTCAGGAACACCATGTCAGGCCTTCAGGTCCCCCAAATCTCAGCCAATATCTTGAGTACAACCTCATGAGAAACCCTGAACCAGTACCACCCAGCTAAACTGCTCCCAAATTCCTGGCCCACAAAAACTATGGGAGATAATAGATGTTTGTTGTTTTAATCGACCTAAGTTTGGGGGTAATTTGTTACATAGCAATAGATAACTAATACAACATTCTAGATTTTTCAAAATTTCAAACATTCTGTCCTGCTGTCCATCCATGTGTATGGTGCTCTATGAGAATATGACACCACCCAGTCCATTGAAAACACCTATTTCCTAGATGGGGGAGGCTAACTTCACAATAAACTGATAAAATCACACATGATAAGCAAGTCCCTTTTGGAAACCAGGCCCAGTGACCAGGTTAACTGAAAGTCAGAAAATGGCCTCTACCATGGAGGTTGACAATGATGTTGTTTAAACTCCACTATGGGGTAAAGCAGGACCATCCGTCTCTTACACTAACTGCGTTGAGAGGGTGGAGGGGAATCGAGCTCTCCCCTGTGCAACATTAGAAAAGAAGGAATTAAATAGTGTCCAAGGATGAGGGCCAGACTGGTAACAAGAGACACAGTACTGAGCTGTGTGAGGATGTGAAAACCTGGGCAAAGGGGCCTGGAACTAAGGTGACAAGAACTGAGCGCTATGGGTCCAGAAGGTCCTAGAGTGTCAGTAGGAGCCCTGTAGAAGGGAGCTGTGAAGGATGCTGAGCAACTTTGGAAAGAGGGTGACCCAACTCAGATGTGTGAAAACATCCCAGATTGGACAGGAGAAGACTGAACTGGAAGGAATAGATACACAGGCTGGGCAAGGATCACAGAGCTACCCAGGAGCAGCATGCTCAAAAGAGGCTGTGAGCTGTGACAGGGTGCATGTCAGTGGGAAATAGAGCATTAGGATGGGGTCTATCTGAGCTATGACCTTGGGGGTCATACCCCAAAAAAAGTGAAAGGAGCAATAAAGATAGAGAGGGGAGAGAGGAAGGGAGGGAAATACATAGAGAAATATGTGGACTTCTTTGTCACGGTCGCCACAGTTCCTGATAAGGAAGTTTGGGAAAACTTGCCAGGCTGTCTAGCTGAGTGCAGGTGTCGGGGTAAAGAACCTCAGGAAAACCACCCAGGGCCATGTGGACCACAGGTGCCTCTGACACAGGAGCGGGGTGCTTGAGTGTGTTACCAGTCTCCTTGCGAACACTGACAACCTTGTAAGGAATTCGGCACAAATAAGTTGAATTATTTTCTCCCATTGCACCAACTCCAGAAATAGTCCATGACCAATGATCCATTATAGCCGCCGGTAGAAATAAATTCACTTGACACTTTGCAACAGGCTCAATACACAGCCTTGCTCACAGAAAGGCACGTAGCGGTAATCAGTATTCCTCTCTGGCCTCAGATCTGGTAGATAATTACAATTAAGCTTCAATGGATTAGCTGCCAGCGGGACAGGAGATAGTGAGCAGTATTTTACATCGCTACCTTTTCAGCGAATTTGGGCATGGGGTTTTTTTTTCCTTCTCTATGGGAAAAAAGTTATTTTCAATTAATTCACGAGACCATCAGAATTACTGAAAATTGCACTGTTCCCCACGGTAGAATGAATGAGGTACAGTGACTCTCCCCATTGTGTTAGAAATGCAAGGGTCACTCATCACTTACAGAGCCCCTAGTTTACATTTTTCAATTAGGAGATAATCAGCATGCCATTATGAGTAAAAATTGTTGGAATGACCTTTTGGCTATGTATTTTAACCAGAAAATCTTTGGGGAGGGATTGATTGAAAGCATGACAGGAGAACAAGGCAAGTTATACTGATGATAAATAAGAACAATTATCACACTTATTATCCCATAAATAATTTATTGTGATTTGCCATTAATCCATCTCAAGCTGCCTCCTTGATAAAAACACGTCCCAAAGACTGACTTCTTCAGCTTTTCCCACATGGTGCCAGAAATTCTCAGCTGAAAAGCACAAAGGAAGCATTTACCTGGAATGTAAAGAGCTGTCACCACGTACTTGATCATTTTAATCAGTGCAGATGAATTATGCTCCTTATACAATGGTGACTCAGTCAACTTCTCTCTTGGCTTTAAAAAATATATCTGTCAGAAGCCATTTTGAGGAGAATCCATCGCTCAACATTTAGGAGTCTCTTATGTTTTTAAATCTTGTCTTCATTCTTGATAAAAGCCATCAGCCTATATGCATTCACAGTCGTCGCCTGCAGCACAGTAATAATTTCAGAGGGTACAGACTATTATGATAGGGTAATTAACTTCTTTACAATACTCCAGAAATCCAATTGGTAAGTGTTGGTGGGATCTACAAAAATAACTCTAAATGTTGGAGATTGTGAGAAATGTGATTTCTTCTACTGCTCTCTACTTGCTGGCCATTCCAACAGGCACATATGTATTATTTTTAACCCTGGTGCCATTCAAATCACTTTCCCTAGTGACTTCATCCTCTGATGTCTTAGAAAAAATAGCATTAATACTATTTTTTCCCTTTGTGTCCTCAAATCTGATCCCATGGCGTCTCTTGTTCAAAAATAAGGTTTTGAGCCTAGCCAGGTAGCTCAGTTGGTTAAGGGTCATCCCGATACACCAAGGTTGAGGGTTTGATCCCTGATCAGGGCACATATAAGAATCAACCAATGAATGCCTAAATAAGTGGGACAACAAATCAATATTTCTCTCCCCCCTTCCCTCTCTCTAAAAAAATAAAATATAACTAAATCAATTTTAAAAATACCAAAGATGAGGATTTAATTCTGCTTATTCTCTTTTTTGTAATTTTTGTTCCTTTTCAAAAATGGATTTTTTAAGTAAATTAATTTGATTTTTTAATATTAAATTCCTCTTATCTTAAACATCTATTCTTTTTTAGGATTTCTGTTCCTCATTTTTTTTCCTCTCGGCATTTTTTATCACTGCTTCATGATTATTTACTAAGTCATCTTATCTAGAAGCTTGGACTCATTTCTTAGGGTTCCAGGAATATTTTTAAACCAATAGAATATTGATGTAAAGCTAAAATTCATGTATAATGATCAGAAATTAACAACTGGCATTCTCTATTGTGGTCTTCCCTACAATTGAACTAAGCCATGGACCGGAAGCCAAAGTGTTCTCCCTCTGCCTTCAGGTATTGAAAGACATGAAAATATTTTTAAGGTTTGTTGAGAATGTGATTATACAACCATTGAAGTAATTTGACATCCTCAGAGTCAGGAAATTCTTCCTCAGAGCTATTCAAGTCCCTCTAGATCCAACAGAAGCCCATTTTCAATTCGATGCTAGGACTAACTGGGAGACTCATTGACCTCCTTTATTTACAGATGAAGGGACAGTGGGAAAGCAGACCCCACAGTGCCTATGGTCAGTGCATCCTCAGCCATGCACAGGGGTGTGGGGAGGGTGGATTTCTGATAGGCATTCCTGACCCACAGTCAGAAAGTCTTTTATTCACCACCATGAGATAAATCTGGTTCCACTTCATAGACCAACTAGATCAGCTCTGAAAGACCACAGCCCCACGTGCTTTATAGAGTAAAGCAACACAGTGGGGGATTATGAGTGTGCTTCATGGCAATAGAATTTTAAATAATGGGTAAATTCCTAGATTATACTCAACTTAAGGACAAGGCTATTTTTCCTAATTTCTAATATATCACACACAAGCCAAAAACCTCCCTCCGCGTGGAATCACAGAAACTGTCTAAAGAAAGCTAAAAAACGAAAAATTCTGGGCAGCTTTCTCTTGTCTGACATGAGAAATAGATGTCACTAATGCAAATTAGGACAACTGAAGGTCTTGGGAGAAGGCAGTGTTCAGTATTTTAATGCCAACATTGTGAGAATTCACAAAAGGAAAAATGTTTTCTTTCTCTCCCCCATATCTCTCTGTTATTCATATGTCTGTTCATGTATATGTGTGTGGCTAAGACCATGCAAATATAGTACTGATGAAAAATAAATGCCCCAGTAAAGGAATATTCTACTCCCTTCCAACCAAAATTAGTATGAGTCTTATAGGTGTGTTCCTCTTCTTAGAAGATAATCCACTTTGAACACTGATAACCCAATTCTCCCCATCTAGAAGCTCTCTGGAAAATTAGGTGGATGGTATTTGATGTACAAAAGCCAGCAGAATTCTTATGAGCAGGTCCTCCTGTTTAAAGCAATTTCTGGAATGACCCTTCTGTGATGATGCTTGTGAATATCCCAGCAACCCCTACCCAGCAGAACAAAGCTCACACTTCACACAATTCCAGATATCCTGGGGCCTCCTAAGTTACCACCTGTGGTTTGGATCTAAGCAAACAGAAACCTAAAAGAGGAGACCAACCATCAGCAACTCTCTTAGGTGCTGCTCCACAAATGCCAGGAGCCAAGGGAAATAAGCAGGAAGGTCTTGAAGTGATGCTAGGACAGAGGGAATTATGATCTGGTTGGCATCAGGGAACCTGTTGGGATAAATCAAATGGCTGCAATGTCAATACTGAGGAATGCAATCTGTGAAGAGAGGTGAGGAAAGAAGGGCTTGCGCTATAGATCAAAAGGAGTGGGAGCTGCACTGAAATACAGTTGGGTAATAAGGGAAGTAGCAACACTGAAGCTTCATGAGTTGGGGTAAAAGAAATCTATGAAATGAAGAGGAATTAGCAGTGGATGTCCCAGTGCATTGCTGAATCAGGATGAACTCACTGACAAATCACTGTAGAGGGAACAAAGGCAGCTAGCCATGTCCCCATAAATAAATAAAGTGTAGCTGGCAGTATAAATCTTAGCAGAGATGCCTCGCCTCTCCCGGCTGCTACCTAGTAAAATGTTCCCACATCTTTCTCCCCCTTCTGACTCCCAAACAATGGTGGGCCCTCTGTTTAACTTCTCACCTTTGACTGAATGACGATATTCTTGGTTTCAGTCCTTCGGGTCCCTTAGGCAGACTTTGACCACTCTGGGGGCTAAAGGGGAGCCCAAATAAACCAAACAGAAGTAAAATGCTAAATGACAAGATCGCAAAACTCTGTGACTCTAGATTTCAATTACTGAGACATTTCTTAAGGGATCATAAAAAAGATCAAAATGCAGGTCGTCCGGGAATTTCAAGAGCTGTGTGCTATTAGTTGCTTGTTTCATAAAGTGGAAAGGGCAGCGAGAGGTGAGGCAATTTGGGCCTGCTCACGGCACATAAGGAAGAAACAATCAGGAACCTGGAGGTGAAGGGCGCGCAGGAGCATGACCCGATCCATTTGCTATGTGCAGAGGAGCCTTATTTGTGCAACTTCTCACAGATACACAAAGTAGGGAAAAGGTGAAGCCATCAGAGAGAATTCTACCCTGAAAGTTAAAACTCACAAGGGGAAAATCTGTGAAGCAAAATTACACTGTGAAATGTCATTCTCTAAAGGGCTTAAACAAGAAGTGTGATAAATGTTATTACTCCGCAGTGCCATAAGGGTGCTGAGGACTCAATCACTGCTCTGATTCTGCCCAACAAGTGCAAGAAGGCAGCTACAGGAAAAGAGACCCTGCTCCAGACTGCCTTCAGGCTAAAGGCTGCAGGGAGAGAGGCAAAATGGGAAGCCCACTAATACAGCCATCAAGCTCATAAATAACTTCAGATCATCACTATCTAGTTGCCCTCTTGGGCTTCAAGGCACCACAAGGTCAGGATGATCAAAGAATGAATGAAGTTAAAGGTCAGAAAGGTCCAGAGAAAATCCACTCAGGAACCAAAGGGAAACCAGCCTAAACCAATCTCCAAGACCGATTTTCTTAAAGATCTCAGCAAAACAGTTGCAAGAAGCCCCATAATGTCACTCCAAAAGCAGGCAAGTGTGTCTAAGACCAGAGAACAGCTGCGCTGCTAATCTGAGATCCAGATAAAAGAGTATCTAAGCAGTTAGAAATTGACACCCATGGGGATGGTGCCCAGATATGTGATCACAAAATCTTTTACAAAACGTGTGCATGTGTGCATGGGTGTGCCACGCCAGCACAGCCAAGGGTGATTCTGAGTCAGGGGGTGAAAGGATTGAGAAAAGACAGACAAGAGAATGAAAGCTGGGTCTCGGTGGGACACTGCTCCCTGATGAGGAAACAGCACCAGCGTCCACAAGCTGTGTCTTTATTTTATAGCAGATGCCACGAGGCAAAGTAGGGGCGTGATCACGTTGTTTACAGCATTCTCTTGAGTTTCAATCCTACTCAACTACATGCACCCGAACTCTATCACAAGGCACGTGGGGCTACGTGTTTGGACCATAGGTTCAAGCTTACTACCAGAGCCGTTTGCTATGATTGTGCTGGGAGGGCCCTGCCCTCCAGCTGGGACTTGCACGTGGCAATGAGAGGACCCTGTCCTTTCATTAGTCCGAGGCTTGAACCTGGCCAAAACACCGTAGCCGTGTCCCACACATAGGTATGGAGATACAGTGGGGCCTTGACTTACGAGTTTAATTCGTTCCGAGACCAAGCTCGTTAAGGAGCTCATTAACTCAAATTACTCTATCAACTCAATGCAAAAAATTGGCCGAGAGACAGCTGGTATCTCAAAAAACTCGTTAGTCGGGACACTCGTAAGTCAAAGCCCCACTGTATATAAACCTACTGTGGCATGTCCTAGTTGCAGTGCAAAGGAGACAGATTTTAATGGCGTGAAAGTGTAATTTTAAACATTTTTTTCATATTACATTTTGACCTTTGAAATGTCAACATAATATGCATAATATATAATATAAAGCTATGTTATTAAAGTTGTAATCAAGCCTTCCCATGCTGCAGTCCCCTAATGAGGTTCTCCACAAAGGGCTCATGAATTATGAGAAGTATCTGAGAGCACCAAGAAAGAGAAAGGCAGAAAGGTCACGAACCCAAAAAAGGAGTGTGCTCCCCAAACTGCCTTTGTGTACTTGAGCAACTGTCCGTGAACAAGAAACGTTCTCTCCCAGTCCACAAGGCTACCTCTGAGCATATCAGTAAGTCAAAGCCGCACAAAAATCGAGATGGAAGCCTCTGAGCTCAGGTTCGGTTTCCCAGCAGGGATGTCAAAAGTCCACCCTCGTGCCCAACCAGTGTTTCTCAGTGGTTGAGCGTCAATTTATGAACCAGGAGGTCACGGTTCGATTTCAGGTCAGGGCACATGCAGGCTCCATCCCCAGTGGGAGGCTTGCAAGAGGTAGCCAGTCAATGAATCTCTCTCACTGTTGATGTTTCTCTCTCTCTCTCTCTCCCTCTCCTTTCCTCTCTGAAATCAATAAAAAAATATTTTTTTAAAAAAGTCCACCCTCACAGATCTGAATGACAGATAGGAAAAGGTGCCAAAGACATACTAACTTTTTTTAAAATACATTTTATTGATTTTTTACAGAGTGGAAGGGAGAGGGATAGAGAGTTAGAAACATCGATGAGAGAGAAACATCAATCAGCTGCTTCCTGCACACTCCCTACTGGGTATGTGCCCGCAACCAAGGTACATGCCCTTGACCAAAATCGAACCTGGGACCCTTGAGTCTGCAGGCCGACACTCTATCCACTGAGCCAAACCAGTTAGGGCCATATTAACTTTTTAAGTTACAAAACAATACATGTACTACAATGTCATTTTTGTTAAAACACACACACACAAGTCATAAATGTATACATGTTATGAGCATAGAAAAAGACCTGAAACAATATACACAAATTTTGAATGGTGTTTACTTTTGAGTGAAAGTAAGATTGGAGGGCTGACTCTTATTTTTATTTGATTGGTTTTTGTATTGTTTTAATCCTTATAATAATTGTATCTTATTATTATAACTTTAAGAAACAACTTTAATCTCAGAATTCAGACTTGGGACCTCCTTGTTACCTTCTATGGTTGCTTGTAAAGTAAAGTAATATTTGTCCATCCAACTCCTGTGAAATCTGAAGGTCAAGAATTTACCTTCTCTATGAAAGACAGAAAGACTGAGTTGATGTTCTATGGAAAGGAGACAAGAAACAGGACAACTATATACAATACATGAGTCTTCTCTGGATCTGGACCAAAAACATTTTTTTATCTTGCTATGGAGGATATGTTAAGACAACAGACAAAATTTGAATAAAGTCCACAGGTTTAACCATTATTATCAATTTAATTTCTTGATTTTGATAACTGTACTGTAGACATATAAGAAAATGTCCTTAAAATACTCAATGAAGTATTTAAGCACAGAGGGGCATCTAATGTCCTCTACTCACTCTCAATTGGGTCAGAAAACAGCAGATGGAGAAAGAAAGCGGGGGAAGCAAATGTAGTAAAATGTTAACATTTGGGCAATCTGTGTGAAATTTATACAGGAATTATTTATACTGTTCTTGCAACTTTTCTATAAATCTGAAATTATTTCCAAATAAAGTTTTTTTAAATTCAGGAAAAAAGGAAGGTAGAAAGGAAACCTGCCTTCTATTCTATTCCTTTCTTACAAAGTATGCTCTGGCCGTCTTTCCTGTTTTGTTTATTTGGTTTTATTCACTTACATCGTTTGATCTTGTCAGTGAAAGTTGATCTGTCTTCAGAAGGAAAAGTGTGTTCACAAATATTTGAAGCTAATTTAGCTATTAAACATCTCAAGATATTTCACAAGCAAATATGGATAGTAAGTGTGATTAACCTGACTTACTAACAGGTCAGAAGATTTAAGGAATTTGGACAACGTCAGAATAAGTCAGGGGTAAAACTGGAAATAAAAACCAAGTTTCCTAGCAGCTCATTCCATGTGATTTTGAAAGCCAGAATCCTGTGATGCAGCAGCTATTCTATAGTGGAAACTTGCCCTTGGGAAGCTCCTAGAGTTCATCAAAGGCAGAGAGCCAGCACTCTCTGTGTGTGATGGCGAGACACTGGTCATACTGCCAGGCACCCCATAAATCACAAATAATAATATCCTGAGGCATTCTCTCCTGTATGAAAAGATGAGAACTCTGTTTTTGTTTCCAGAACCATTGCTCCTTTCCCCTGCTTCACATGGCTCATGTGATTCAGAAGACAGGCTTCATTCAAAGGATGAAAAATAGGGGAGTCTGAATCCTCGTGCTGCTCTCCATCAATTCAGCAAGTTGCAGAACGTTATCTGCCTTGTAAGTAGCTCGGTTCCCTCTAACAGGAATTTCACTCCTGAAACAGCTTTGTCCTTTGGGCTTCACCACCAGCACTGTTAGCACCACTCCAAGAAAGGGATGCATTGCCATAAGAAGCCCAAATATGGGCTTTTTAGGGTGTAGGTAGACCTCACCTTGGGAGAAAAAGAGATACCTGGTACTTGCAAATAATGTGTCTTCATCAAAGAGGATAAGAAAACAGTCTCCCTGAATCCTGGCAGAAACAGAGAGGCAGGCAGAAGTCCAAAGTCACTGACAAATTAAAAATGGCTGAGGTTTTCTACAGGTAGCATTTGTGTGGACTCAAACCTGGCTACTAAAGGGTAGACAAGCAGCTTCCGTGCCACCTGGGAGCTTGTTAGGAATACAGAATTTCAGGCCCCTCCATGGGCTTGTTGAATCAGTATCTGCATGTTGGCAAGATCCCCAAGAGACTCATACACACCCTGGGGTTTGAGAAACACTGAACTAGAGAAAATTGTGCACCAGACAGCTTGAGCCTAGGAGAAGCAGAAGGAAAACACAGACACAAACACACTGCTCTGAGGCAAACAGGACCACCAGAGAAGACCCCTATTCTAGTCTGAACTACCCACACCCTTGCATCAGTATTCTGCCACTTCATCCCTCCACCCCACCCATTCATCCATCCCTCTCGCGGGTCCAGGGCCTATGACCTGCATTCACCCTTAGTGAAGGTCAGGCTTACAGCCTGTTATCTTAGAAAGATGATTATATGATTTTTATTTTTCATTTATTTCATTGATGTGATGAATCGTATTTATTGATTTTCATACGTTAAACCACCCTTGCATCCCAGGGGCAAAACCCATTTGATCATTGTATATGAGCCTTTTAATGTTTCTGTTGTGTTCACTTTGCTAGTATTTTGTTGAGAATTTTTGTACCTACACCCATCAAGGATATTGACCTATAATTGTCTCTTTTTATAGTCAATTTAAACTATCTGGGAGAATCAAGGAAATACTTTCCATTTATTGAGTGACTACTGTGTACCAGGCCCTGTCTCAGACACTGCAGAGGCAGCTCCATTTTATTCATTAAAGAGCTGAAGCTTTGCCTAATGTCACAGCAAGAAGATGTTTAAGCTAGGATTCCCCCTCTAGTTCTGTTCTGTGCTCTTTCCCCTGTACCACAACTACACAGAAACTACATTTTTTTTTAATTTTTTTGAAACTACATTTTTTAATCTTCTTATTTCTCAAAGGGGTAAAAAACCAACTCTATATGACTCTACTTCCACAGGCATGAGTCTGTGCAAGGCATGATACCTAGTTTCAGCAAGGCCAAAAATTGTTTGTGAGTTGTTACTGGAGATGGGAAGGAAATTTATGAAACATGGAATCTTTGTCTGACAGCCTTTTAAGGGTCTCTGGAGGTCATCCCAGCCATGTCTGCCCCAGACTATAAATTTCCCTCAAAGCATTCGCTTGAGTGGTGACATGAGGAGAAATTCACTTCCCACAAGAAGCTACCCACTTTGTTTAAACATTTCACCCTCCAGTGGAGCCCGATGAGCTCCTTGGAAGTCACACAGAGTAACCCTCCACCTCTCCCTTCAACAGCAGCCCAAGAATCGAAGACAATAAACAGTGCACACACAAAAGTAGAATTTCTCCTTGGCCATTAAGGACGCTTGGTCTTGAATCTCTTCCTTATGTTACACGGTTTTGAATCCCTTTTCCATCCCACTTTCTCCCCCAGGCTCACAGCCATCTGCCCCACCCCCTTAAAAGTGAGCACCCACAACCCATCTCATAATCAAGGCTGCACTGTGGCTGAGGCAGAGTCATTTTCTCCCTTTAGTTTCACCTTAGCTCTCTTTCCAGCCTGATTTTTACCCCAGCCCCTCATACTCAAGCTGATCCAAAATGTCATCCATCTACTGAAGGGTGATGCTGCTGATACCTACACAAATGCATTAACTCTCCAAAACGTTCACCTACCCACACACCCACCTGCCTCCCAGGCTCCCTTCGAAGTGGCAATGTGATCAATCAAGTCAGTTTCATGTTCCACAGCCCACACGGTACAGAGAAAAATTAATGACACTGACTGTTCTTCCTGGAGAAGCAACTCAACTAGACAGCAGCCTTCACAACAACAGGAAGGAACACTTCACTTTTAGTCATCCTACAAGAGAAGAAAAAATATATATGCTTTTTGCAAACTTTATATATATGAAGTAAAAAGCCATTTGCCCAAAGGCCATAGCAGAGCTTATGCTTCACTGACCTAAGTAAAGACGAGGATTCCTCTTTTCGCTCAGTGCTCAAGCATTTCACAGACACCAAAGGCAGTGAAGTCGAAATACTTGATTTAGAGTCTAAACTCAGCCCCTGTGGTTTGCAGATTGGGACTTCTAAACCAACTCAGTGTGAATGGATGAACTACAAGGACAGGAAAGGCCCTCCACACCATCCATCATAGGCTCCCAGCAGCTTGGCTCGGCTTCATTTCCTGCCCATCAGACCCAGAGAGTAAGGCTGACTGCCTCTCTCTCTCTCTCTCTATCTCTATCTATCTATCTGCTCTCTCTTCTCTCTCTCTCTCTCTCTCTCCCCCCACCCCTCAATATTGTTCAATCTTGTTCAGTATGATTCTCTCCATTACAAAACTCACAACCATCTCTGAAACAGAAAGAACCATGAGGTGTCACCACCTCATCTGGTAAGCTTTTGCAATATTGGCAGGCCCTGCCTGAATCCCTCACCATCCTCTCCCAGGCCCTACCTGTCTCCTTGGCCATCCTCTCCCAGGCCCTACCTGTCTCCCTCACCATCCTTTCCCAGGCCCTACCTGTCTCCCTCACCATCCTCTCCCAGGCCCTCCCTATCTCCCTCACCATCCTCAGAAGGAAAAAGCCACTCCATATCCTCATATCTCTTTACCCAGACCTACTCAGACTTGCACACCTTAAACATGTTTCCTAAATTAGATTTCTCACCAGCAGCTTTATTTACATGAAAACAGGGAAGAGGGATTTGGAATTTGGATGTGGAGAACTTCCTTTGGAGCAGTGGTTTTCCACCATCTTCCACAGAGACCCAGGGCATCTCTGCACCTCCTCGTGGGCAAAGGGAAAGCCCAGGAATGCCCTTCAGACCCCCTCACACTTCCTGCTGTCCCATGTAGGAATTCTATGTAGGGTTTTTCTGTAATAGGAATACACTTCCATTTGAAAGAAGGAAAAAAAGCAACATGACTACTGGAAACATTTCTTTCCTCACTGATCGCCCTATGACATGAAATACACACAGAACAATGCATGCCTTTCCCACCCTGCCATGAAAGAAAAAAAGCTAAGAAAATCCTTTGTGTTTGGGCAGTAAGAGCCACAAACAGGCAGAATGTTTACTGCTTCAGCGTCTCCCGATGCTTAGAATGACACAGCACCGGAGAACACGGGAGCGTCCGGTCCAGCCCCGCGTTATTCAGATATGAAAATGGAAATTCACAGAGGTTTATGGCTGGCTTTATTAACTAGGGAGCAAAGTCGCTTCCAAAATGTTTTTATACATGGAAGACAGTGTTCAAAGAACAAATATTTACATAATTAATTTATTAACATGTACCCAGTTCATTCCAGAAAAGAGTTCAGGTGGTTTTGTCAGAGTCAGAAAACAACAACAACAAAGAATGGGATGTAATAGGAGCGAAGGAAGAATGAGTAGATCTGAGAAGAATTTGAAGTCAAGCTCCAAAAATTTGTTCTTAGCTGCCTCAAGTACTCAAGACTCTGAAAATTTACATTCATTGCACTTTTCTTAGCTGTTCCTAATTTTGAGTGATGAACAATTTTCTACTTAGAACTTTAAATAACTAGTGAGAAACCCATGAGGACTTGCAGGCAGGGAGGTTTCTTACGGGCGATATATTTAGGATTCTGTCTTGATTTCATGAGGAGTTGTTTGCTCTCTGTCAAGACTGAGCCTTTCAGCTTGCATCTGCTTTGAGACAATAGAATCTGGTTGTGATAAAGAGCAGGCCACGTCGAGGGCCGATGGGCCACGTAGGTTGGCATGTGTTGGGAGGACCTTAGAGGAGAAGGCTGCAGTCTCACTTCTCCACCATGCACCTGTGGACCAGCAGCCTGGGGGCCAGCCTGGAGCTGGGTAGACAGGCCCACCCTTTCGGAAACTGCATTTAACAAGATGCTCAGGTGATCTGAATGCCCAATAGGTTTGAGAGATGGTGATGCACAGCATCCTTAAGCTGCCAGATGCAGATGTTCAAACTGCAGCCGCACCGTCGCGATGGGCGCATCAATGGGAGGCGATTTGGGGAGGGAGAAGAGATTTCGGTTTGGGTTTGGTCTTTTTGTTTTTAGAGGTTTTGTCCTTGTCCCCCTTGAGGGAAAATACCAAGGGAAAGTCAAATGAGAAAAAGGTACTGTCTAGCCAAATTGATTAGTCATACTTTGGCATATAGGGGCAAAGATATTCACCCCCAAAGGGCACAACTGTTCCTGAGAGGTGACTTTGTTGTAAAGAAAACTTTTGTGTCCAGAGGCCCAGGCTCCACAGCACAGAGTGCAATCGAAATATGGCAATAATCCAGCTCATTTCCTTGCTTTTCACAGCCAGGCAAACCAATCCAGGTAGCACAGGCTATAAAAAACAGAGGTGCCTGAATTACCAGGTTCACTGTTCTCGCCGTTCAGATGAACTGGATCACAGCCAGACTTCACATCCTTTTGTGCTTTTAAACACAGTGCAAGGGGAACGTGCCCCAGCAGACCTGAGAAGGGGAGAGGAGGGTGTCAGTAACCCCTGGACCCAGCCGGCATCTGACGAAGGGTGACATTAGGCTCTGGCGGGGCTCTGGCTGCACGATCTGCAAAGCAGTTATCACATGGAGGGCAGGGCAGCCCGCCAGAATACAGACATGGGGACCAACCAAAGGATAATTGCTATAAATTCCATCCAGAGAGCGAAGAGAGATGTCAGCAAAACACACTGCCTGGTTGGGTAGCAGCACACACAGGATAGAGTCCGACAAGAAAGGGGAGAGTTTGAAAAGGCCAAATTTGTTCAAAGCAGGTATGGAAGGCCACCTGGAAGACATGTCAGTCAAGGACTAGACTCTCTGCTCAGAGGTATTTCTGTCACTTGTACATGACAGCTTCTCAAAACTAAACATAAGGAAGAGTTTTAGCTAGATTTCCTCCAGAGCTGGGCTATGTTCTGACTGTAATTGAGGAAGAGGGGAGACTAATCAGTATTTGGCCAGCCCCCTCCTGAGTGCCAGGTCCTTCCCTTTCCCCTTTCAGAGGCTTTGCATGTAGCTTGCAAAAACTGATGAGGTGGGGGTGGGGGGTGTCTAACCTAGGTATCAACTACCCCTAAAGAAGTTCTTGCTGGGGGTTTAGGGATCACTGAAGTTCCTGGCAGTGTATGAAGATGTTTACATGTATTTTTTCCCCTGGGAGGACAGACCTTAGCTTTCAGCAGATTCTCAAACAGATCCATGACCCCCAAGAGGTGAAGAGTTACGGTTAGCTGAATGAACTATGAAGGATGAAGGAACTTACATCTATGGCATGTTCTCTGGCAGGCCCTGTACTCGGTGACATCATTTAATCCTCCTAAAAACCCTACAGTAAGGGGCATTATTTCATTTTACATTAAGGAAAACTAAGGTTAAAGGAGAAGCCTTACCAGGTAAACACACCTACCAACTATAACAGCAGGAACATAACTCAAACTTATCTAGTCCAAAATCCACACTTTCTCTAGGATACTATGCTTCCTTGGTGTTTCATTGGGTGGGGGAGGTAAAATTACTGAAGGAATGCACCGTGGAAAACCAACCTGGCGTTGTAGCCGGCTCTTGCAGAATGTGTTGGGTTGGGCATCTAGAGATAGAAAGAATGGCACTGCAGGTGGAAGAGACAAGGTAAGAGACAGCTCAGTGAGAAGGGGTAAAACCCTAACAGAGGGTATCGTCTACCCCCTAGGCTAG
The DNA here is from genome assembly GCF_963259705.1 of Myotis daubentonii. Lineage (NCBI taxonomy): Eukaryota > Metazoa > Chordata > Mammalia > Chiroptera > Vespertilionidae > Myotis > Myotis daubentonii. Next base: position 63,249,668 of record NC_081844.1, on the reverse strand, counting down.
GAGCTTCCTAAGTGCTCAAAAGCCAGGCAGCATTCACAGACTAAGTGCATCCAGGGGTTACACTTCCAGCCACTTAGTTGTACATTTCCTGTTGCCCAAGTCCCAGCAAGTGAGGATGACCACTCCTATCAGAGACCTGACATAAAGCCCAGGGGCTGCCTATATCAGAATCGATTCAAACAAGTGCATTTTGTCTATTCCTAACACGTCCTGAGCCGGAGAGCAGGTTTACTGCAGGTCAGGAGGAAGCCAAGAGCTCGCCCAGGGCCACGGGAGCCCAAACAGCCACATGCAGCCTCCCTGGAGGTAAAAGATCACCCGTTCAGTGTGTGTGGTTAATGCATCTCCAGTCCCCCAAGGTTCTCCTCTCTCAATATAAATAATACCCAGAGATTAAAATATCCCACATATGCCCCAACACACGTAGCGACACACGTTGACGCTACGGCGGAATCCTGCCACCTTCTGCAATGGAAAAGCCACTTAACAAGGGGAACATTAGCATGGAATCCCATGTAATTGAATTGTGGCTTTAAATCCTGTGGTTAGCAGATGGCAAAGTCCTGTCCCCGTGTCCTCACTCCCTGCTCCTGCCCCTCAGGAGACACAGTGCACACTCCTGGCCCACCACCAGCAGCCAGGCTGTCTTCAGCTCCGTGTCATTTTAGCACTTAACTCTTTTTTATAAAGGAGCCATTTCACAAGCACATTTTTATTACTGAAATAATAGCTCCAACCAAACCTTCTCGTTGGCTTGTAAATGAATGTAAGTGTAAATGAATGTAAGTGTGTAATATCCCAAACCTCTCCAGGCTCCCTGGGTGGGAATGCTTGAGGTTTAGTTTTCCATAAATAGAAGGCAAAAGAATGTTAAGAAAATAAAAGTATGTGATATTCATCTTGTTTCAGTAGATTCTATGTTCCTCGAGGGCAGAGAGAGGTTATCTGGCTGATTGATTTAATATTTATCGAGTCCTAACTATCTTCATGGACCATAGAAATAAGTATCAATAAACTTCATTACAGGAAAGACACACAGCTCTCTTTAGATAGGACCAGGCGGCATTCCCTTTGATGCCTCTGTCCTTTATACTAATTAACAACTCAAAAGAGCAGCTCCTGTTCTAAAAAATATATATATGCGCGTAGAAAATACTGCGTTCTACTCCATAAAACGGGGATAAAAGTGTCTCCCTCTCTGAACAACCAGGCTGAAGAGGGGGTGCTGGGGGAGGAGGCAGGAGAACTCATCATCCCTGAAACTGATTCACATTCAAAGCACAGTCCCAAATCCTATTAATTATGGGATTTCATAATTTACTATGGTTTCAACTGGAATGGATGTGCTACACAAGGAAATTTTTAAATAAAGTTTTTTAAACACACCCCAAAAGCAGACAAATTCCTGACAGAATTCCTATCAAGGCCAGTATATGTGTGCTTGTGAATGCATTCCTTCTGCCCACCAGCATAGTACCTAAAGGCATGACCCTTACGGAAAAACACCAAAGAAGGGGCAGCTGCAGCTTTACCCACATCAACAAACACCAGGCCCGTCTACACCCAGCACAGCCCAGAGCTCCATCTACAACAGCACAGCCCAGAGCTCCATCTACAACAACACAGCCCAGAGCTCCATCTACACCCAGCACAGCCCAGAGCTCCATCTACACCCAGCACAGCACAGAGCTCCATCTACACACAGCACAGCACAGAGCTCCATCTACACCCAGCACAGCCCAGAGCTCCATCTACACCCAGCACAGCCCAGAGCTCCATCTACACCCAGCACAGCACAGAGCTCCATCTACACCCAGCACAGCCCAGAGCTCCATCTACACCCAGCACAGCCCAGAGCTCCATCTACACCCAGCACAGCCCAGAGCTCCATCTACACCCAGCACAGCACAGAGCTCCATCTACACACAGCACAGCCCAGAGCTCCATCTACACACAGCACAGCCCAGAGCTCCATCTACACCCAGCACAGCCCAGAGCTCCATCTACACACAGCACAGCCCAGAGCTCCATCTACACCCAGCACAGCCCAGAGCTCCATTTACAACAGCACAGCCCAGAGCTCCATCTACAACAGCACAGCACAGAGTGGGACAACTGTGAGGCCCACTTTGGCAGCTTGTTATCAATTCAGCGTGGATGCTGTTTTGTAAACACATCTAATTTGGTTTTAAATATTAATCCATAAAGTCATTACTAAAAGACTCCAGGCTGCTGAAATGATGAACCAACTGCTTCTAAAGCAGACAGGAAGGCACCAGAGCCAGTCGGCTCTGATCCTCAGATCCCATTTTCGCCTCCCATATTCCTCTTTTCTCTGATTTTCTTCTCAGCAACATGCCGATGTCCCCCTGCATGTTCTCCCACTCACACCGACGATTTTCTATTGCTACCTGACTGTTCTGTCTCTCTTTGTCTCTGTCACTCACTATTTCTCTCTCTCTCTCACTTGCGTGCGCGCACACACACACACACACACACACACACACTGAAGTTCTTTGTCTCTTTCTGACCCAGTATTCCAATCACTGCCTCCTCTACCCTTCCAACCGAATCTACTTCTCTCCTTCTCGAACATAAACACTGACCTTTAACAAAGAAGATCAGGTTGAGTGAGTCTGGGGAAAAGAAATGGTCCTACAGAGCTGATGGCAGGGAACTTCGTGGACTGACAGACTGGGTGGGCTGCCAGGATCTTATCTACTAAGTATTGATTCTCATAGGTAATTAACTAACCCTAAGGTGAGACGGTTTTTCTCAACAGAGAGAAGAAAAGGTGAATCTTTCAAAGCACGGCACAGTATAAAATTTGGTTTATTTAACAAACTATGTATCAGACCTGGTTCTAAAGGACTCGGGAAATGTAACCACCTGTTTACTCTTTAAAATAACCCTGTGAGGATGGTATTATTGCTCTCTCCGTTTCCCAGGAGACCAAGGCACAGAGAGGTCAAGTACTTATCCAAAGTCACGCAACTGAAAGGTGCCGGTCAGGATTTCCACCCGGGTAGCTTCTCTCCAGACTCCATGCTTTCAAACACTGTACTCTGATGCTTCATACTTGATTGACTGCATCTTTGTCTAATAGAGAAGAACATTTGCATTCATTTTTTATGTATGCTTTCTATTAAAGCCAAGTATTCCCTACCGGGCAAATAGATGACTGCGTTATGCTATTAGGCAACTATTCCCCTATTTACCCTATTGGGTAACTATTTATCCTATTATTGCTCAAAAATTATGTTCCCCCTTCCCTCATTAACAACACACATGTTGACTAGTGATGGCGAACCTATGACATGAACTAAGAGAAATTCCAGTAAGCTGAGCCTGAACCATTTAGAGACTTGCAAATTAAAAACAGCTCACCTGGGTTTAACGCAACCAAGATCTAGCCCAGTGATGGCGAACCTATGACACGCGTGTCAGAGGTGACACGCGAACTCATTTTTTTGGTTGATTTTTCTTTGTTAAATGGCATTTAAATATATAAAATAAATATCAAAAATATACATCTTTGTTTTACTAGGGTAGCAAATATCAAAATTTTTCTATATGTGACACGGCACCAGAGTTAAGTTAGGGTTTTTCAAAATGCTGACACGCTGAGCTCAAAAGGTTCACTGCTCTAGGCCAAGCATGTCAAACTCACGGCCGCATACAATTCCCTTTCCAAAAAGCAGCTTCTCACAGAACCAGGCTAAGGACTTTGCCCTCCTGCTCAGTGCGGTTTGACACAGCATTCCTGAGCAGCCCCACAGGTATGGGGCGCAGAACACAGGGGCCCAGGAATCTTCCCTAGAAAGCCTCCATGTTCCGGCTGCTCTGTGGTCATCTGCCTCGCTCCCTTTGACTCCAAGTTCAAGTGGGCAAATAAACCCTAGACAATGGGGAATGCCAGGAGCAAAATGCGGTCCTTTTCTGTACAATAACAACATCTTCTGTTCTGTGGGACCAGTGAGGTGAGGGAAGTTCCTTCCAAAGGGTGCTCTGCTCTAGGATCTAAAACCCAAAGGCTCCAGGATGTTTCCTCTTTCAAAAATGGATGGCTCTGCCTTTCACTGAAGGTGCAGCTTAGAGAGAAGCAGCCGTGAAACCAATTAACTAATTGGAAACCACTTAATGACTATGGCAGCGTTTTGGATTTCTGATGTTGGCTCACAGCAGTCAGGAGAAATTGCTTTCCAATATTATGATAAGGTAGCTGTGGAGGTTACCGGGGCGCTGAAGGCTGCTTCGGGAAACAATCGACTCTAATGTGCCCACCAAAATAATGGTGGCATTACAAGGTGGCTCTCAGTGAAGCAAGCACAGCATAAAAATCCAAAGATGGGTGGAGATCTGCTGAGAATGAATGCACAGCCAGAGCTCCTCGCTATGATTGCTGAGAGCTTACGATCTCTACATAGACCTCCTGCCATTGAAATTGCTCTCATGGAGAGAGCCAGGCACGTGCGGAAGGGGAGGAGAAGGGAAAAATGAAGTAAATGCTCACCCTAGAACAATTGTCCAATTAATTGTTTTAGTAAGAATAGAGTCAGTGTTCACATTAGGGAAATAACGGAGTTAATTGCTCAAGAGTTAACATAGCCAGAGAAAATAAATTACCCCAAACACCATACTTTATCCATTTGCCATTTGTTTGTTTCAAGGTAGTGAATTATCTTAGCATATTTCTAAATTCATTAGAACCAAAATCATTTCTAGAATATAAGACATCTCTAATAGTGTTATCTAATGCCTTTTTACTTTTTTAAAAAAAAAGAGGTGTAGGTGGACAAGAGTATGGTGTTTACCAGAAGGAGAAAGGGGTGGAGGAGGGGGTAGTAAAGGGCATATATATGGAGACAGGAGGAGACTTGACTTTGGGTGGTGAACACACAGATAAAGTAGTATAGGATTGTACACTAGAAACCTAAATAATTTTACTAACCAATGTCACCTTAATTTAATAAAATTTAAAAAGCCTACTCTAGCCAAAAGAAAAAAAAATGAGGTGTTAGGGATATGCATAAACCTAGGTGGTTTAAAATTGCTTTAAGGTGAACAACTGGTTCTTATTTCTCCTGGGCCTTGGAATTATTTTGTGAGTATAGTGATTCTTTTCACCTCTCTGTGCCTTCGTTTATTCAGCTGTAAAATGGCCTGAGGCCTGTTAGAAGGAATAGGATTTCCAATGATGGTTGGATTTTGCAAACATAGAGCCAGACCGCTATAAATTCCTCCGGCAATGCCAAACTTCCACCTTTTCCTCCCCATCGCTACAGTGAGTTTGGGCAACAAAGTCTCTCCCCGGAGATAGTTGCTCTTGTTTTCCAGCACGAGGGTAATTCTCTGCACACGCTTCCCACTCCACTGCCTGCACGTGGGCCCTCCCTAGTCTCCAGCTTTATTAATTCAGTAATGAGCCAGGCACATGCCTCCGCTGGGTACCGCCTCGGATGCTTGCTTTGCACCTGGCCATTACCCAAAGGTGGATGATGTTCTCTTTCCTGGCAGCGGCATAAATAAAGACGAGTGCCATTCACACAAACTGCTAAGCCAAGCTTAGCCCATCAGGCCACGGGTGCGTGGTGGCCCTTGCCTCTCACCTGCTCAGTTATTAGGTGCTCATTCAAAGCAGCATTACCATTTGTAGAGCCACATCCCTGGAAATTCAGCCCAGACAAAACACACACACAGCAAGGAGGGCAACGTTAAAACTGTAATAAACCCATGATTCTCCCTTTAAAACAATGCTTTATCCTAAGGGAAAAGTTTTAACTTATTGCCTTTCTTGGAATTTAATTTCTAATCTGCATTCTAGAAAGTGACATCCTACTATCAAGATGACATCAAGACAACAGGGCTGATAAACTAATTTCCACTACCAGGAAAGTTCATCCCTAAGCAAACCAGAACACTGAATTTAATGATATATGGGGGAGCAGCCACATCAAGAATTTCCTGGGTGTGAGTTGGACGACCTCATGAAATAAGAGGAAAACATTTTCATCTTCTTAATAAAATTTTAAAAAAAAGACTCCAAAATATCAAAGGAGAAAGATCCTGCAAATAAGCCTTTCAGATGGATTCAGAACATTTTCCAGGATGATGCACCTGAAGAAAAACGAGCGATTCAATGGATAGCGTTCCGGAGCTTATCTGTCCCACTTACAACACGTGGCGCACTGACCCAAAGGTGAAGCGAAGCCTACGGAGCCAGGCGGAATGCCAACTTGCACAGCTGAACGCCAATTTGCAAAGCTCAGCACTCCGGGGCTTCCACATCCCTACTTAACAAATGGCGAGCAATTTAGTCCATTGCACGAAGACAAGACCACGGCCAAAGTCTAACAATAGCTCCCCTTTCTCTGAGTCCTTGAATTAGTGGATGTTATTACAAAAAGAAAATATTTATCTAGGTTGTTACTTTTTCCCTCTGCTGTCTTCTGTGGCTTTGCCTATACGTGCACAGTTTGTAGTTAAATTGGACAATTACCTAGCCAGAAGTGAATAATTAATGAACAGTCACCGTTTATGTTTGCGAAACTATGACCCAATCATCGAACAGATAGCTGAACCACTAAAATAAATGACTCGTTCCACTCATTACCTGATCAGCATTTGTTTAGAGGTTCCTAGGTGCCCTATCAAAATTCTAATCAGTTTTATTTAAATTACATTTTTTGCGCTGCATTGTTAAAAATGCTAATGTATGCCTAGAACGGAATAGCTTTATTTCTTACCTCCTGAAGACACGAATGAATAAAAACATACTTCTACAGGGCATAAGAGATTATCAAGGGTTCAGTGACTACTGGATTGTGCACTTACCCAAACACATCCTGAAACTCGGAGCTGAAGCTTTAAGAGACAAAGACACTCAAATCCTCCCACAACAAAGCCGGTGGTGAGGAGGCAGCGGACTGTCCCAGCAGCACCTGCAGCCACCACTGGGGACTTCCTGCCCCTGGGGACAGGAGCAGCTTTGGGGGCAAGCAAGGGAAGGAAGGGGAAATGTTTACAGCTTGAGAATAATGATCTAAGGGTCTTAAGGCAAAGTGTATTGCAGAATCTCTGAGCAACTTTCCTGCATCAAAAGAAATGTCTCCGCGTCTGCTCTGGCCCACGATGATGGTCATCTCCACCAGCCTGTCGGAGGTGAGAGAGCTACCACACCCATGGGAACTCCACATCTCCTTCCACTACTAGTTTGGTCTCCAACCTTAGGGCCAACGTGCCTCTCTAAGCAATGAGAGCCGCTCCGGCCAAGAGAAGACAGAAGCCGTTTTGCTCTCTGATGTACACACAAAGCCAGGCCACTTGCAGCGTAGGTGTGGCCCAGACAGCCCCCAAGTCATTTCGGATCTAGACAGACCTCAGAAGAGAAAGATTGAGAGTGGTGTTCTAGAAGTAGCTGGGAATCTTCTAGTGAGCCCACAAAATTACTTCGCACGATACAGTGCTCCCCGCCACCCCCAGGCTGGTGTCTGTGGAGAGCAGCGAGCCTGCCACCACCCTGCTTGGCGTGGGCGGCATCAAACCCAGATTCACTGCTAGAAGCTTTTTTATTTTTTGTTATGGTTGTTCAGCTTGTAGAAGTTTTTCCTAAGCTGAGGAATTACCTTGAGAGGACTGAATTCCCAAGCACAAGGCAGCAGCTGGTGGGGAGCTGAGGCTCCCTCAATCATCCGAGTCCAGAGGGGGCGAGGGAGGCGGGGTCGCCTAGCTTAGGGCTGTGTGGCCCCGGGGTGGAAAGCACAGCTTCACTCGAGCATTTAACCTCTTTTAAGCAGTGCAGTGTGGCTGAGGCTTAAAACGAGGCTGGAACGTTTTCTCGCTGATTATCACCTGGATAACCTGTTCTGTAGCGAAGGGGCGGGGGTGGGCGGAGAAAGGGGATGAGAAGCCCTGGGAGCCGAGGGGCAGCTCAGAGCACAGAGCAGAGAACAGCTGCTGTTTTCTCCTGTCTGAGTGTGATTGGGGAAAGGTGACAGAGTTTGCTGGTGGTGTACTTCTCCTTTTACATAGAAAGAGTGTGTCCCAGATCGTAATAGCTAATCACTTCATGGGAAAAGGAAGAAAAGACTAGCTTTCATTCATTTTCTTTGAAACCCATTCATTAATTTGAAGGCAAAATTTATTGTATGAAATACTAAGTAATGGCAGCATTTCTACAGGATCTAAGGTGGGGCTAGGGGAGAGGGAGCGGAGACTGGAGAAGTAGGTAGAGCCAGAAACAGCTGAGCTCTGGCCATTGTTGGAGACAAGATGATCACCTGGGACACAGAGACTTCTGCAGGCCCCTCCGCACACCTTCCCAAAACGGGGCTAAAGGACACACCTCCCTGCTCAGGACTAAAACCAACCCCACAAAGAGTCTTTTTAGAGAAATTGAATGGAGTAATGTTTCTCCATCTTGTTTAAGATATGACAATTAATTCTAGTACAAAGTCATCCTCCTGTAACGTTTTTTTAATAAACCCAAAGCAAAGCTGGATGATGGGAGCATGTTTGTGTAGAAAGCCTCACTGCCATCCCACCAGCAGACAACTCAGTCCCGCCCACCACCTCCTGCCCAAGACTCGTAAGTCCTACATGATGTTTCTGGCCAAATCCTTGTTTCCCTTACATTTGAGTGGTAGAATTTTCATTGCTAATCTTCAAAAGAAGATGAAAGTCACTGGGGGAATATGTACTGTCTGCTGTACTTATTACCAAACTAGGGGCCTGGTGCACGAAATTCGTGCACTGGGTGTGTGTGGGGGGGAGTGTCCCTCAGCCCAGCCTGCCCCCTCTCACATACTGGGAGCCCTCAGGCGTTGACCCCCATCACCCTCCAATCGCAGGATCGGCCCCTTGCCCAGGCCTAACGCCTCTGGCCTAGGCGTCCGGCCCGGGCAGCGGGGACCCGAAGCTGCAGCGGCCCCACGATCATGGGCTTCGCTTTAGGCCCAGGCAAGGGACCCCTAGCTCCTGGGACTGCCAGCTTTGACCGTGCCCAGCTCCCAACGCTGGCTCCACCCCTACTTCCTGCTATCACTGGCCAGGGCGGAAAAGGCACCTGATTCTCCGATCATGGCTGGGGGGCAGGGCAAAGGCGGTCCCAGGGCCGCCTTTGCCCTGCCCCCCAGCTCTTAGCTCCCCCCTGGGTTTCCGAGCACTGTCAGTGGCAGGGGGCTTCTTCCTGCTTTCCCTTTCGCCTCCCTGCATTGTGCCTACATATGCAAATTAACCGCCATCTTGTTGTCAGTTAACTGCCAATCTTAGTTGGCAGTTAATTTGCATATAGCCCTGATTAGCCAATGAAAAGGGTAGCTCGTACGCCAATTACCATTTTTCTCTTTTATTAGTGTTGATGTTGAGAGATTCCAACGCTCAGTCACCATTGTGATTATCTTATTATTTTCATTGCAGGAATTTAACATTTAACTGGATAGCCACAATTTCCCCAACTCTATCCAAAATAAATGATATGGGTGGGGGAGGGGTCATAAAATCATAGTTACTGTGTGGATGCCAGGACAATCATTTGGCTCATATGAGACAAGAGGTCAAATGAGAAGACATATTCCATCTGTGAAGTGATTCACATTTCTAATACATCAGTTTAGCCTCCATCCATATCAGTTACAAAAATATTGAGGCAAGCCAAAGGTAGAGATATCATTCCAGATTAAAATCAGGAATTATTCAATATTACATATATCTTACTGTTCAACTTCTTTTAGCAATTACTTAAAAGATGCAATAGGGCCTGGAGTGGGGGTAGGCTAGAAGGGGTCAATGGCAGGGGAGGAAGGGAGATATATGTAACACTTTCAACAATAAAGATTTTTTAATAAATAAATAATTTTTTAAAAGATGAAATAGGGTACATTTCTTAGACGTGAAGATGGCATAAAGCCAGGAGAAATGGTTAATATTTTACATTTCACATGAATCAAAGTTTTGGCCAGGTCAGAGCAAATGGCAGAAACCTAATACAAGATATCATGGCAATAAATGTAGCCCAGCACTTAAGTTCAAAAAGCCCTTTAAGGTGCATTACATTTTACCAGCAATTGTGTAACAAATCAGTGAGGCTCTAACTTTGTCATAAAATCACTATGACATGACTGCCGAAATGCTAATTCAATCAATAGACATCTAGTCCAAAACAGGAGAGGTGAGAGTTTTGTTTAGTGGTCAGACGGCACATCACTGGGACAGAAAAGTTAATTCAATCTCTTTTGCAAACTAGGTAAATGTGAACCAGTCATGTGATTTGAGCTCTAGTGTTCTCATCTGAAAATGGAAACAATAAGAACTGACAAACATATTCCCATAAAATTGTTATAAAATCAAATGGGATCATTGCCATAAAGTGTTTTTAAATTTATAGAGTATCATTGCGCAGGGCATCTGTTGTTTGTTACCCAACAACCATCCACCTCTTCCTGCTAAATGCAATCCAACTCTCCTTTGGAGAACCTCCGTCCACCATTCTTAGCTGTGTAGTGGGACTTAACTGGTTAAGGCTGCAGAAATGGGCTTAGGAATGGGCACCTAACCCAATCAGGGCCAAGGAGACATGCAGAGACTATGCTATGGCTTTTGAGGGGGTGGGGGAAGAGCAGCTCACTCCTTTGCTTCATTTGAAGGTGAGGCTTAGGATAACACCCTACTACACAGGAAGGAGTCAGCCAGGAGATGAAACTGATACACAAAGGAAGGCATAAATGAAAGCGACAAGAAACTAATCACCTCATTTGATACACTATCTCAGATGAAGCCAGCATTCCCCTGAACTGCACTGTTCTAAGCCCACATGGTCCCTTTAAGTCAATTTGAGCAAGGCATCTCTGTCACTTGCAACAGGAAGAGTCCTGCCTACGACGGTATGTTTGTTTTAATGTCTGGGAAAATGCAGTTGTTCAAAGATATTAAAATAATAAATGGGAAAGTTTTCAAATGAAGATGTGTGTGTGTGTGTGTGTGTGTGTGTGTACATATATATGTATTTCTTCGACAAAAGTCAATCTGTGTTTAAATTGTGTTTGACTGTTATGCTTCTTAGACTGTGTCAGATTGTTAGAGTGCTATGTTAGATTGTGTTTCCCAAAACAAGCAAAATGTCATTCTTGACTATGCCTTGGATTCTAAGGAATGACATAAAAATTTTGTTCTAAAGAGAAGTTTTCAGCATTCTGCCTTTGGGAAAGCTGTGTTTGCAGCCTACCCCATCTCGTCTTCCTCGTCTTCCTGCTGAGCTAATAGCCAGATCTCCAGCTAAAACAGCAGTACCCATCTCTGATTAATGGAACCTTTCTCCCCACCTGACTTAATGGCTTCCTCCCATTGCGATTTCAATCAGAACATTGCAGGGAATCCCTCCTGGTGCCTCTCCAGGACACTTCTATTGCCATTCTTTATATACTCCTCCTCAGAAGAGAACAGCCAAAGAAATGTCTCCACACTCCAAGGCTGAAATCAATGTGGAATGTAAAGAATCTATAACACTTCCTACCCAGAAAGGGCCTATAGCCATCAGCTAGGCCAGGGTTCCAGCAATAGCCAAAATCTGGCCCAACTGATTTTTAGTTACAAGTGTTCTTGTAAATAAAAGTTGATTTGAACACAGCCATGCCCATTTGTTACAGGTTGTCTACAGCTGCTTTCATGCTACAATAGCAGCATTGAGTAGTCACAACAGAGACCCTATGGCTCAAAAAGCCTCAAATGTTTACATCTGGCCCTTTATAAAAATGTTTGCAAACTTCTGATCCAGTCCAATTCGTTTGTTTTTTAAAAGAAGCTTGGGCCCAGAAAGGCTAGCTAATAGTAGACACGACGCCAACCCCAAATTTGTTCCATGTGGTGGTGTTTTTATGTCCTGTTCTTATCCACCTACTAAATTAGAGGTGATTTGTATTGTGACTCATAATTCTGTGGTTTCCCAAACAAGGCAGGCTGAATCCTGAAGTCACCATTAAAACTAGTTAAATAAATACAAAAGGGCTGCGGAAATAAGGGATTCCTTCAGAGACTTCTGGTCTACCAGGTAAATCTCCTGCCTCCACAGCCTCCAAATACCTGTAGCCACAAACCAATCCTTCTCCCACTGGACATCAAGCCATGATCTGTGATATATTATCCACCTCCCTGACTTGTGAGGGTCAATTTCTGCAAACAATTAAATTCATACTCAGTTGCCATCGCCCAAAGAAGTCAGAGCAGAAGTAGGGGAAATATCCTTCCAAATCCCAGCAGTGCCTGCAGCACTGGAGGGAGAGGAGGAAGATTCTTTCACTGGGATGAACGCATTACAAATGTCAACACATAATAAACTAAGGAAAAACAGTGTCGAACAGCACGTGTATAGTGTGGATCCCATTATGGCCAAGGACAGTTGTCCTGCTTGTCCCCATAATTGGAATGGTCCCACCTGGTAGCAGGGGCTCCCCTCAGGCCACACAGGTCCCCCGTCTAGTCTGACTAACCCTTGCTTCTTTAGATTTTTATGGCCATACTCTCTCAGTCAATAGGAATTTACTGTCATTGCTCAACAGCATACCATATACATCGCCTGAAAGACTTTTAACTAGGGGCAAAATATTGTTGCTCACTCATTCCATCCTTTTGTCCAATAACGATGCCTACAATGTTTTTCTGTATTTGATAGTGTTTACAATGGACATCAGAAGGGGAAAATAAACCTTATAACCCCATGCCAAAAGAAACAGCCCAGTATTTTCCCTCCACGCCACCTCCCTGTGGTCTAAGATGGCAGATGGCAACCCCTCTTCAATAAATGCCCCTTTAGAATCTAACAGGGACATTAAGAGCAATATGGTTTATCCTCTCTCTTACCCAATTTCTTTTTTTCTGCTAATCACAGGAAGTAATATTTTGCCAGGGTTGCTCTGCCCATATTGGAAATCTAAGCCGATATGTGGCCTTCTGTGAGCTGCTAAACTTGTCGCAGATGCCTTGGCGGCCAGAGGAGATGTCTGGGGCTCATAACTAGGCCACGTTCGGAGGGCCTTTCCCACCCCAGGTCCCACCCTACTGCCCCCATCTGGGTGTGTTCTTTTGCTCTATAAGAACTCAAACTCGGTGGCTGGCCTGTGATTTTTTAAAATCTTTTAGTAGCATCTATCCCCAGAACTGCCTCATCACGATTATCCTCAGCAAACGAGGAACCTTCACACTGAGAATGGCTATGGTTTTCAGCCAGCACCAAATGTCTCTCCTTCTGCCTTTCAGTCTTTCCGAGGAATCCGAACGTGTGAAACTCCCGAAGGAAGAGTAAACACACAGCCCAGGTTCCTTTCATCTCCTAACATATGTCATGAAAGGGGAGAGAAAGCCCGCCTCCCGGCCTCAATCAGCCATCCGTTTTCTGCAGCTTGAACCCTACACTAAAGGGATGTCGTGGGGGAGCTGGAGGAGGGTGGAGTGGGGGCAGCTCCTGGGAAGATAATAGGTCTGCGCTGCATACCTGCGTCTTGGAGTCATTATCTCCCCTGCCCGCGCTTCTGTATTTATATATAATGAGATCATTACCAGGCCACTATTCCAATTTGATTCAGACTTTAATATTTCTTGAAGGAAAAAAGAATAGCATACAAAAGGGTTTGTGATGCCAACTCAATCAGACGTGCTGTTGATGGAGAAGTATTCAAGTGCAAGCCAGAACAGGGAAAATAAATAATTTCAGCGAGGTTGCTGTCAAAGCCGCGTTCTCCTGTGATGATGTTTCCAGTGAATGTGCTGAAGTGTCCAGAGGTGAGGATGGGAAATAACAACTGGCAGAAGAGAGGGCTGTGTCTGGGATTTTAAATAAGCCCTGTTCCCACCTCACCCTTCAGGCAAGTAGGGCAGGGCCTCCCACCCAGACTGGGCTTCCAGGGCTCTCCATGGGCGGGCGCGATCAGACCAGGGAAGCAGTTACTGATCAGACCAGGGAAGCAGTTACTGCAGCCACTTCAGGGGCTGGAATTTAACCCTTGGTAGCCCTTGGGTAGGTATTATTTTTGTGTGATTGAACTCGGGTGGTTAGGCAGGTAGGCAAGACACTTCCCTTCCCCTTTCACAACAAGTAGCTTCACTTTAAAGAAGGGACTTTCACCATCCCTGTCGCCACTGCAGGATACAGAATAGGGCGGGACTTTCCCTTTGTCCGCATCCATACATGGCTAGAACTTCAGTGTCTCTGCCCATCAAATATTCTGGCTAAGGTTCAATAATCCGGACTCGATATGTTTTTAGAAAATTAGAAAATCAAATGAAATAAATTGAATTCAAAGGCCGATCGCTCTTTGACAACCAGCCCAGCCTCCAGAACTATTCCAAGCTGTGGGTGACAATTATAAAAGTTGTTCATCACAGGACGGCACTTTTTGAAATTCACTCTGCTGATGGGACTCTCTGGCTGTTCAAACCTCAGATAAACCTGAACTGACTGTTTCTGGGATCTCTGGTGTTTCCTGAGATTACAAACCTGAGAAGAGCATCATTTTAGCTTTGGCTCTCAGTCCTGACCTCCAGGTGGGAACAGCATTTGGAGCAGGAATGAAGGCTTGTCATCCCAATCAATGTGAAACTAAAGGATTCTGGGTATTTTTTATGGTGATTGTAAAGCACCCATTATTCTTCCCCTGGCATTTCCTAACAGGCTAACCAAAATAATATTGGAAGAAAATTTACAAAATGTACACATTGTCCACTTGAGCCCCCAAACATGACTGAACATAGAGTTGGCAGATTTTTTATTATTTGTATAGTGCTACTTAAAGATATATGGTTAGTAGGCAGTTCTGGTAAAATTGTAAGGCCACTTTATAGATCCTAGTCTTGGGATGTACTCAACATTTAGAAATCAGTTTGTAAGAGAAAGAAAGGGGGAGGGGGGAATAGTGATCTCATGTCTCCATGAAATATAGCTAGTCCCCCCACAATCTATATTGTGTAGGCAAAGAATTGCATTAAAATAGTCCTAAAAACTCTGGAACTTAAACAAGAAAATGGAAACGATTTTCTCTCCCTACCTAAATCCACAATAGTCAGTCATAGCAATCATTTTCAGATTAACTTCTTGAAAAGAATCAGCCCAAGCAAGAATTGTTAAATTTCTGTCTATCATTCACTATGTGTGTGTGTTTGTGTGTGAGAGAGCACTTGTAGAGAGAGGTTTTTTATTTATCATTAACATGGACTCTCCAGCCTGGCCAGTGTGGCTCAGTGGTTGAGCATCAACCTATAAACCAGGAGGTCACAGTTCAATTTCCAGTCAGGGCACATGCCCAGGTTGCGGGCATAATCCCCAGTATGGGGCGTGCAGGAGGCAGCCAATCAATGATTCTCTCTCATCATCGATGTTTCTATCTCTCTCTCCCTCTCCCTTCCTCTCTGACATCAATATAAATATATATCAAAAAGAAAACATGGACTTTCCAGAGGAGAGTCCCTGCCTCCCTCATCTCTTTATCTGCCTTCTGGTCTTCCCTCACAGCCTTAAAAGAAGAAAGGTCTCAATCTCAAAGACCAACTGCATCTGCAGCCTCACCCTAGCCTCCACTGAATTCAGCCTCTCTCTGAATTCATTTCCTCTATCATCAAATATGTTCATGTGCCTCTTCTGTGGGAAATCCTCAGGCTGGTATCTTGTGTTCAAACTCAGACACTGCAGCTCTTTCATTATATGTCACCTCACTTTAGAAAGACAGCACTTAAGAGACAATATAATAAGCATCAGAAATAATAATTTTGTGTTGTACGAAAGGAGAGACGGTTAGCACACCCCTAGACAAGGATGGAAGAGGCTCTCGGGCCCAACAACATTTAGACAATTAAAGCAGTGCCACCTACTTCAAGGTATCGAACCATCATTTGTAAATCCTAAGAGTTCTCATCACCAGGAGAAAATTATTTTTCTTGTTTTCTTTTCTTTATATTGTATCTATACGAGATAAACGTTAGCTGAACCTACTGCAATAATTATTTCACAACATATGTAAATTAAACCATCATACTTATATGCCTTAAACTTACACAGTCATATATGCCAATTATTTCTCAATGAAACTGGAAAAAATAATTTAAAATATTTTTTTCTAATTTTCCATTCTGTCTAGAAAGACTATGAGTCACCACACTGGGGTCCTAGCCCTCACTTAGTCCTGAACTCTCTGTGTCACTTAGTATGTCATTGAATCCCTTCAGATTTCATTTTCTTTGTTGGCCTTGTTGGCAGAAGGAGGGAGGAGTTCAGGTGGGAAGCCCTCTGAGATCTGCTAGCTCATATGCTCTCTAAACCTTCTCCTCTGCCCTTGAGTTATGTGGCCATTTTTGCTCTGTGAGTATATGTGTGGTCCTGGTCATTCCAAACAACTATCAGAAAAAACCAGCCAAGTTTCTGGTTTAAAACTGCTCCCATGGGATACTCTCTCATTAGGGACCCTAACTGCCTTCCACTCCAGAGAGAGGCTGAATTCAAGTCAACTCCTCCAGCCACTTAACGTTACAGATGGCCCATGAATATCAGTGCTTCCCCTCAGAACACCCAGAGGGAAGATGCTCTGACTCTTGCTCCTTCTTCATTCATTTTGTTGTCTCTGATTTGGGGTATTTCTGTTGTAGTTGTTAATCCTCACCCAAGGATGCTTTTTCCATTGATTGTTTTTTAGAGAGAGTGGAAGGGAGGAAGAGAGGGAGCATGAGAAAGAAACATCAATGTGTGATGTGATAGAGACACATCGATTGGTTGCCTCTGCTGTGCTCCGACTGGGGCTGGGGATCGAACCTGCAACCCAAGTACATGCCCTTGACCGGGAATCAAGCCTGCCACCCTTCAGTGCAAGGGCCAACGCTCTAACCACTGAGAAACACTGGCCAGGGCTGATTTGGGGTATTTGGGCTAATTTATTAATCAGCCAGTCAGATGTAACTTCTGAGGCCCAGATGGGTCAACTGCAGTAAAATGCACATTAAATGTTATGTGATCTGGTGGAGGTGACTGTTTTCTTTTATCATAATATTTATTTTCATTTTTGTTGTTGAAAGTATTATATATGTCCCTTTTATCATAATATTTTAAATTGCTAGTATCCATCTGGTAAATTAAAATAGTGAGGCTCATCGCTGTTCATAAAAGGTAGGACTTTCCCAAAGAGCTGTCTTATCTGTATCTTATTTCTAATCCTACTGACTAAACTTTAAGGACCACTGAAGTCACCAAATAGATGTCTTCATCAGGTGATAAATGGCTTCCCGGGCGAAGGCAAGCTCTAAACCCACCCCTTAGAGTTCCTTAAGGGGTGTCTCTGCTCAGTCTGGCTCCCGTCACTTTGACTGATGGGCAAAACTGATGTAAGGAAGTACTTCTATCAAGTTTACTTCTTTAAGTGACTTGGGGAAAAAGAAAAAGAAAAAAGGCCATTTTGCCAGTGATCCCTTTAAGCCTTTTTAATTACAAAATTCTTTTTTATGGTGTCACGGACCTCGCCTTAGCAGAGTTCATTTCAAAAATGTGCTGAAGTAGGTCCCAGCACTGACAACTAAGGCTGAGAAATGGTTTCAGTATCACGACTCTACACTCTTCTCCTGTCTGTGAGGCTCAGGGATTCATCCTGTGTGAGTCATGCCTGCCCTTTGCGCATGCATGAATAAGAGGTTTTAGACACGGAGACATGGCACAGGCGCCAGCCCTTCCTGGGAAAATAAGACCTAGACCCCAAATCAGGGTGAGTGCCCGGACTGTCCCCAGGACCAACTAATTCCAAATGTGAATAAAGATACAATGCTTAGTGAGTTCTCCAATTCTCCTATTGGACCCTAACCTTTAACAAGACAAAATGTCACATATAATGGATCCTAAAATTAATGGCACATTTTGCTTTTCAGTTGATCAGATCAGCTAAGAATGAGGTCAGTCTCCTACCTCCTCAAGATGACAGGTTGTCATTGTTTGAGTCCACTTAACAGCACCACACACATTAGGCCTCAGAAAATATCTGATAACTTACCAGTAGAAGCTCAGGATCTGAATCAAAACTAAACCTGTGATAAGTCATTCAGCCTCATCCTCCTTTAAAAAATTGATTTTTAGAGAGAAAGGAAAAGAGAGGAACATCAATTTGTTGTTCCATTTCTTTTTGCATTCATTGGTTGCTTTTTATATGTGCCCTGACCGGGGATCAAAGCTGAAACCTTGGTGTATCTGGATGATGCTCTAACCAACCGAGCTACCCAGCCAGGCTCTCACCACCTAACTTTTGATAGGGCCACACCTAAAGCATCCTGCTCCTGTATCACTTAGGAAGATGTCCTTGCCAGGCTTTGCTTATTTATTTACTAGATAACCATTTACTGGGCATCTGCTACTTACAAGACCCTATTCTAGGCACTGGGCATACTCTGAACACAACAGACAACAGTCCATATTGCAATCAATGTTACCTTCTAATAAAGGAGACAGACAATAAACAAATTAGAGAAAATGCATGGTAGTGGTTAGTGCTATTTCAAAAACAAAACAGGATAACATAATCCAGAAGGTCTAGACTACTTGAATTTGAATAGTCAAGAAAGATTCTCTGAGAAGTTGACATTGGAGTTGAAAACAGAATAAAAATGATGACACCCTGTGAAGACCTTGCTTGGCTGGGGGAAGAACATTCCCGTTTCAGGTAATACTTACTTCAAAGGCCCTAAGATGGAAGGGAACTGGAAGCTGTCAAGCCATGGCAAGAACAGGGTGAGGGAGAGGAAGAGAAAGGCAGGCAGAGGCCAGACCTCACCAGGTACTGAAGACGCGGTCGGAGAGCTTCATTTGGACCTGATGATCATGGGCAGCTATTAGAGGTTTCTAATAAAAGGAGCTTTGTGACCTCATTGTTTTTTTAAACGAGTGCTCTTACTGGTGTGCAGGGAATTCTTTTCTGGGGGCAAAAATGGAAGCAGAGAGGCCACTTGGGAGGTGACTGCAGTGGCCCAGGTGGGAGAGGATGGATGTTTTTCCTGAGGGGGTGGGGGCGGTGGTGATTAGTAAACATGGAGAGAAGTGGGAAGTTTGGAGAAATGTTTTGGAGATAGAATGGCAGAATTTGCTGATGGGTTGGATGTGAAGAGTGAGGCAGTCAAAAATGACTCTCCTACTTTGGGCTAGATCAGACACATTGAACCTGTTCACTACTTTGGCATCTAAGATTGTGATGTATCAGCCAAGTGGCACCAGAAGCATGACTGCCTGCACTGTACATGCAAAATGCAGCAGGGGAAACTGGCATATTTCATCAACTACCGTCAGAGAAATCATCCTACAGAGCAATTCGGTTACTTGGGAGAGCCTCTGAGCATAGCTGCATAGAGTAGTATTCTTAACGTAAGCAGAAAGAGTGTGTTTCCTCATTATGTCCCTATAGCTGGGAGGCACAGGAAACAGAGAGTGGGCTGGGGATTCTGTGCTTTGTTAAAGTGAAGGGACAATCAGCATCAGGGACATTAGCCATGGCAGCACGTGGGATTGCTCAACGGTGTATGAACAGAAAAACCAGTCATCTGAATTGAATTTTCAGCTGGAGCCTCAGAGGCCAGATTTAATCATCCACCTAAAATTATCACACAAGTCAATACTTCCCCCTTCTTGCAAAGCGAAAGAAACTTATTCTTTATTTTTCAGTCAAGCAGGTGGCCTTGAGGCAGCTAACCAGCTGGCTGAAACCTAAATACCTTCGCCAAGACAAAAGCCAGTAACATGATTGATTATCTCCTCATTGTCGGAGAAGAGAACCTCCCCGAGCCAATCAGCATGCAGAACTGTTGTTGCATTATCATTGAACAAAACTAGACTGGGAGCCGATGGACAAAAATTCCCACATCCCAGGCCCAGTTGGCTGGGGCTTCATCTCCCAGCTCAATTCCGCTCACTGTGTTGATTCCTAACAAGATTCAGTTACGTTTCTTAGCTGTTAAGTCCTGGCTTTTCTTTCTCAGACTATGAACAGTACCTGTGCCAGAGCTGGTGCAGGTCTGTCCCCAGAGAGAAGGCTCTTCCTCCAAACATCTTGGGTGGATAAACTTCTGAGCTCACTGACTCCTCCAACCTCCCTTCTGTTTCTTCAGGGATGAAAAAAGATGCCTTGTATACATCCCACTATTGGGAGCCCACCGCTAAGAGCCTACCTGGTGATGTTCATTGTCCTGCATCCCGAGCTCCTTGAGAGCAGGAAGCAGGTCCACCTAGGCCAGGGGTCGGCAGACTCACTAGTCAACAGAGCCAAATACCAACAGTACAACGATTGAAATTTCTTTTGAGAGCCAAATGTTTTAAACTTAAACTATATAGGTAGGTACATTGTTATTAACTTAATTAGGGTACTCCTAAGGCTTAGGAAGAGCCACACTCAAGGGTCCAAAGAGCCGCACGTGGCTCGCGAGCCGCAGTTTGCCGACCACGGACCTAGGCCATCACATCTGAATTCTTTGTACCAGGGACCACCAGGTAAGGGGAGGGCCAAGGCAGATTGCGCCCGTGAGCTGGCACTCGGAAATCTCAGTGGGCTTCCTGCCTCTGTGCTGAGAGTCTCCAGGGCATCTGCAGTATCTTCTGATCTCAAATCCAGGTGGAATATAAAAATGGAGATTAACAGAGACGCTATCTTAATAAGCAGTTGAACAGAGGTTTCAAATTCCACTTTTTCCTTGAGACTTACCAAGCCTCCTGGTACCTCAAGTTCCTCCTCTGTAAGATGGAAGATGGAAACAATGAGTCATAAATAAGACACTAACAGGGGAAGGTAGAGCAGGGGAGTTCACCTTCTCCTGAGGGAAAACCCCACCCCCGGGTCAGAAGAACCTCTGACGCACTGTAATATAGGTGCCCCTTCTCCCCAAGAAAATCAAAGGATGGTGTCTATTCCTCAGGAATCTTCTTTTTTCTTCATCGTGGTTGCTGGTGTCATGGTTTATAGTTTTTGCTACCAGCCTTGGTATTTGAGCTCAAGAAAAAGGCCCTCGTAGAAAGAAGCCATCACAGAGGCGAAGGAAGCCCAGCATCCGTTACCCTGAAATCTCCTTGCACAACTTGGGGTGAAGGGTGAGGTCTTCCTGTCCTGGCACATAGGTCCTTCCTCTCCCGGCTCAAAAAGGTTACTAGGCTCCTACGAACTGGATATCAAACTTGCCAAATGTTTCCTTATTGACAGAGACAGAACACTGAAGTTGGAGAGATGTTTACTGAACGATATCCCTAGTTTTGGGGAAGAGCTGAACTTCTAATGGCGCCCCTGACCGTGAAGATTATAACAGAGGTTGTGTGAGGATGGAGGCTGTGCTGAGGCACCAGCTCCCTCCAACCTGGGAATCTATGCCTGACTATTAAAGGCAAGAGCACCAGGGATCAAGAACCCCGGGGGTTGGGCGATGACGGGAAAGCCGGGTGAGGGCTCGGTGCCTCTCCCTACCTACTGATTAGTGAAGTCCCAGAGAGCCAAGCTATGGCTCGGCCGCATTCTCCCCTGTGCTCTCAGGCAGAAGCACAACCACATCTCATGAGGAACTTAGCACAGAGGCAGAAGAGGGATACTCTTCCAAGGAATCAGAGGAGCCTCAGCTCAGTCCTGAGGGTCCCTGCTCCACCCCAGCACAGGGGCAGGGCCTCGCTTGTGGACTCATGGACATTTTTAACGGCTCTCCCCACCCCCCAACCCCTGACCAAGGTGACCAAAGTTCAGTTATGGTTCTAACTACAGGAAGGGAAAAGTACAGAAAAACCTTTCTGTGGTTCTCTTCCTCATTAATGGTATTCTTTACATTCCGTAGTGGGGTTTTTTTTTGGTTTTTTGCTTTTAAAAAGGTAAAGAGAAAGGAGGGAGGGAGGGAGAAATGTTAGAGGGCACTTTTAAAATAAAACAAAGTGGCAAGGAGCATGCTGACATGGCATCGAGCACAGCGCCCACCCGTGAGCACTGCACGGAGGGTGAGGGAATTAATTGTAGAGGGGTCACTGGGCAGCACTGGGAGGTGGAGGAGGGTTAGCTCTCAGAACTGCCTGCGCAGCTTTCCCAAAACACCATTTTCCTCCTCCCCCTAGAGACTCTGAGGTTGATCTACACTAACAATTCGGAAGGATGTCCTAAATGTGTTAAATGGGAAAGGCAAGGTGCAGAAGAGTAAGATCCCATTTCTGTGAGTGACACAGCCATAATGATATGTCATATTTCCACGTCATTAAATGCCTAGAATAATATGGAAAGACATGCAGCAGTCGTAAGCAATGATTTTCCCTATGGGATGGTGCCGTGGAGAGCTTTCATTCTTACACTGTACATACGGGAATATTAATCAGCATGACTCTCCCCCTAACTGGACTCACCAAAACCCTTTACGGGTACCCTGACATGAGTCTAACACAACAGAACAAGGAAAAGGAACAAGTCAATACTTGACTTTTAAGAAAAAAATAAAATAAAATGTTTCTGTTTTCCACCCCAAATCTAGGGCAGGAAGATTCTGCAACAAACAAAGAAAGTGAGGGTCTAAGACTGAGCAAGGCTGGGCAAAAAGACCTCATGGAGATGAGAGGAGACATGGAGGGGACACTGCCAGGAACAGGAGAGGGGACAGGAGACGCTGTAAGCCCCACAGGAGAAAGTCTGGCCAACTCCAGGGAGCTGCAAGAAGCTACGAGCAGCTGAGTTCTCTTCTCTATGCTCCACAGTGAGGACCAGCCAGGGCCCAGGGTGGTGTGTCACCCGGATGTCCACTCAGCACAGCCCACGCCTGCCTCTGTACCACCGCCAGTGAAAAACCCCCAGTATCTATTCTAGACCAACAACACTAGATGTTCATGAGCTGCAGTCTTGACCTAAATCAGGTGAGATGTGAGCGCTGGAGAGTGGTTACAGGTGGAGAGAAAGCCTTGCTCTGGACCAAGATGGAACAGTGTGAACTCAGCGCCAGACAGCAATGGAAACACAGCATCCTGGTTATATGCATGTTTTATAATGTTTTTGGTTTTTGCTACACGCATGTACTACTTTTGTGATGAAAAAACATGTTTTAGAAGAACCCAATATGACTCAACATTCACTATTTATCAAATCTAAACTCAACATTGGCTCTTAAGACCTTCCCTCCATCAATCTTCTGTCGAGCCAGCTCAGGGTCCAATGAATGCTCTGAAGACACCTTTCGCCCATCTAGAGGTATACAGGCACACATGTGCTCCAGCATGCACACACACACACACCTCATGGAGTCCCTTCTCCTTTCCTTTTGCTCACCAGGCTCTCTGCTGGAATGCCCCCTTCCCTCCATCCCTCTCATTCCTTTTTTATTAAGTGCTGACGGAATTTCTCTTTAGGTTTGGAAAGGGCCTTGTTTCCTTGGCCTGCCTTTGTTTGTGCTGCACAACCTGAATTGGGGATGTATCCTCAGTAATGATGGTTTTCACTACACAACTGTAACACACAGTTTACCCACGACTTGTCCACCGCCTCTGATACAGGATTGGAGTTAACTGCTCCCCTATCAAAGATCATCATTCACCAGTAATCCTAGAATCTAAACATTGTTTTCCTAACAGTATCTTTTTAATCTGGAAAGGTTCTTTCAATATTTCCTGGTAGTGGTTGTCATACGACTCTGTTATCAGATTAGCAGAGAACGGTGATGCTAATAAGTGACATTTGCACAGAATTTTGTTGTTTAGAGAAATCTCTTTATATTTGGTTTTTACTTACAACATCTCATTCAGTCCTCAAGGAACTGATTATCAGAATTAGAAAGAGAAGAAGGGAGAGAGAGGAAAAAACATAAATCAGTTGCCTCCCAGAAGTGCCTGACTGGGGATCGAACCTGCAACCTTTGGTATATGGAACAACGCTCCAACCAACTGTTGGGAGGTGTTTTGATGAGAATATCTACAAAGAGCTATCTTGAGAGAGAGCTTTTCTGCTATGAGCTTTTCTGGAATGAGGAGATGGGGTGCTGCCCCAGAGCATTGTGGGGACATCTGGGGACCACAAGGAGAAGCATTTCCTGCAGCTGTACCCTTAGATTCTGAGTAGAATAAGTCTCAGAAGAAAGAGTGGCCAAATGAGAAAGCCCGGATCTGCACGGCATTCAGTTTGCCTCTTGAGTCTGACAGCCAACAGAAGGGCCACACGTGCATGGGAAGAAACTTGGCTGGAGACAGAGCTGGAGGCCTGTTCTGGCCTTCTCCCAACTGGGTCAGCGGCCTCAGCAGCTGGGGAGGAGGTAGGAGTTTCTGCCCTGCTGTGGTGTATTCCAGTTTCTGTGGCCCAGGTGTTGGATGGCTGATACATCCCCCAGCCTTGGCTTGTGGTTCCACATCACCAAGTGGGGATGCAGCCCAAGGAGACAGAACCACTAAAACTGGAGACTATGCAAGACAGTCTCTTCAATAAATGGTATTGAGAAAATTGGACAGATACATGCGAAAAAATGAAACTAGACCACCAACTTACACCATACACAAAAATAAACTCAAAATGGATAAAGGACTTAAACGTAGGACAGGAAACCATAAAAATACTAAAGGAATCCACAGGCAGCAAAATCTCAGACATATGCCGAAGCAATATCTTCACCGATACAGCTCCTAGGGCAATGGAAACTTGTTCTCTTTAGAAAACAAACAAATGGGACTACATCAAAATAAAAAGCTTCTGTGCAGCAAAAGAAACCATCAACAAAACAATAAGAAAGCCCACTGCATGGGAGAACATATTTGCCAATGTTATCTCCGATAAGTGTTAATCTCCAACATTTATAGGGAACTCATACAACTTAACAAAAGGAAGATAAACAATCCAATCAAAAATGGGCAACGGACCTAAATAGATACTTTTTGAAAGAGAACATAAGGAAGGCCAAAAGACATATAAAAACATGCTCAAAGTCACTAATCATCTGAAAGATGCAAATCAAAACGACAATGAGGTACCATCTCACACCTGTCAGAATGGCTATCATCAACAAATCAACAAACGACAAGTGCTGGCAAGGAAAAGGAACCCTCGTGCACTGATGGTGGGAATGAAGACTGGTGCAGCCACTATGGAAGACAGTATGGAGTTTCCTCAGAAAACTAAAAATGGAACTCCCATTTGACCCTGTGATCCCACTTCTAGGACTATATCCCGAGAAACTAGAAACACCAATCAGAAAGGATAGATGCACCCCTATGTTCATAGCAGCACAATTCACCATAGCTAAGATCTGGAAACAGCCTAAGTGCCCATCAGCAGATGAGTGGATTAAAAAACTGTGCTACATCTACACAATGGAATACTACGCTGCTGTAAAAAGGAAGGAACTCCTACCATTTGCAACAGCATGGATGGAACTGGAGAGCATTATGCTAATTGAAATAAGCCAGTCAGAGAAAGATAAATATCACATGATCTCACTCATTTGTGGATTATAATGAACAACATAAACTGATGAACAAAAACAGATCTAGAAACAGAGAAGCATCAATCAGGTGCTCAAATCTCAGAGGGAAGATAGGGGATGGCAAGGGTAAGGGGGAGAGAACAACCAAAGGACTTGTATGCGTGCATATAAGCCTAACCAATGGACACGGGCAACAGGGGGGTGAGGGCATGAGCCAGGGGGTGGGGAGACAGAGGGGGAATAAGGACACATATTTAATACCTTAATCAATAAAGAAAATTAAAAATAATAATAATAAAAACTGGAGACTACCTCATCAAGATTTACCTCATCTTGAAAGGAAAGAAACAGACCTATCTCCTTGCTTGGAGGAAAGGGAAATGGAGGGCAGGAGTAGGGAGGGGAGGGCAAGGGTAGGGAGGGAAGGAGAAGGGAAGGCAGGGGAGGGGAGCAGCTGCAAGTAAGAAGTCTTTTGAAGTATTAAAGAGAAACTCAAAGCCTGGAAGACATCCTGCTTCCTATATGATTCTATTTCTGGAAATAAAGTTTGACACAAAAGCATGCAAACGGGTGTCAATGGGAGAAGAAACGCTTGCCTCACCTCCCTGGGAGCTCCCGCTTCGTTTTCTCAGGGTCTAACGGTGAAAATGGGAAGCGACCTCCCTGTGCACTGGCAGCCCTTCACCAACGGCCAATGGGCCTGAACTAAATGTGGGAGGACGACTCAGCCTTATGGAAACCAGGAAAACACCGTCGAACTCCGGAAAAGAAAAATGTTGACAGAGTAAATGCCTCTTACCTGTGATACCAAAAACGACACACCTGTTAAAAACAACTGTGCAGCTTTCAACTTTGAGACTCCTGGTCTGATTTTTGGAAGGCAGCAGGGGTAGACCCCATTATAGAAATGGGGGACTACTTTTATCTGCCTTTTCCATTTGTTGGTTTGCAAGTCTCCAGGTAAATAAATACCTCCCTGTAGAAGGTCCATCTGAAATGCCTGGTATGCAGATTTCAGAATGTGACACCTACGAAAACGTAGAAATTAACATGTTCTCTCCATGCCAGGCCCACTGCCAGACCTTCGTGCCAGTCCTCCATTGAGCAAGTATAGACTGAGACCCCACTCTGTGTCCTTCTCGATGCCAGGTGCTGGGCAGACCAGAGTGAAGAAGGCACCCAAGTCACCGACCCTCCTGGTGCAGTTCCAAGATGTCAGTGGGGGAATGAGCTGGGAGTCTATGGCAGGGAGAGCTTTCGAAGGACTTGTAACTCAACACCAAATTAAATTTTAGGTGTGTGGGGGGTTTGTTTTGGTTTTTGCTTTTACCTAATCTCATATTTGCACATGATAAACAATCAACATGTAAGGTGATCACCAGTAAGGTACCCAAAAATGCATCAGAATTAGGACATTCCAGCCCATGGTCGCATGGCACTGCTGAGAAAGGGACTGGTATTAAGAATAATAATTGTGATGTAGGTGAATGTACTGTGTTGTGTTTTATATAGATTCTGCTATTGATTCTTTTTTTTTTTAATGTCTGTGATTCCTCCTGCCCAGGTAACATGGAAGGCTGTGGAAAGGCAACAGCCAGAGCAACAAAGGACTGTATTTCTGTCCCACCAATATTTTATTCTCACACTCACTCTCAAATAGGTAAATACGTTTTAAATGGAAGAAATTCGTCTCTGCTTTTCCCTGAAGTTCCCTTCCAAAATGAAAAAGATTTTCTGTAAACTGTCTCTCTAACCTGCAGATTCGGTCTCAGTGGATCCATGCGAGGACGGTTTTGACAAGTCAAATGTTCATTTTTTAGGGGGAAAATAACCTTCTGAACCCAGGCTGCCAAGACTGGGGCTTATGTGTTCTCAGTCCCTCCGGCTATCAATCCGCATTTCACCGCAGACTTGGCCCGGATGTCTGGGTCAGTGCACATTAAAGGCTTAGTTGGCCAGCCACTTAGGAAAGAGATTTAACATTAGTGCATGTTACACGTTAAGGAACATTCTTCTCCACTGAAAGAGAAATTTTATTTCTCAGAGAGAGAGAAAAAAATACATGTAGTCACTCGGATGCATTATGAACCTGCTGTTGCTGGTGGGATTTATGATCGCGGTCTCTCTCTTATACAAGGATTCTTCAGCCCAGGGCGGAATTACCGATGTGGGCGGCCCCAAAAGATGTTTCGCAGACCTTTGGCTCCATCTAGTGGCCATGTCCTGCCAGGTCTGGTGAATGCTTTCCTCTCGGAGTTTGAGGAGAATGGGAGGCTCTGGCAGAAGAGCTCCAGACAGAACTCAAGCTCCAGAGAGGCCTGGCAGAGGGCAGACTTGGCCAGCCTAGGAGCTCGGTGCCTCCCAGCACTGTACTGGGGACGTGACATTTCCTCATAGACTCCCAGAGACAGAGCTGCAACCGGATCTCCTGGCATTTTTAAAGGAGCCATTTTCAGACCAATCTGTAATGCGTGCTTTTGCTGCCTCTGCTTAGTCACCTGCTTGAAGCATGTGGTCTGGGATGCACTTGGGGGGGGGGGGGAGGGTACATGTGTGCATGCGTGTGCATGTGCATGCACGCACGTGTGTGTGTGTGTGTGTGTGTGTGTGTGTGTGTGTGTAGGGGGAGCAGCATGAAAATGCTCAGGGCTTGTGCTGAGCTGTGCGGTGCCAACTGGCATCGTGAAGGGACATATGCAAAATCGCACTCCACATGGCCTCTACATTTAGATAAGCTGTCAATATCCTCCCCTAGAGGCGCTTGCTTTCTCCATGCTCGGCTTTAGAGGCTTAAGAACAGAAGCCAAGCGGAGCCCATCTGAAAGCACAGGCGGCTAATGTGCTGGCCAGAAGGGTGTCAAACAGCAGCTGACACTATTGACAAAGAGCCCGCCAGCCTCACAGAAGCAGCGACTGGAGTGCAGTCCCCTCCCTCCCTTCAGCCCTGCACCTGCCAACAGATGCGGACGCAGCCCGGCCAGAGGTGTGGGGCACTGGTCCCGAGAGCTCCTCTCCCTTCTGCCCATGCCACCCCTCCGGGGCCACTGCTGGCCAATCTATTTGAAGAGTACAGGCCAACAGAAGTTGGGCGTAGATGAAAACCCAGGTTTCATTTCATCCAGCCAGTCTGTAGGCCTGCAGGGCCGAGGATGGCTGGTGACAAAGAGAAGCCATCGTCAGCACTGTGGGGCTCAGAAGGGCTGTGATAGGAGGCGTAAGTGACCCGTCTGCCTTACAGATGTTCTCTCGAGCAGCCCTGGGGCCCAGAGGCCAAGCGCCACCTGGGAATAATGCCGAGCCCCTCACTTACGCCAGCCCTGGCAGATCATGAATCCAGTCATCGTTGCTCCATTTCCCTGCCCTATTTATTCTATTGCCCTATTTTAAAAATTATTTTTGCCTGTCAGTAGGGAATTTAAAAGTAAAATATGGAGAGGACAGAAATTCACTTTTTGGATTCCCATGTCTGCTTAATCCCCAAGCAGAATGTGCGCCTTGCCATCCAAAAGGTATCAGTTACCTCATTAACCCCTTTCCTGTAAAGTAGGGCTATTAATAGTATCTCCCCCATTGGGTCATTGTGAGAATTAAGTGTGTTACTACATGTAAAACACTGTGACGGTAACTGTGCTTCAAGGTACCGTTAATAAATTCCAGCAAGTCACCATGGGCAAGGTCGGGTGCTAAAACAGAGCTTTGCTCCTCAAAACTTCCGTTTGTAGGTTGCATGGCTAAGTTTGTTTTCAGAAAAAGTATGTCTCTGCCCTAGACCTCAAGCTCCGTTTCAACTGAGGTGCCCCAAAATGGAACAAGCTCCTTACGGAGGGGGGAGTGGGGGGCATAAGGAGGTCGTCCCTAGGGCTCGCAGCCTCCCATTCCGCCCGCACTCGGGAGACAGAGAATTGCAACAGGAAGAGGTGGACTCTGCCTGCCGGCGGCGCCTGGGGACGCCGCCTCGAAAACCACACTGAACGGTCTCCAGGACCCCTCAGAGAAGAGCGCCCGCTGTCAGCAGCTGCGATCACCTGCTTGGAATCTCTGAAAACCCTGAGGACGCTTTAAAGATGTATGCTTCAACCTGCGGGGCACACTTGGAATTTTAATTCAATGAACCTGTCCGAACCGTCCACTCAGGAGAAAGACTGGCATACCACAGGTGTGTGTGTGGGGTCGGGCGGGGCGATGCTTCGTTATTCATTCTAACTGGGAAGACAAGTAATTTCAGAGTGACGAGCCAAAAACGGGAAGGGGCAGACAGAGCAAGCCCCTGAGATAGAGACAGAAAGGCAGATGGATGGAGGGATGGACCAACAGACAGGCTGACAGATGCAGACACACACACACACACAGAAGCATACATACACACATACGTGCGGAAGAGGTCTGCAGGCTGCTGAGAAGGGTAGAATGAGAGGCACGCTAAAACAACCTTTTGTTCGTCACTCGAGAAACATAAAGGCACCCGAGATCTCGGCCTGTACATCAGGCCCGAAAAAGCTGATTGAGAAGTTCGGTCATGGTCCTGTCCTTATCCCAAAGCTCCGGGGAAAGCCTGCATTAACTCCTGTAGTCGCTGCGCCTGCTCGCTCAGTCCTGGGAAAATGTCAAGATATTTTACCTTTTGTGGAACACAGGCTACAGCAAAGGCACTTTTATTTTTCTGAGACTTTTTCAAGGTTTCTATTCTCTCTGCTACGATTCGGAAGATTTTCTTTTCGACGGTGATGGAAAGCACAAAGAGGCATTGAGCTCAGCCTGCAGATTGCTGGAAACCTTTCACATCCCTGGGAATGAGAGGGGCAGCCACGCTCAGCAGCTACAGTGTATAAATTCGGAAGGAGTGATTTCACAGCCTCGGGCCATTCTAGGAGGAGGCCACACAGTGGTCTGTCCTCTTCCTTCCCGAAGATGAGGGGACTGAGGTAGTTAGGATCTAATCTGGGCTACCCAGAGCCTCGCTTTCTCGTCTGTGAAGCAGAAATACAACAGCACAGTGACGACATTAACAACAGGCTGACACTCGGGCAGTGAAAGAGCCGGCGATGTCTGTTCCGCAGGCCCGAGCCCGGCCGCCTTCTCCGGCCGCGGAGCAGAGAGTCTGCCCTGTGCAGCGCGGGCGCCGTCCCAGGCCTCCTTCGGTCCCCACGAAGCAAATCCAGATAGACGGCCCGGCGGTCCCGGGCGCCTACGTGATCACAGTCCTGACTGTTATTTACTCCACGGCCGCAGTGAGCACACACCTGTGGTGGGGAATACTCAGTGCAGATGTTTGGGAGGCAGCTTTGCCAAAACTGTCAGAAAATGCATGTGAGGAAATTATCTCCTGGTCCCTGGGTGGGTATTGTCTTTTATTGTCTCGTATATTGAAATCTTTCCTTTTCGAAAGATGCGGTTTTAAAAGACTGCTCTGTGGAGGGTGTGGGGAAGGGGAGCAGGGAGAGAAGATGGGGGAGGGAGGATAACACAGGAGCCCCTCCCCTCCCCTCCACCCCACCCCCGGAGTAACCTGGGCTGCAGATGCTCCTCATCCCCTGCTGTTCCAGCGGGAGCCCTGAACCGGACGCCCACCTGGAGACCACGGGGCCTTGGGGTGGGGACGAACTCCTGGGGCTGCGAGGAGGGAGAATGCAGAGGACGGAGCCGGTGTCTCCGGGTGGGGCCAGGCTGTGTGGGACGAAAGGCCCAGCGGCTTAACGTGGTAAGAAAAGACCCTGCGTTCGCCCAGCGCAGAATGGGCCTAAGGGCTGGCCTGTGCGGAGCCCCCCGCCCACGAAACAGCCGAGGGAGCAGGTCACAGAAGCAGCAGGACTCCCGGGGTGAGGCTAAGAGAAGAAACCGTAAAGGAGCTTCAGGTGCCAATTCAGGAATGTCAAACCCCTCCAGAGAGAGTGGAAAACAATCGTTATCCGGACTAGCGCCTGTGAGGGCCCTGCAGGAAGGAGGACCTGGAAACCCACAGAAAGACGGCCTGAGAGCCCGGGCTCCCCTCCACCCTCCCGCACAGGAGTGGCCGCGGGCAGAGTGGGAGGTTAAACCAGGAATTGGACCCTGGGGGCTACCGCGGGGAGCTTTCAGCTGGGCTGTAACGATGGCTGGTTTGTTGGGGGTTCACCTAAGTCTTAGAGGAAAGACAGCTTGAGGTGTGCCCTGCTAGAGCTGCTCCTCCCCTGAGAATGGTCTGGAAGGGGGAGGAGAGGACACAGAAGGAAGGGCAACAGGTCATGAAGGCCACCTGGCCTCTCCGTAGTGTGGAAAGCCACAGAGGCCCTGGCCGGGTGGCCCATTGGTTGGAGCATGGTCCCCATACACCATAAGGTTATGGGTTCAATCTCCGCTCAGTGCACATAGGAAGGCAACCGATCACCATTTCTCTCTCACGTCGATGTTTCTCTATATATATATATAAAAGCAATAAAAATATCCTCAGGTAAGGCTAAAAATAGAAAAGCTCTGGCCCAGGAAATACAAGTCAGTATTTCATCCAAGCTTGTGGGTGACTACACGGGTTTGGGGTATCATCCAAGTCACAAGGAAGAGTGGCTTGGCTCTGCACTCTGCGTCCGCTCTCAGGGAGCTCATGGGGGGGGGGGGCGGTTACAAGAGAGAAACACACAACCTGTGCAAAGCACAGTGCACAGCAATTCCCTAGCGGAATCGGGAACCTGAGGACTGACTGAGAAGTTCCGCACCCGGCAAGAGTAGGGAGCGGGGCTAGAAGGACCCACCGCCCCTCAGTCCACGCGGTGGAGGCGACACCCAGCTCCATCAGACCTGGGGAGCTAACCCGGGCCAGGTAAAGTAAGAAATAGATACAAGATCCTCTCAGAGAGATGTCCCACCCAACTGAAGAGAGAGAACATAGAACAGTATTCATGACTCGCTGCCGCAAGGACGATACAAGATGCCTGGGGTGTGCTGCCTCTCTGGAGCTGTTTCCTTTCTCTTGTCCTGTTTCCCCAGGGTGAGCATCCCTGGAGCCCTTGGACCAGGTGCCCTGCCTGCTGGAGGAAGCAGGGAAACCAGAGAACCTTGTACTCTACAACCAGGCTGACTGGGAAGGGGAAAGCCCCCCAAGAAGAAGCAGGTGACAGCTCAGAAGAGGATCATGCGGGTCAGGCTGAACCTCTGAGCCTTCCTGGCTCAGTGAGTGGGAAGCCAGTGACGGGTCATGAAGAAGAACCGCAGTGAAGAGCTCAGCCCTGAGCTGGGAGGGAGGAGCTCTGAGCGCAGGTGTGGGCTCCACACCCAGCTCTGTGGGCAGGTCTTCTCGCCTCTCCGGGCCGATCATAATCGGTAAAGTAGGAGTTGGCTCCTCCTCTAAGAAATTGGCCAGAGCAGTAGTATACCAAGGCGATGGGTGTGGGAGGGGTCAGCCCGGGTACAGAAAATGAAGGGCACATTGTCGTTAGAGAATTAAAAAAAAAAAAAAACTGACCTAATCATTCTGCTTTTTATTATCATCCTGCAAAGGGGGTTGGAAGCAATGTAGGGGCCACAGTGCTCACTCCGCCGGGTATTTTGTGACACACACACCCCATATGCTGTGAGGCCAGGGAGCCCTCCACTGGCAGGAAGTCCATGGCAGACCTTCGCCATGCACTCAATGCCGGCTGTGCTGACGCTGAGACACGGCACTGCTGAAGAGTGAAGAGCGGGGTCGCAGCCCGAAGAATAGCCCCAAAGACACCAGGTCCTAATTCCTGGGACCTGTCAGTGTCACCTGACTTGGCAAAGACTTGGCAGACGTGATGAAATGAAGGATCTTGCGGTGGGAGATTATCCAGGATTAGCTCTGTGGGCCCTGCTGCCATCACAGGTGTCCTCCTGCGAGGGGCAGAGGGAGACCTGACACAGGGAGTGGAGGAGGCAGGGTGCCTGCCCTGAGCACCGTGGGGAGCTCGGAGAGGCCGGTAACGCACGCCCCTAAGCCTCCAGGGGGAGCCCGGCCCCACCGACACCGTGTTCTAGCCCGAACCTGATTTCAGACTTCTGGCCTCCAGAACAGAGAGATACATTTCTCTTTTTCTCTCTTTTTTCTCTCTCTTTTATTTTTATGTTTTTATTGATTTTTGAGAGAAAGGAAGGGAGAGGGTTAGAGAGAAACATCCATGTGAGAAACATCCATCGGCTGCCTCCTGCACGCCTCCTACTGGGGATGGAGCCCGCAACCCATGCATGTGTCCCACTGGGCGACCTTTGGGTGCCAGGGGACAACACTCGGCCAACTGAGCCACACCAGCCAGGGCTCGCGTTTTCAGACCCCGAGTGTGTGGTGATCTGGTACAGACAGTGACAGAAAGGTCACTGGAAGGAAGAAAGACCCTTTCCAGGGGAAGCACGGTCTCTATAGGAAGGATTCCTGTGGCTCCATGGCTCTCACTTCCACCTGGAGCCCAACATTCCAGAACATCAGGCGGCCTCGGGAGACACTACGGGGAAGCCTCGTGGACACAGAGTCGGGGAAACAGCTTCAGTGGTCCCAGTTCCCCATTCAACC
This sequence comes from Myotis daubentonii, assembly GCF_963259705.1. NCBI lineage: Eukaryota > Metazoa > Chordata > Mammalia > Chiroptera > Vespertilionidae > Myotis > Myotis daubentonii. The sequence continues at coordinate 63,215,767 of NC_081844.1, read as the reverse complement.
TCTAGCAAACTCTGCCCCAAAGACGGCAGTGCCGCCCACCACCGTTGCAGTGCCCTTAGGAGGTTAGTGCGAATGTGCCGCAGAGCAGGGCTCCTGCAGTCCTGAGACCCATCCTGGCCGGGACATTCTGGGTCCAAGACACCTGGACAAGTCCCGGAACGCCTTCCCTGTCAGCTCTGCCCGTCACTCTCGTCGGGGGGGGGGGGGGGGGTCCCTTCGGGGAACACCCTTTGTGTGCTGTTCGGACGGCAGATCATCTGTCTGTTACATGAAGCATTTCACTGGTGACCCGATTTCTCACACCACACATCACACAAACCAAAATCCCTGCCTAGAGTGAAAACGGGAGACAGGATAGCGCCAGGAGTCGAAATAAACCGGGTTTGTTTGCACCCCAGTGGGGAGAAGTAGCACAACCAGCTCTCCTGGGCTCGACTTCCCCCTTCAAAGAAGGAAACTTAAAAAGCAATAAAGTGCCATGAGAAATGGGAGTAATTCTGGCTAATAAACTTACTGAAAACGTGAGCTGCCTCTGCAGCTCATCCCAGGTGTGCTCCCGCCTTCCGTCGGCGTGCTGCTAGCCAAAGCCCTGTCGGTAATGAATTTATGAGAATCAAAACACGGCTTAACTACACTGACAAGAGTTTTTCATGAAACAAATCTCCCCGCAAAGTCTTTCATAATGTGAGGGCTCCAATTTTAATTTATTTTTGATGAAAATCTGGATTCTTCCCATCGCATTTGCTTAAGGAGAGGTGCGGATTTACAGGTACAAATTCAAGTGGCTTCTGCTCCACTGCCAAGGTTAATTGCCCGCCCTCCCTCCAGGGCAGCCGGGATCCCAAGCCTCCACGGCACCGCTTTTGCAAGAGGAGCTCCCCTAGCAATTTCTGCAACATACTCCCAGGGCGAGGTGCATCAGGGCCACTGAGTCAGGAGTATGACAAGGGTCCCCCAGTCGTAAAATGCTCCTATTGCGGGGGGGGGGGGGGACATTTTTAGTGAGCAAATAACAAAAGGTGATTTTTGATATTTTTAAACAAAAGAATGAACTCAAAATATTCTAATTTTATAATAGAATTTAGAGAATAAAGGGAGGGGGGGGAAGGGCTAAAGAGAGAAAAATAGAGAGAGAGGATAAAGAGAAGAAAGACCAAAATAAAGGAAATAACAGAGTCACAAATACTAGGGAGAGAAGGAAGGCTATAAGGAGAAAGAAGTACATGGAGTTCCAAAAATTTAGAAAAATACCTTTATCATTGGGCTTGTGAATTAAAAGATGCCCCCTGGCCCTAGCAAGTTTGGCTCAGTGGATAGCATGTTGACCTGCGGATTGAAGGGTGCCGGGTTCAATACCGGTCAAGAGCACATGCCCAGGTTGTAGGCTCCATCCCCAATGGGGGGCATGCAGGAGGCAGCCAATTAATGATTTTCTCTCATCATGGATGTTTTTATCTCTCTCTCCCTCTCCCTTCCTCTCTAAAATCAATAAAAATATTTAAAAAAAAAAAAAGATGCCCCCTGGACTACTAACACCTTACATTGTGCAATGTTTTACAATTTCCTTTCTTTTTTAAATTGATTTTTAGAGAGAGTTAAACATCAATGTGAGAAATAAACATGGATCAGTTGCCTTCTACAGGCACCCAAACCAGGAATCAAACCCACAACCTGGGTATGTGCCCTGACCGGGAATCGAACCTGCCACCTGTTTTATTGTATGTGGGACAACATTCCAAACAACAGAGCCACCTGGCCAGGGTTGTTTTACAATTTTCAAACAGCCTTCCTTTTTGATCCTCGCATCATGATGAACATGCCGTTTTATATTGAGCGAACACAGGCTATTTGTCTCCTGTTCAATAATCCACAGCTCCAAGTGCGGTGCCTGACTCTGAGGCCAGGCCTCCTGGTTCCCAGCTCGGTATCTTTTCCATCATCTTCCTGAAAGCTGAGTGGATATACAGCGCACCCTGGAATCCTCACCTGCTTCTTTCATTGTGTGTAGAGAAAGACCTTGAAATCACCCCCAACCGGTCTGTACTAAATTATACTCATAATCTGTCTTAGTTCAGGTTGCTGCAACAAAATACCACAGACCAGGGGGCTTACACAATAGATATTCTTTCCTCATGGTTCTGGAGTTTACAAGTCCAAGATCAAGGTGCTGGCAGATTCAGTGTCTGGTGAGAGTTGGCTTCCCCATGTGATTTCACATGGTCTATCCTCCATGCATGCTCGAGGAGAGAGCTCTTGAGTCTCTTCCTCTTCTTGGAAGGGCACTAATCCCATCATAGGGCCCCACCCTCATGACCTCATTTAAACCTAATTACTTCCCAAAGACTTCACTGCCAAACACTAAAACGTGGGGGGTCAGGGCTCCAACATTATTCATTCGGTTAATAACATAACCAAGCCACAGAATCCGTGGTTTGTCAGAAGTTTCCCCTCATAAGGAGTGAGGCTAGTATTGGTATGGACCACTGACCAATGCTGATGTGGGAAGGGCCAGGGGAGAAAGAAAGCAGAAGAGAGGGGCTCTGGGAGGCCCCTCTTACTTCAGGCTGCCCCAGACAGAACCACAAAGTGCAGGGACTTGACCCTGGATCCTCCCACCTCTCTTGGAAGCCTCCTGTCCTTGGGCAGCATTCCCTCTCCTCCCAGGAAGCCCCGGGTCCCCAGGAGCCCGCCCCGGGTCCCCAGGTGCCCACCCCACCCCGCCTGCCCCCTGCTATGGACTGAATGTTTGTGTCCTCCCAGGGTTCATAGGTTGAGCCCTAATTCCCCAGTGTGGCGCTATTTGGAGATGGGGTCTTCGGGGGGTGGTTGGGCCATGGTGATAGAGCCCTCATAATGGGACCAGTGTCCTTATAAGAGACACAAGAGCTTCCTTCTATCCCACCCCCCAACCACATGCCATGTGAGAAAACTAGGAAGACAGTCCTCACCAGAACCGGACCACACAGGCACCGTGACCTCAGACTTCCCAGCCTCCAAAGCTGAAGGAAAGTTTGTTGTTTAAGCCACTCTGTCTGTGGTGTTCTTGCTGTAGCAGTCCCAGCTAAGACACTCCCCCAACTTGAAAATGAGCATCTTTGCTTTTCCAGCATACAAATCCTTATGCCACCACACAACACTTGTGTGCACACATACACACTCACACACACACACACTCACACACACACAGTGGTGTGCTGGTAAATGCTCACCAGTGCGCTCTCTCAAAGAAAACAGCCCTGGCCTGCAGGATTTCTATTGCGGTGGTGTGAATACTGTCACTGTGGCTCATTTCTAGTGACCGACATGATGTCACTGACCAGGGAGTCAGAAAGAGATGCCAGGGAGTCAGGAAGAGACGCACAGTCACCAGGATATAGCATTCCCCCCCCCCGCCCCCAACAGATACCATAGGTGTAAATAGCCTGCAGGTATCCATAATTGTAAAATAATTAGGAAACGATAAGTTCTGCATACTTACTGCCTTTGTTTCTAGTATAATTTATGGAATTATAAGTTTATATAATCAAATCATTAATAATGAAGGCTGCGTTTAACATCCAGCTCACAAATTTCCGGAAACCTTAAACATGGCTCTCTCCAGCCTGCACGGATGGCAGCGGCAAACAGCTGTCCCCGGGCCTTGCTTCCAGTCGGCTCAGGCGGCTGCTAATCGGTGGCATTGTGCCCCAAAAATACAAAGGTCGGATTTCAGGTAACCCTGCAGGTCTATGAAGTAGATGTTTCTTGGTCTCCTCGAATTTTAAGTGTTTCCACTAGAAACTCTACCACCAGATCATTGCAATATCTGCGCTGCTTGGTGGCCGCTGCCCCTGCACTTCGTCAGCTGGAACACATACCCACACGCTCAGCGTGACCCCCTGACAGCAGGATAAGAAGTGAAAAACTCAGCCAACCACTCACTGTGGCTACGCAATGCCAAAAGGCTGGTCTCGATGGTTCTCTCCTCTGAATCGACTGGCATGTCGGCGTTGTGTGCAGAAGGCCCTGTTCCCCAGCACAGCCAGGCACGTACCACCGATCAAGTTCTCTGGGAAAACGGCTCACACATCGCTGAAACGAGGGGAAAGCAGGCTGCTGCTCCGTTCCAGTGGCCTTGTCTACCGGGCCGGCTTCCCGCTCTCCCTTCCACATGCACAACACAGGAGAAAAGGACGGCAGCGTGCAAATCTTCTCATCAAAAAGGCACTGACTTTTAATTTTACAAATGGGGCTCTTTTCCATAAGGAACAGAGAGAATTCATTAGCAATCGGGCTCTGGAGGCTCATTCACCTGCCTGTTTCTTCTGGCTATCATATAATTACACCCCAGATTTCTGATTACAGACACTTCCCCCTCAACCTCAATGCAACATTAGAACCTCTCGTTTTCCGGGCTCTCTTTTTCCAACTTGCCTGAAAGAAAAGAGGGGGAATGGGAACTCAGAAGTAGGTGAGTAGCTGCCTTCCTTCCTAGATTAGAGAGACGTGTGGGACGTTTATGCTCCTGAGATCATCACTGTCTTGTTAAAAAATAATAGTAACATGCCCTAGCCGGAGTGGCTCAGTGGATAGAGTGTTGACCTGCAGACTGAAGGGTCCCGGGTTCAATTCAGTCAAGGGCATGTACCTAGGCTGCAGACTCCTCCCTGGCCCACGCCCTAGTCGGGGCGCATGCAGGAGGCAACCAATCAATGTGTTTCTCTCATATCAATATTTCTCTGTCTTTCCCACTCTCTTCCACTGTTTCTAAAAATCAATGGAAAAATATCCTCGGGTGAGGGTTAAAAATAATAGTAACAATAATAGTAACATGCCCTCGTCGGTTTGGCTCAGTGGATAGAGCATCAGCCTGTGGACTGAAGGGTCCCAGGTTCAATTTTGGTCAAGGGCACATGCCCAGGTTGTGGGCTCGACACCCAGTAGGAAGCATGCAGGAGGCAGCCAATCAATGATTCTCTCTCATCACTGATGTTTCCATCTCTCTCTCCCTCGCCCTTCCTCTCTGAAATCAATAAAAATATTTTTAAATAATAATAATAATAACATAAATGGAGCCACATTAAAACGGAGCCGGAGCTAAAATCCCAGAGGAACCACCTTGCATGTCTTACTGCTCAAACCTTTGAAATGTTTAGTTGGGTCTAAATAACCTGTGGACTGAACCTAAAGCATCATTGTGTCCCAAAGAACTGTTTCTGGAATGATAAGAAAGCAGATATTATGACTACCAGACTGATGACTACCAGACTAAAAATTAAAAACATTGTTTGGAATTAGCATCACTATGTTAGCTATTCTGTGCCAACAGAAAAGCCTTCCTTCCGCTGATGGAGTTGTTCCCCTTTCCTTTGTCATAAATACCTTTTTTTTTCTTTTTTTCTTTTCTTTTTTTTTTTTTTTTGTCTCCCAATCGGAACACCAATCAGTGCTTCCCAAGTAGCTATTCTTTTTTTTTTTTTTAATATCAAATGAATGCTTATTGCCTCTCACTGTGGCCTTTTATTTTTAGGTTATCAATCCCTAGAAAACAATTCCAATGTGTGCCCTTCTTGCAAAGGGGCAGAAGCAATCTGAACAAAGAGGCACTGAAAAGGAGCTCATTTAAATCGTGCGACACTGCATGGACCTGTTAATTGAGGTTATCCGCAGCCTGTGGATAACCTCGCAGGCCCCAGCCTGTCCACGGCCTGTCGGCCTGCTGTACCGCCTGCTGGAAGGCACGGAAGGAACGGAAGGAATGGAAAGAACGGACAGGAACCGGCAGCCTTTCTCCTTGTCTCACCTAAGCCCTTGCCTGGCTCTCATAGACCCACGGCCATTTCCAAAGCCCTCTCTACAAGGAACGTGTCCCCAGTACGCGAGCTGTCCTACAAGGAGAGGCAGGGCTGTGAGGACCGAGGAAGGAGCTGCGGATTCCAGGAGGAGGTGCCCCTACCTGCCCGGGACAAATGCGGAGCTGCGCTTCTCCGAAGAACCACAGAACACCTGAGCCTCGGCCACGTCTCTCCCCTGCCCACACGCTTATCGCTTCTTCTTTTCAAAATGGAAATTCCTTTACCTTTTTGTTATCAGTCTCCAGCAATGAACAATAGGTTGGAAACGCGGAGGAAAGAGGCTGCTGAAATTACTATGCGCTCCTTGCTCCAGACTGCTCTGCGAGCTGCCGAGAACACGCTCTGCACTGGGTGAGGGAGGCCCGTCCCAGGTGTTTTCCCAGTTCAATCCTCTGTGCTCAGAACTGTCACAATAGCCCCGGACGACCAGGAAATAAAATTTAGGGTGGGATGGAAAGCCTGACGCGCATCCTAATTCTTGTGTGCACCTGTTCTCCCACCCCACCCCCTTGCTACATTCTCTCCCTTCATCGACAATGTTTGCATCCACCTTAATGACAAAAGGGAAAGAAATGGGCTATTTTTCCAGTTTGGGTAATTGCTTCTGAAATGTTGTCACAATCTTCGTAATGACTATATTTCTTTCATGTCAGACCACTGTGGCTCCCGCACAGCTCAGGGTTATGATTTTGTTAGGGTTCTGGTCTGCTGAGAGCCTTGGGAGTTTTGTTTTGTTTGGGGTTTTGTTTTGTTTTGTTTTTAAGAAGAAGACAAAGCCAAAAAAGCAAATAAGTCACCGTGATAACTTATGACAGCAAAATCAACATCTGAACCGAATGATAATAGCAGGAGCCAGGCCGAGGGAGCGGCTGTGTCTTGTGCCAAGAAAAGAAAGGCCCGGAAAGTTATTTAAAGCTGATCGAAACCCATGAGGAGTCACAGTCCCATCATGGTTTCCCTTTGGAAAGGCAGTTTTCAGAAGCCCCAATTAACCTTAATTGAATTCTGCCTTCGTAATATCTGGAATTTTAATTGACTGGGAAGGTGATCATAAATCTCGGTTCGTCGTGCGGCTCAGCCATCGGTAGGTCCCCGGATGGCACACAGCCTCCTCCTGCCGGGGCCTCACTGCTCTGCCCTTGAGGCTGGCTTATTCAGATCATAAAGCAAACGTTCCCAAGAGAAAGCCCCTCGCTGTCAGAGCCGGTGGGAGGTGGCTCGGTGCAGAAGTTGAGAGAAGTGAAGGGTTCCCCTAAACAGAAGGTTCACGTTTGTGCTGTGGGCTTCGAGGCTTTCCTATAACATGTCCGGAGGCACCAGACCCCAGACCCTCAAAAAATGATCCTCCCGGTCATTTAGGTAAGCATAGTATTGTTCATGTTTTCTCTTTCAGAAAATCAACCATCCGTTCACTCCTGTTTTATTAAATCTGCTAAGGCCTGGAGACCACCTAAGGCCTTGCAAATCACCCGAACGGGACTATTTAACGCGAAGGTTCGCATCGAGGGCTGGGAGGCTGGTGAGAATGGCCGTGGAGCCTTTTCAGAACCCCAAAGGCCTATCCAAAACGGAGGGAAGGAGCCTGAGCGAGTGTATGTTGACGGAGGAAAAGGAACGTTCCTGGCAGGTGCCGATGTGGAGTTCCTTACCGCCCCCTGAACACACCAGCTGGGGTAGAAAAACCATGGTTCTCGTCGAACTGACAGGCCAACTCCGTCCATCAGATGGATTGGTTTTTGGTTCACTAAATTGAATGGATGTGTGAATTGACTAAGGTCACGGGTTATTCTAGAAATAGTGGGAATGTGATCTGACACTAAGAGAACCCAGGGATCCTGTAGATAAGCTACTCTTATCCCTCCCTGTTTCCACCACACATTCTGATCCCTCATCCATAGTCAGAGGAAAACTAGGTGTTTCTCCTCTGTAATGGTTTCCTTGCTTCTGTGTTTTTCATTCAAACGTTTACTCACAACGCCAAGGGAGATCGTTTAAACCTGAAGAAATCATCAGTGGGAAGAGCGTTGTGCATTCTAGCCAGGTGGGGAAATAAGTGAGAAGATAGATTTAAAGAGTCTTGGTTGGGCCTGGGGAAAATTAGTCACCCTTCTAAAGATTCCCAAGTCTCCTCTCACGTCAACTATCGCCGTCCGTTTCTGTCGGGGAATACTGAGCTGTCCCGCTGTCCCGTGCGAAACTGGCAGGAAATGAACCCTGGAAACTGATGCTCTGCAAAGTCAGGCAAAGGGCGGGGTCGCTTCTTCAAGTTCTAATTCTCCACTTTCAGACTCATGCAGAAACCTGGAAATAATACACTAGACTGAAACTTCCTCGCCTTACCTTGCACAAATCCTGAAACTTGAAAGGAAAGTGAATAATCATTGTAAACATTCTCTTTAAGAATTTTACAAACCCTCTGCTATCTTTTGCTTACCTGTCTCAAAGCGCTCTCTCTCTCTCTCTCTCTCTCTCTCTCTCTCTCTCTCTCCCTCCCTCCCTTTCTCTCTCTTTCTCTTCCTGTCTCTCTATCTCTCTTTTTGGTTCCCCCTCCCCATACACATTGTGAACCCTCCACATCTAAACCACACTTTTCAGGAATGACACTAAGCAAAAGGGAAACATCTGCTAAGGAAATCTAGACACCAATTAATTTTGCCCCCTGCTCGCTATGTTAACTTTTCAAGCCTCCTTGGTAAGTGAAAATAAGAATGCGTGTGATTGATGAAATTAAAGTAGAGGCCTACGCAACAGGGCTCTCGTATTAATTCCCTTAAAATACCTTATTCAGAATAAAAATATCAAAGGGAACAGGGGAACTTACATAAATAAAACTGGCATCTATATGGCATAAGTACGGGAGACGGGCACTCTCAGTACAGTTGCTCTGTATTTTGAAGGGAACTTGCCTGATAGAGCTGTTAGGAGGATTAAATGAGGTATTCTGCATGAGGTGTTTAGCACAGAGCCTAGCACATTAGCAAATGTTCATTGAGCATAACCTGTTATATTCACCCAACCACAACTTATCCAGATTGCTTCTCCAGTTCAAACAACACCAGTGAGTCCCCAAAAGCCTTTGAAAATAAATTCCCCAAGCTGGCATTCCATGTATGAAATTGCCCCTCTCCCTCTTTCTCACTCTTCTCAAAATTCCCCATTCTTTGATGAAGACCCTCACCCTAAGTCACACTCACCCTTCAGGACATGCACCCACAAGCACTCAGCAACCACCTACCTGCTCAGGTGCTGTGTTCGTGTCCTCACACACTCAACCAGCTCATAGTCCCTGTCCTGGGAAGTTCACTGTCCCCTCAAAAGATCCCCTCTTCTAATACACTTTTCCTCATTCTTCATCCTGCAACTCTAGCCTCGCATCATCCTTTCTTCCTTTGAGCATGCAAAATAATGAACGTGTGTGTCACTCGTGATACTTATACTATGCCTTGATTATAGTTCTGACTAATCTTATGTCCTGGATTGCAAACTCTTAAAACCATATCTTGTCATCTAACTTCCACAGCTATGTTTAACCTGGTGTCCCGCACAGAACAGAGCCTCAACAATCATTTTCTAGATTAAGAGATAGGACTAATTTTATCAGCATATTCACCTATATTGGGCTGTAAGGATTATATTCCAACACACAGTTTAGCTGAGCTGATATAATAATGTACTACAACATCACTATGTTCTCCTGTCCTTGCACCAACACAAATGTGCACAATTCACTGCCTCAGCCTCTTCCTGTATAGATTTGAAGGATGTGGAGGAGCAAAAGGTTCTCCAAGCTCATTCACTCTTGATTTTTTTGCCCTTTTTCATAGGACCTGTGGGTGAACTATCATCTCTGACTGATGGCATTTAAATTTATCAGATGGCATTTTAAATTGATCTAATTTATTTAATTTAATCAGAATTAATTAAACATCATCTCCACCTGACACTATTTAAATTAACCTGATGGTATTTTAGATTTATCACAGTCCAGAAGTTAATCAAAATCAATACAATTGGTTTAGGGCAGTGGTTCTCAAAGTGTGGTCCCTGGGCCCGGAACAGCAGAACCACGTGGGCAGTTACTAGAAATGCAGATGCTCAAACCTGCTGAATCAGCAACTCAGGAGGTGGTTTTAACACACTTCAGAAGGTTCCGCTGGATGCCAGTATGTGAGGACCACTGGTGCAGAGGCAAAGAGAAATAATTTCTGGGAAAATAAATTGGTAATGCAGATGGAGGATGAGAAATAAATTGTGGATGAAAACAAAGTATTCCTGGGTGGTGGGTTTACAGAGATTTTCAGGAGACCAGCAGAGACGGCAGATGAGTGTGGTGGCTGAGACCCAAATTTCTATGATTGGCCAACATACAAGTCATGCATCTGTTTACTCTGGAACTAAGGGTACAGGAATTGTGTCTTAATATGGCACTGTCAGCACCCAGAGTTATTGTTTAGGACTAGGTTTTAGCTTCACAGGTGGAAGTAGAAAAGTCCGAAAGACTGAGAATCTGCTTCCAAGAGTGCAGTGTATAAAATGTCTCAGGCCCTAGCCAGTTTGGCTCAATGGATAGAGCGTCGGCCTGCCGACTGAAGGGTCCTGGGTTTGATTTCAGTCAAGGGCACATACCTCAGTTGCAGGCTCTATCCCCAGTCTCCGGGGCACATACAGGAGGCAACCAATGTGTCTCTTCCCCTACCTTCTACTCTCTCTAAAAATCAATGGGAAAATATCCTTGGGTGAGGGCTAATAGTAGCAAAAACATCTCGGAATGTGGATTTTCCTTCACGATGAGAATTCAGACATACAAGGAAGGATCAGAGTGATGGGCTACACCATGTCTCACAGAACAGAGGAGCCAGCCAGCCTCACCTGCGGCATCCAGCAGGCCGGCGGTGGAGTGGGCTCAGGGCCTCACCTGGTCTCCCTGAGATGGCCGCTGGTGGCAGGCAGGCTCTCACACACTCAGGTGCAGTAGGATTACCTTATTCACCTCCACTGCACCGAGGGCCAAGCAGCTCCGATCACGTTTTGCTGCATAATTATTTCTTACCTTCATTAGGTCTAGTGACAGCTTTCCTACCGGTAGGAAAACATGACTCGGCCTAGGTTTGAGGACCCATTGCCAGGTCCAGTTACATAAAATCTGTAACTTCCTGAAAAAAATATATAGTACGGGCACGGAAAAGTTGAAAATCCATTCTGTACAGATTGCTGTTGGCTAAGGTCCTTCATCAAAGGATTCCCAGTGATTTGTTGGAGAATCAAATTAGCTGCAGAGATCTAAGTCTCTGTTTTAGAGATGTGCAGGAGAGGAACAGAGACAAAGTAAAGCAGAACAAGGTGCCAGAAACTTCCATGGAGACAAGAATTTTGCACAACATACCTAAATTTTTAAAAAATCAGTATGCAAGAGATAGGGCTAACAGAAGACAGTTGGAAGTCAAAGCGGAGCTAAAAGCAGAAGTAGCTGCATAACATTATAGTTAGAGAGCATTACGGAGAAAATGAACTGCACTCTGCATCCAGGGCAGGTTCCGTCTGACTAATGGCACCGGTCACTACGGAGAGTGACATTCCTTGACAAACAGCTTGACATGACATTGGGTTCCACAGTCCCAGGAATTTTTTTCAACTTTATTGAAGTATAATTGACAGATAAAATTGTAATATATTCAAAGTGTACAGTGTGGTGATTTGATAAATGTATACCCAGTTCCAGTAATTTTAGAAGCAATTGACTTTATAATGCTCTCTCCTCCCCTCCTTCCCATTCCCACCTCAATCAGAACCTAAAACCCAAGAACTTACTAGCAAATACATTTTGATGAGAAGAATCTCTCATCCTTGGCAAACCTGAGAACTCCCAGCACAGCGAAGAACACTATGAAATTCTTCCTGAGATTCTTGGCCATCCCCACTCACCTTTCAGATCCAACGTGATTTATGCGGTACACAAATATTCACTGAGCTCCTAATACGTTCCAGATGCTGTGCTGGAAACTGGGAACACATTCAAGGAATTTGCAATCGAATTCAGCAGCCCAAACCTTCAGCAAAATCACCCAAGGTGCTTGTGAAAATACTGGCTAGCAGGCCCTGCCCCCAACCTGAATCAGAAGTCTGGGGACAGAGCCTTAGACCCGTGGGCCTGGGAGGCCACCCTGCATATGGAAGCCCACTGGTCTGTGTTCATGGGGAAAGCTTCTGCCCCCTCCTGCAGATTATGGCGGCTTTGCCCTCAGAGCGGTGACTGCTTCCAAGGGAAGGAAAGCCTCCTGCATGCTGGCTTCCAGAAAATACTCCCTCCATTCCAGCCTTCCACAAAGAACCGAGATTTTTGGCAAAGGCCAATGAGCCCCTAGAGATAGGTTTAGGCCACGTGGCCTTCAAGTAAGGTTCTGGGAGTACGAAGGAGGTCTCAGAAGTGGTGCAGGCTGCTAAAGCTTGAAAGTGGTTGTATTTGGTGTGTGTGCTGGGCTTAGGGAGTGGTTCCAGCGACTCGGCAAAATAAGAAATTGCAGGGGATGATTTGGAGGCTTTAACATAACTTATTTCTAACTTTACATTCTTTGGATGTTAATATATCTGGACTTGAACTTTCAGGGAGATTTAGTCATTGAACTTTAATTTCTCCCTGGGGATTTGATAATGGGGAAGACTCTGTATCCAACTCTGGGGTATGTCTATATGGTTGGCATTTGATTATTAGATCTTGGTATCAACTGATCTCCTTACAGATTCTCCAATGTGCTCTGCTGAACAACAGGGCTGGAGGGGAAAGGGTGCTATTTCTTGGGTCCCCTGTGTCCTGAACAGCCTTGTGGTGTATTAGCATCTCTAAACAGCAGAAACTTGCTCAGGGTGTGTCAAGTTCATGTTCTTACAAGGTCCCCAGATAGTAAATTATCTGGTTTAAATGTTGGTATAAGACATGGAGGGAGGTTGGGACTAGAAAGCACAGTAACGCTGTGAAACCAAACAGACTTACACCTAAGCCCTAAAAGGCCAGGCCAGGAGCAACATGAGCAGCATTTGGGAAGCAAGGTTTCAAAGACTTCTGGGCTCCTGTTTTTCAGACCAAGACCCCAAAATGGGACTGGGACCCAGACAGTTCAATTAATGGTCTTAAACCAGTGGTTCTCGCAACATTGAACGAGAGGCAACATCGTTCAATGGCAAAGAAGTTCTTTGCCATTTCTGTGTCTAGTCAAGTCGTTGATAGGATTTCAGGAAAACTCCTTCTGTGCCAATGGGTCCAACATCAAGACACAAAGATAGAGCTAAAGGTCACATGAAGATGTGAACGTATTCAAAGGCCAGGATGCCCTATAATCTACTGTTCAAGCCAGGTGAGGTAGCCTAAAAGGTCAGGTTGTCAAATCATACTTACAAATCAGAGACACTACCCCAAATCAAGCTGTACCAGTAATTTTAAGGATATACGCAATCAAGAGGCATACATAGGCAAAGCAGGGTGATGCCTGAGATAAAGTATGTGGCTGCCAGGTCATCCTGTCCCACATCAGGCACTCTCCTTCTGACCCGCAGTAATAACATGTGGGGTCTCTAGATGAGGTTTATGCATCGCCTCACACAACAGGGAGTTTTTAGGTTATGAAACATGTCAATTTTATACCCATATAGCTGTAGAGGTAGCATGATCTTCCCCAGGAATCATGCCTTATAAGTCTACAGCATCTAGGTCTGTTGACCATAGTAATCCTAAACCAGGGATATCCAACTGGGAACATTGCACATATAAGGTCTCTCCCATTTCATATCATTACCTACCAGGAGGCCCAGTTTTCAGCATGTTCACAGGGAAACAAGGCCACCTCCTCTCTTTGCTGGAATCAGAGGAGACATGGATCACAGGTGAGCTACTTGTAACTCCTTCCTCCCCACCAGGCCACTTTTGAGAGGGAAAGGGAAGCTCCTATTAGTAATGATGCCATCACAACAGGTGTAAACTGGCACTGGCCCAGATAAAGCAGAATGCACTGTCACCCTACCTATAGCACCCAGCACTGGAGGTGGGTAGCCGAAGAGAAATGAGATTTGAAATGTAAGGAACCAGAAGCTGGTCTGTGTAAAACTATAACTGGAAGATTCAATTCTCTTTGGAGCCTAGTCAAAACAAAATTCCTTTCTGCCAGGAATATACTCAATAATGCATGATATACAATTACAAATGCACTAGATATTTTTATGAGAATCGTGCAAAATAGAATTTTCATAACTCCTTTATCATAGGCTAAATCCTATAGTTGTGTCAACTGAGTTTGTCTCTGTGTGGTATCACATGATTTCTGTATTCTCAACATTAATAAAAATAAAAGGTTTGATCAATCATGCTAAAGGAAGGACTGAATTATCTTTCTATTCTCACTATAGGTATTGATACTACAAAATCATTGTCATGCAAAAAAGCCATCAAACTCTGCTGCCCAAAAAAAGTAGAGGAAAAATCATAAGTAGGTGGTCTAAAAAATAAAGTAATAAAAAATAGTATGTTATTTTCTGGATTTTGTGATGTTTCTGATAGTTTCAGCATTTTGAGTTGCAACATGCTAAGATTGGGCGGGGGGGAGGTTGGGGAGTCAGACAGGCTTGGTCTGGATCCTGGCCCTCCTGTTTATTTGGGTGACTCTGGATGAGCCCTTTCACTTCGGGTGCCCCAGTTCCTCGTCTGTAAGATGGGGAACATAAGAGTGGCCTACAACATAGGGAGATAAATAAGTTATACACATTAAACACCTACAACATACCCTGGCCGGGTGGTTCAGTTGGTTGGAGAGTCTCCCCGTACACCAAAAAAGACTGTGGGTTCGATTCCTGGTCAGGGCACATACCCAGATTGAGGGTTCAATCCCCGGTTGGGGCACGTACAGGAGGCAACAACTGATGTTTCTCTCTCCCTTCCTCTCTCTAAAATCAATAAAGACATATCCTCTGGTGAGGCTAAAAATAATTAATTGATTGATTAATCAATTAAAATACAATACCTAGAACTTGTACATTGTAAGTGTTCCATTTCTGAGCCTCCATTTCTGCCCTTATAAAATACAAACTACGAGGATAATAATACCCATCTTACAGAAATGCAAGGATTAGAGGTTATTAAAGTCACTGGAGTTTCGTGAGTATCAATAAATTAGAATTATTGGTCTTCCCATCGCAGGCCTCAGGGAGCCAATGAGTCCCCTCTCAGCTTCCTCAAAGGATTCCAGCCCAATGGGGAGAGTTCTGAGAAGTCGTGACTCCAGTCCCTGACTCCTCGGCCCCCTCCCTCCCGGATTCCCGGTGACTCACTAGAAGCGCCTCAGTTTAGACTTGGGTATCCTGGTTATGCTACACTCCGTTTTGAATAAAAGCCCCTAACTAGCCTTAGGGCAACAGGATTTCTGCCTTTTTACATTTCGTTTTATGGTTTTTCTTTTTGCCCTGTCTCTTTTTCAAGGGTGCACTGTTTGTTTTATTATACTCTGGAAGGGGGGGGGGGAGCATGGGGAGCAGGTGTTAATTGGAATGCCTGGATCTCACCACGCCTAGAAATTAAATGATACTCTTGGGTCCCAAGAAGAAATGGGTATTGATTCCACTTTAACTGTCAGGGATGTTCTCTGACTTCCAACACGCCCTCTGTTCCCCTCCCGCCAAGGCAGAAAACAGCGCGTATTTTAGATAACGTGGCCAGACTTACCTAATGGAAAGGCTTGAAGCCTTCATTTAAAAAGCAAAAACACTGAACGCCCAAAAGGAGGTCATCTCAACATTGTACTCGGCGTAGACTATGAAAAACTTGGTGCTTTTACTGAACTTCAACCTCGGATACAACAAAGAAGCCGAATTTTACTAGGGATTCTGGGTGCTGCAAAGACACAAGATCTGAAGCTACAGAAGGAAGGAGGGGAGGACGGGGGTCAGCTCTGTTCTCCGTCGGTGCCCATGTACACGCCTGGAAAGAGTGCTGCCGGCTCTGCCCCCATCTCTAAGACTCCTGCCCGGGCACAGCTTGGGGATTTTTAATGAGACAGACCCTAATAGACCAGCATTCTCAGGGAGGGAGATCACCAATAATAACCAGCACCTCCAAAGCATCATCAGATCAGGCGGTTTAACCTATACGTCCAAACAAGAAGATCCGTATTTCCCACAGGACTTGAAGGGTCAGGCCATTACATGCCATGTCCAAATAGGCCTGTGGTGTCATCAGGTTGCTCCTGGCCTCTGAGTTGAGCCCCTCTCCTAACATCTCACCATCTCCTCAGCCTGGTCGGGTCTAACTGATTGTCAACCTTGATCTCAGCTCACACCTGCATACTTGGAACAGCACTCAAAAGCCTGCTACAGAAATAGAGTTGAATATCATATTTGTAAAAAATACAATTTAAATGAGTGTGTGTGTGTGTGTGTGTGTGTGTGTGTGTGTAGTCCCCAAAAAATTTATACATACACTTTGAATAATTATAAAGGCAGTGCTTATTAAAACACATTTCATTTTCAAAAGTGAGCTATCAACCCTGGCAGGTGTGGCTCAGAAGTTATAGCATCGCCCAAGCACTGAAGGGTCGCAGATGCCATCCCCAGTCAAGGTATGTGCACGAGTCAACCAGTCGATGTGTCTCTCTCACACTGATGTTCCTCTCCATGCCCCGCCCATCCCCTCAACCCCCCCCCCCCCGCCCCCGCCTTTCCAATCTCTGAAAAGCAATAGAAAAAGTATCCTCTAGTGAGGATTAACTGAAGAAAAATTTAAGCTATCAACTATTAAAGTGTGTATACATTTTGGGGGGACACCCTGTATGCACACACACACACACACACACACAGTCAGACATATCCTATATAATAAAAGCCTGATATGCTAAGTGTCCAGTCATCAGGTTGGCCGTTCAACCAATGAAAGTGTAATATGCTAATGATATGCTAAGGCCGCTCAATGGCTCGCTATGACAACGACCAGGGGGCAGACAGTCGACCGGTTGACCAGTCACTATGACATGCACTGACCACCGGAGGGCAGATGCTCCAACAGGTAGGTTAGCTTGCTGCTGGGGTCCAGCTGATTGGGACTGAGGGAGATGGGCCGGACATGCCCTGGAGCCCTCCCATGGTCCCTCCCTGGTTGGACAACTTCCCGTGTCCCTCCCCAACCCCGATCATGCACTGGTGGGGTCCCTCGGCCTGGCCTGCACCCTCTCGCAATCCAGGACCCCTCGGGGGATGTCAGAGAGCCAGTTCGGGCCCGATCCCGCAGGCCAGGCCGAGGGACCCCACTGGTGCATGAATTCATGCACCGGGCCTCTAGTAGGCAAATAAGCTTAAATATTAACTGACCCATGTTGTCTAGGTAATTTATACGTGCATGTATTATATATTGTATTTTACCTTTCTTTCTTGCTTTCTTGCTTTCCTCCCTCCTTCCTTTCCTCCCTTCTTCTTTCCTTTTTTCTTCAGTCTATTTCAGGCCAGAATCTCCAGGACACTATCTGTACTATCCAGGAGTGACGTAAACTCATGAACAGCCTTGGAATCTGTTCCTATCTAAGCTCTCCCAGACTTTTAGGCCACTTGGCTCTAAAACGCTTCACAAAGCAGGACTTTTCTCTAACTGCAACCCAGGAGCCATCCCAGACCTGCCCTAAATCCTGGAATATAATGTGAGATCTCAACACGTCCTGCACAGAAGCCCCTTTACGGAGGATCCCCTGAGGCAGGTTAACCACTGAAGAAAACAGCTGGTGTCCTTCATAAATGAGTAGAATGAAGTTGACCCATTGCTAGTTGAGCAATAATGGAATGGCTTTAGAATCAAACAGACCTGGGTTTGATTCTTGGCTCTGCCACTCACCAGCTCTGTGACCTGAGTTCAATGACTTCTCTTATCCTCTATTTCCTCGCCTGTACAATGGGGAGAATTCCGTGCAACTCATCAGGTTGTCCAGAAGATTAATGAGATGAGGTTGCAGAGTGCTCAGCCAGCTGGTGCCTGGCTGTGTAGGTGCTGGATCAATAGTGCTGATCGATGGTAAAGGATACTAATAAGACCTGGGCTGTGAGCTATTTTTATGGTAAAGCACAACCCAAGCAGTTAGCATCCCCTTCCCAAGGTCAGCTTTCTCTGGTAGAAATTCACAAAAGGAGGCTTCAGCGACCTCCTTCCTGAGCTCTGTACTGGGAAGTGCTCCCCGCTGTGGGGCAGGTCACCACTCTTTGTGGCTGGTCACTGTCTAGGACTCCTGGACACGGACTGCAGGT
Source organism: Myotis daubentonii (assembly GCF_963259705.1). Taxonomy (NCBI): domain Eukaryota; kingdom Metazoa; phylum Chordata; class Mammalia; order Chiroptera; family Vespertilionidae; genus Myotis; species Myotis daubentonii. The sequence goes on along the minus strand of NC_081844.1, from coordinate 63,197,672 downwards.
GGATGCCGCTGCTTCTCTAAGGGAGCCAGCAGGGAGGGATGGGCAGGCAGCACTTCCTTTCATTGCACTGTCTCTTTAATCTCTGCATCCCTGGACCAAAGGCCACATAGGGAGGCGGAGCAGATTTCCCTAGAAGGTTGGGGGATTAAAAGGGAATTACACACTGGAAGAGAGCCCAGCGCTCTTGTGCTTAAGGTGCTGTTTCCCTTCCTCTAGGGCAGTGGTTCTCAACCTTCCTAAGGCCGCGACCCTTTAATACAGTTCCTCATGTTGTGGTGACCCCCAATTTCATTGTTACAAATTGAACATAATTAAAGCATAGTGATTAAACAATACGTAATTATATATGTGTTTTCCGATGGTCTTAAGCGACCCCTGTGAAAGGGTCGTTCGACCCCCAAAGGGGTCGCAACCCACAGGTTGAGAACCACTGCTCTAGGGGAAAAGACCCAGATAGGAACCTTGTCCCCAACCAGGGGCATACCCTAATCCTCACCCTGCTCTCTGGTCTTCAAATCTCTCAAAAACATACCTTTCAGCCCTGGCCATGTGGTTCTGTTGGTTGGGGCATCATCCGGATATGCCAAGGTTTTAAGTTTGATCCCAGATTAGGACACAGACAAGAATTAACCAATGAATGCATGAATAAGTAGAACAACAAATCGATGTCTCTCTCTCTCTCTCTCTCTCTCTCTCTCTCTCTCTCATCAATAAATAAAATGGTGGGGGTTTTTCAAAGCATACCTTTATTTTAACCTCTGCTGCAGAGATGATGCTATGTGTTCACCAATTTATCTCATTGATTTCAGAGAAGGGAGAGGGAGAGAGAGATAGAAACATCAATGATAAGAGAGAATCATTGATCAGCTGCCTCCTGCACGCCCCCTACTGGGGGTGGAGTCCAAAACCAGGCATGTGTTGTGACTGGGAATCTAACCATAACATCCTGGTTCATGGGTTGATTCTCAACCACTTAGCCACACCGGCCAGGGAACTTATCTCATTTTTCTCTTCCTGGGCACACAGGCTCCCTTGCAGTGAATATTAGGGCATTGGGTTCTGGACAATGGAATACGATTACAAGCAACGTCCCAGGTCTGGTCATAAACTCCCTGCACAAAAGTCTCCCCTCCCTCTCTTCTCCTGCTGTGGCGTTTTTGGAGGCTGTGTGCTTCAGATAGCTTCACTACAAGGTAGAGGACTGCCCACCCTCCCTGAGACAGACTGTGTGCTGAAAGCAGAGTGAACCCTTATGGTGGGAAGCCCCTGACAGCCCAGGGCTTATGTGTTAGCCCAGCTGAGCATTCTACCCACAGAAACACACGTCAGACTGAAACTCTTTATCTACCCTATAAGAAACCCTACCCTCAAAATCTATCTTCTACCTTTCGTTCTGCCAAATCTGAGTTACTCGTCTCAAATCATGCCCAAGGAAAGAAGTGAAATTTTAGCAGACTAGTGACCTGGACACTTCAAGGTCAGAAAGAGAGTCTCAGACCAGGAGTCACAAGCGCACATGTCCATGGTGGCCACACAGGTGATGCCAACGAGTGATATGGGCTGGGAACAAAGCCACGGCAGACGGGGTAAGGCGCGCCTTGTCTAAAGGAGGAGGCCTCCAGCAGTCTCCCAGCTGTTACCCTGCAGACTGCAGGCCACTGTTGCCAGATCCTCCAGTTGCTTAAAAGAAGATAGAAATATGGATTTCTATATAAAATCTCCAAAGTTTTGTCATTTGGCAACTACTCTGAATTAAAAACAAACCCTTTGCACGCCAAGCAAAACTGAGTTGCCTGCTCCAGTTGCCTGTGATATATATCATCTCACATACCCGTTGTGTATCCCCTCTTCCAACCCGTAGGATGTAGTGGACTCCTGCCCTGTGGTTGCAAGGCTGCCTCTCTCACAGTGAGGCTAATATCTTACAAAATTATGCAGAGCAATACATTCCCATCATCACCATGTCCTCACCCCCAAATGCAAAGTGTGTCCCTATGGCCAGCTGGAATGCAACCCACTGATAAGTCACATAAATACAGACAGTCCCTGACTCAAGATGGTTCGACTTATGATTTCTCGACTTTATAATGGTGTGAAAGCAATGCACATTCAGTAGAAACCGCACTTCAAATTTTGAATTTAGACCTTTTCCCAGGCTAGCGGTAATCGGTACATACTCTCTCATGATGCTGGACCAGGGGATCCACAGGGTGAACACCCCACACTCTGCAGGGGACTGTGTTGGCTACGGCTCCCTCACCGGCACCAAGGCTGGCCTCCAGCTTCAAAATGACCATATGTAAGACCTCCATGAAATGCTTAGCCGGGAAGGCTCTGCTCCACTCCCTCCTGGAAAAGAGCGGGCTCACAATGACCCACCTCTCTCTTCCAAATATTCCTGTGAGCAGCCATCCACAGTGTGAAATAACTGTCCAGAATGTGAACTGCCTTGGCTGGCGCAGCTCAGTGGTTGAGTATCGACCTATGAACCAGGAGGTCACAGTTTGATTCCTGGTCAGGGCACATGCCCGGGTTTCGGCTTCAATCCCCAGTGTGGGGCATGCAGGAGGCAGCAGATCAATGATTCTTTCTCATCATTGATGTTTCCATCTCTCTCTCTCTCTCTCTCTCTCTCTCTCTCTCTCTCTCTCTCTCTTTTCCTTCCTCTCTGAAATCAATAATAAAAATAGATTTTTTAAAAAGAATTTGAGCCGAACCGGTTTGGCTCGGTGGATAGAGCGTCGGCCTGCGGACTCAAGGGTCCCAGGTTCGATTTCGGTCAAGGGCCTGTACCTTGGTTGCGGGTGCATCCCCAGTAGGGGGCATGCAGGAGGCAGCTGATCCATGTTTCTCTCTCATCGATGTTTCTAAATCTCTATCCCTCTCCCTTCTTCTCTGTAAAAAAATCAATAAAATATATGTTTTAAAAAAGAGAATTTGAACTGTTTTGTGTATGTGCCTTGCTACAATTTTTCTGAGAACAAGGCTAGCTAGCTTTTAGAGGATCAAATAGAATTTGAAAATCACCTCACTTCGTGGGTCTAGAGCTTTAAGAACATCAGATATTTCTTACCAAAGAAGAGCATTTGCAAGCAAATGGGTCAGAAGATTTTCCCACGATTATCTCTTCCAAAAGTGAGCCCTTTGAAACCAGAGAAGATGGGCGTTGCCCAGCATGAGGGGGTGCGGGGGAAGGGCCTCCTTGCCTTAAGAGTCTAAGAAAGCCGGTCCCTGAGACCCTCAGAAATAGAGATGGAATAACTTTCTTCTGCTGCACATGTGAGCTCCAAGAACAAGGGAGGCCGCATTTCAAAGCAGAAAGCTCTTTTCAAAGCACAAATATTGGAAAAATAGACCAAGACATCGGCGCTTTCTAAACACAGCTGTGTTTGTTCACGCCGACTCCTGCCAGGCCATGTCTGACTTCATCTGGCCACCCAGGGGTAAAGGGCTCCTGCACCCAATTATTCAGTCTCTGAACCCCATTTCCCCAGCATCATCAAGGCTTATGTCAGAGATAGTAAACTGACTTCTTATGAAATGTTGCAGCTAACAGAGAAGTTTTAATAATCTTGGCCATTTCGTATCAAAAGTGTGCTTAGAGGGCTGTGCTCTGTATTCATTCAGGAGGGACGCGTCCAGCACCTGTCCCGAGTGCGGTAGGCTGCTCCCACCAGATGAGCGTCACTGAGGCTCCTGCCCCATCGAACGGCACCTGAGTCACAAGCATCTCCAGGAGAATGCATTAGAAGTCTTGGAAGAAAGAAAGGAAAACAGGGTGTAATATGTGCCAACCAGTCGGGCTTGGGGAGTTACAGAGGTCAGCAGGCTATTTTGAGAGTTCTGGGTCGCCGGAGAGCGAGGAGGCCACAGAAGCTGTCAGGGGAGCCCGCAGCCCCGCGCTGTCATCGGGATAATGAGCTGGCCTGGCTGTGCTGGTTACCTCCGGCATTGCAAAGCAGGGAAGTTTACAGAGAGCGCTGACGGTGCAGTCAGCACGCCCCGGTTAGGGCCTGAGGGTACAACGGGCTGAGCATCCGCGCCCAATAGATAACAACAAAAGCCATTATCTCTCCCCAGGCCTGGCTGCCAAGTGCAGGGCAGGATTGCCCGGTGTTTGCAGTTTCCATAGCAGCGCTGCTTTGTTCTGGCTGGCAAGGTACACAGAGCGGACCAGAGAAACATTGCAGGAAATGACCCAAACAACCTCAGTACCGAGCCGGGGTCTCGTGGCAGGCTCTGCCCTTTGTGGGTCGGTGGTGGAGGTGAGAAAGGATGCTTTTCGAGAGATGCCTAGGAACTAACAGCATCTCTAGCACCGTGGCCACCAGAGCATGGCCATGGTCCCAGCCTACAGCTCTGGGCCTCTCTGCTCCACTTCCCCGGGGTTGGAAAAGCATGCAGTGCGCTCCAAATGCTGTTAAAAATGAGCAGGCAGAGTGAGGTTCAGGAGTGAGGTGTTGCTGTCAGCCACCCACAGGACCACCCACACGGCCACGGAGGGAGGACCACAGAGGGGTCTCTGACGTGTGGGTGACTGAATCGCAACGCCTGCGTGTTAGTGGCTGCAGGGGAACCAACACTCCGTCCCTTGCACTGGACACCCCTGAGGAGGACATGGATGGAGCAATTAATTTTTCGGGTCCATAATTTGCTGGACATACAGCTAGTATTTGCCACTAGGTAAGAAAGGAAGGAGGAAAGGCCAGCTTGCAGGCTTATGAACTAATCACACAATACGTAACGGGTCTAATTCGCTTCACTTTCCGTTTTCACCCACTGCACAGAGACGGAGCCAGCTGCCTCGGAAAAGGAAGCGGAGTTATCTCCGCACGGAGGGAGGACAGCAAGTTCTTGGTATTCTGACATCAAAGCCCTCGGCAGTATTTTTAGCATTCAAGGAGCTCCTCTGATTTAAAGATTCTGAATTATTTTTCCGCCATCCTCTCTCTGACATCATTACAGCCTCAATCTGACAAACCGGAAAAAGCAGAAGGCCCATTAGGCTTCATCTTTGCGAAAGGTCATAAATGCCAGCGTAAGGGTGAGAGGTCACAGGCTCAGCACCGCGCCACACACTCAGCTCCCCAGTCTGGTCTCGAAGCTTGTTCCCTGAGGACACATACACACAGGGGTGAGTGCGAATAAATCAGCTGCCTGCATCCTCCCTGTTCTCGGCTGTGGCTGCTATAATGTTAACTTCTCTTGTGTAGGGTTCAGCCAAATGCATCCACATGTAACCTGAAGTCCGTCCTTGTCTGATATCTGTGCATTTGACCTTCAGGTTTATGGTCTTAAATGTTTTCCATTTAGGTGAGCCGGAAAATAGGACAGTCTGGGCTACATCTAAAATGCTGAAATTAAAAGGGATAGAAGATGGAAGGAGTTGGGGGAAATCCACATATTTTGAGCAGTAAACAAAGGATGGCTGTCCTCGGGACTGGTTTTACCTATGATCAAAAACTAGCCTGGCGAGTGTGGCTCTGTGCTTGAGCATTGACCTGTGAACCAGGAGGCCACGGTTCCATTCCCGGTCAGGGCACACGCCCGGGTTGCAGGCTCAAGCCCCAGTGTGTGATGTGCAGGAGGCAGCCGATCAGTGATTCTGTCTCAACGTTGATGTTTCCATCTCTCTTTCCTTTCCTCTCTCTAAAAATCAATTTAAAAAATGTTTTAAAATAAAAACAGTTTGGCCTGGCTGGGTGGTTCAGTGGTTGGAGCACATCCCATACACCAAAAGGTGGCAGGTTCAATTTGAGGTCAGGGCACATACTTAAGTTGTGGGTTCCATCCCCGGCCAGGGTGCATACAGCGGGCAACTGATTGATATTTCTCTGTCTCTCTCTCTCCCTTCCTCTCTTTCTCTAAAATCAACAAAAAAACATATCCTCAGGTGAGGATTAAAAACACACACACCAGGTCCAATTTGTCTTTGTTTCTCCAGATTTGTTTGTCAAACACGCGGTAGGTGCTCATAATCCTTTGTGGAACTAATGATATCCCCGGCTCCTGCATCAGCGTGAGGGGAAGTGTCTGTAACATGGGGAAATGCCCCTGAGGCTCACCTGCTGAGGCCTGTGGGAGGCCCAGCCCGCCGGCGAGCCCCAGTCACAGGTCACTGTCCTGCTGCTCTTGACAATGCTGGAAACCAAGGTAGGCCATGCCTCCAGGGGGACAAGAGGCAGCCATGTCTGCCCTTGTGTTCCAGCACTAGGTGAGCCCGTATCCTTTCTAGTTATGAATTAAATACAAGAATACTTGTCTCCCTTCACTCACTCGAGAAACAACTGGGTCACCATCCACATCATGTCACGTTCATGAACAACACTTGAGTTTGCAGAAAGCACTCTCAGACTGTGTTGGTGGGAGAAAATAACAGAGGAGCAGAAACACCAAGCAACAGGCCCTTGGGGTCTAGAGCTTATAGCTTTCTATTAGCCATCTCTTAAGGGAGGGGTGGGGCTCTGCAAGGCCGAGAAATCATTTGGTCTGGCCCTGCCAAGGTATTGGGGGTGAGTTAATTAAGTGTTTGGCCAAACATAGCAGGCTGGTTTTTAAGTGGATAATTTTGTATGGCCCACAAATGATGCTATAAATATCCAAAAGGCTCTTGGCAGAAAAAAGGTTCCCCACCCCTGGTTTAAGGAGTAACTTCCACCCACTGTGCTGAGCATGATACTAGCATCTGATTTATTCTTCACACGCACCAAATGAGGTGCACCCTCATTTTCCAAGTGAAGGAGCAGAGCTCAGAGAGGTGAAGCCGCCTGCCCTAGGTCCGCAGCTAGTAGACGATGGAGCCAAAATTGGAAGCCAGGTTTGGCTGACCCCAAATTCCAGGCATGCTCTTTACCGTGACAGTAAGCTGTCCCCTCCTGCCTAAGGCAAGAGGCGGTACACACGCTACGTAATGATAAGTAGGTCCACACTCCCCAGACAGACAAGACGGAAAAGCATGGACATGCTCAGAATCTCCATTTTTTTAAATAGATAAACCATTTACAGGTTTCAAAATCAAACAATCTTCAGAGGTGATGTGAAATATCTTTATTTTCCCTCCTGCTCCAATCAGCTCTCTAAAAAGGCAACCACTTTGTCAGATTTTTAAAGATATCCTTCAGAGTGACTTTATGCAAATCTAAGTACATATGAAGACACTTCTTTCCTGTTATTCAGCAGAGGTAACGCCCTCCACATACTCCATTTAACCATTTCATTTAGCCAAGGACTTGTTAGTCTTTTTTTTTTTTTTTGAATCCTCACTCAAGGATACTGTTCCCATTGATTTTTCATAAAGAATGACAGGGAGAGGGAGAGACAGACAGAGAGAAATATCATTGTGAGAGAGATACCCAGACCAGGGCCAGGGAACAAGCCTGCAACTGAGGTACTTGCCCTTGACCGGAATCAAACCCATAACCCCTCAGTCCACAGGCCGAAATGCTAGCCACTGAGCCAAACCAGACTGGGGGAACTTGTCAGTCTTTCCATACCAATCCATAGAGACTTCCCTCTTTGTTTATACTGCAGTACAGTATTGCTCAACATTCTGTTGTATTGATGCAATGTAATTGACTTAACCAGTTCCATTTTGATGAACAATTGGGTTCTTTCCCATCTTTAGGCAATAAGAAAAATACAGTCAATAACTTTGAATATAGGGAGAACCAAGATGGCGGCATAGGTTAACGCCGGAGTTTGCTGCTTTGAACAACTACTTCAAAAGTGAAACCAAAAAACGGAAGGGACATCACCCAGAACCACAGGAACGCTGGCTGAGTGGAAGTCCTACAACTAGGAGGAAAGAGAAACGCATACGGACACTCAGAGGAGGCGCAGTGCTGAAGTCAAGTTCTGAGGTGCGGAGTGCGCGGAGCAGGCTGGCGGCGGAGGGCGCGGTTGTTGTTTTCAATCGGGAGGGAGTCGCAGACTCTGAGCACCAGATCGGGGCGAGTCTTTAGGGACCCAGACTCAAACGGGAGAAGCGGGACTGTCTGGCTTCGGTCAGAGCGAGTGCAGCTTTCTCTCCGAGCTTTGCAGCGCGTGCTGGGACTCAGAGAGGCAGAGCCCCTTGGGACAGGACTGAGAGCCGCCATAACTGCTCTCTCCGGCCCACCCTGTTGATCCTGTGCGACCCGCCCCGCCCAAGCCCTGCACAGAGGCATTTGCCGGATAGCCTCAGGCAAAGGCATTTGCCGGATAGCCTCAGGCAAAGGCTAGATTAGCACCTCCCTAGAGGACAGAAGTTCTCTCACTGATGACACAGCTGATTCTCATAGCCACTTGGCCTGGAGGTCAAACCCTCCCTGGAATTAGCTACAACAATCAAGATTTATCTATAAGACTGCGAACAAAGACCACTAGGGGGTGCACCAAGGAAGCATAACAAAATGTGGAGACAAAGAAACAGGACAAAATTGTCAATGGAAGAAATAGAGTTCAGAACCACACTTTTAAGGTCTCTCAAGAACTGTTTAGAAGCTGCCGATAAACTTAATGAGATCTACACGAAAACTAATAAGACCCTCGATCTTATATTGGGGAACCAACTAGAAATTAAGCACACACAGACTGAAATAACGAATATTATACAGACGCCCGACAGCAGACCAGAGGAGCGCAAGAATCAAGTCAATGATTTGAAATGCGAGGAAGCAAAAAACATCCAACCGGAAAAGCAAAATGAAAAAAGAATCCAAAAATGCGAGGATAGTGTAAGGAGCCTCTGGGACAGCTTCAAGCGTACCAACATCAGAATTATAGGGGTGTCAGAAGATGAGAGAGAGCAAGATATTGAAAACCTATTTGAAGAAATAATGACAGAAAACTTCCCCCACCTGGTTAAAGAAATGGACTTACAGGTCCAAGAAGCTCGGAGAACCCCAAACAAAAGGAATCCAAAGAGGACCACACCAAGACACATCATAATTAAAATGCCAAGAGCAAAAGATAAAGAGAGAATCTTAAAAACAGCAAGAGAAAGAAACTCAGTTACCTACAAGGGAATACCCATACGACTGTCAGCTGATTTCTCAACAGAAACTTTGCAGGCCAGAAGGGAATGGCAAGAAATATTCAAAGTGATGAATACCAAGAACCTACAACCACGATTACTTTATCCAGCAAAGCTATCATTCAGAATTGAAGGTCAGATAAAGAGCTTCACAGATAAGGAAAAGCTAAAGGAGTTCATCACCACCAAACCAGGATTATATGAAATGCTGAAAGGTATCCTTTAAGAAGAGGAAGAGGAAGAAAAAGGTAAAGATACAAATTATGAACAACAAATATGCATCTATCAACAAGTGAATCTAAGAATCAAGTGAATAAATAATCTGATGAACAGAATGAACTGTTGATTATAATAGAATCAGGGACATAGAAAGGGAATGGACTGACTATTCTTGGGGGGGAAAGGGGTGTGGGAGATGTGGGAAGAGACTGGACAAAAATCGTGCACCTATGGATGAGGACAGTGGGTGGGGAGTGAGGGCGGAGGGTGGGGCAGGAACTGGGAGGAGGGGAGTTATGGGGGGGGAAAAAAGGAACAAATGTAATAATCTGAACAATAAAGATTTAATTAAAAAAAAAAATAACTTTGAATATATATCATTGTATTCATGTGCTCATATATCTGTATGGTAAATTCCCAATAGTGGTTTTTTTTTTTTATGAAAAGATGTATGTGTTTGCAATTTAGAGAAGTATTGGCAAGTTAACCCCCCCTCCCATAGGAGATATAATAGTGGACACCAGCAATATATGAGGACCCTGTTTCCCTGTCAGCCTTAACAAGAGCAGGTACTGTCAAAGATTTGAGTTCAGACAACCTGATAAGTGAAAAATGGTATCTCTCTGTGGCTTTAATTTTATCTTAGTATGAGCAAGGTTACAATCACAGGCTACAATCAAGGTGTTGACTGGGGTTGTGGTCTCATCTGAGACTCACCGGGGAAGGATCTGCTTTCACTCTCACTCAGTGGTTGGCAAAATGCAGCTCCTTGTGGTTGCAGGACTGTGGCTTTAGTTTTTTTCTGGGAGCAGGAGGCAGCCCTCAGCTTCAACAGGTCATCTATATTTCCCTGCCATGTGGGGTTCCCCTGCAAGTCCTCTTGCTTCTTCAAAGCCAGCAAGGGAGAAAGAGAGACTCCAGCGACACGGGAGCTGCAACCTTGTGTGTTGTAGCAGAATCATGTAATCACATAGATGTACTCTCACCCATCCTATCACCTTGTTGCCATATCCCGCTGGTTAGAAGCAAGTCACAGGTCCTGCCTACACTCAAGGGAAAAGAGTCATAAGGGTGTGAACACCAGGAGAAAGAGATTATGGGGGACCACCTTAAAAGTCTGTCTGCCACAAGCTGAGAGAAGATTTAAACAAACAAACAAAATAAGTCTCCTTTTAAATATTCTAGCTTGCTTAGTCTTGTGGATTGAGACATCCACAAGACATCCACTTCCCCATCAGGCTCCTAGCTGAAATCAGTCTAAGAATACCACTGTCAGTCAATAATGACCCACCGTCACCAGATGCCTCACTGTCTGCCTCGCCGTCTGCCTCGCCACAAGCCCGGCGCCCTCTTCCACTCCGCCTGCTCCTGTCGACGTCTTAGCGCTCGCGGGGGCCGGGGCAGAAACGGGGTTTGTGCATAGGCATGGGGGAGACAGAGGCTTCTTTCCTGAGCGCATTCACGGGGAGTGCGTTCGTGTGTGTCTGTGTGGGGTGCGGAGCTCCAGGGCCTTGTAATGGAGATGATGGATCCGCAGTGAAGAAAAATGATTGTGGGAATAAGAAGAGAAGCCAATTTGTCGCTTAAAGCAACGCCGATTGTGTGGCAGCAGCACCCTGGAGCTGGGATTGATTACAAATAAGGCGACTCTTCCCTTGGGCCACCTCATGTGTTATTATAAATAAATACCAATTGCTTTAGCATCTGCATTACCGCCGAGAGCCCATCACACCTGGTGCTGTAGGTATACAGTAAATATCCCAGGGAGTACAGTGGCCCTTCTCCTCACACAACAGTTCTGTCCCGTGTGACACCGTTCCGCAGATATAATAAGGCTGCTGCGCAGCGCCGTGAGGACAGAAAATGAACGCAGAGCTTGGCTGATGCTGGGGACGCATCCCCATGCCGGGCATTAAAGAGCCCGGTGGGCCGTTTGGAACAAAAGCAGCAGGTGGCATTTTTGATTGCTCCCTGGTAGTGAAGCCCAGAGAACCAGCCACCGGATTCCTGAGAGTATTTGCTGAAAATCAGAGTCGGTTCTGAAGACAGAAATAACTCTGTTGGATTTTACAAATCTCTCCTTGCCCTTGCCCTGACTGCTCCAAATCTGTCATCCTCCAGTTTTCAAATAAACTATTTTCACCAAGGAATATGGAACAACTGCTTTCTATTTATTTCCTCATGCCTTGCTTCGGTCCGGGGTTGAATTTGATCTACCTGTGAAAAATACCTTTTTTCATTGCCGTGCCTAGGCACTCGGTTTCTATCTCCCTCTCCACCTCTTCGCCACGTTTTCCTATCTCTATCTTTTCCTGCTTCATAAACGCAGGAAGGCGCTGGGCCGGCTCTTCGGTGTGACACGCGCGCCCTCTGCTGTCCCGCACGTGAACAACACCGCATTCCGGCAGCTTCAGACGAGGGAACTGCTTGCCAGGAAACATACAGGCAGATCACCCTTCTCTGGGCAAACACTGCAAGTATTGTTAAAATGAATAATTTATTTAACCACAATTGTTTATTGACTTCCCTTTCATTATTTACTTTTCAGTTATTAAATACACTCGAGCGGAGAGCCCTAAGCCGACTGGCAGCTTCTTTCTGAGCCAATGGTGCTCCCAGCCCCCTCGCTTCTCTCCACGCAAGACACTTTCGATCTCTTTTGTCAGGTCAGGGTCAAACTACAGTTGTTCTGTGATGACTTTATCAATTCTCAGTTGATAGACTCTAAATGAAAACCGCCTGCTGCTGCCTCATGGCTGCTTAAGGAGGAGAGTTATTTGTGTAATGTCCCGTCAGTCTGCCAGGGTCCGTGACAGACACGGAGTCCAGTGGAATAGGGGCAGGCTGTCCTTAATGCCTTTTCATAGCCTCCCTTCCTTACATCAAGGAGCAGGTGACACCCATCCCAGGGTGCCCTTCCAAACCAGGGAGGAAGTGTCCCCACCTCATTCAGAAGGTAAAAAGCCAGACCTGCGCCAAGTATGCTAATTACTGCCCTTCACCTTGAGGAGGAGCAAAGTCAAAAGCGCTGGGCCAGGTGGGAGGGGGCCCTTTTCCAGAGGAGAGAATCCTCTGGCTCCAGATTTGAAGGGCAGCATCAGTCTGCATCCACTCTGTGCTTAAAGGGCAAACATTTCCACCAACCAGAACCTCAGGAACACATGCTGTAACCCCCAAATAAATGGATGAATAAATAAATAAGGCTCCAGGCCAAGAAGAAGCAGAAACTCCCCAAATTTAACGGGAGATCTTATTCTAAAACATTTGATTGAGACACAAGCACAAGAAAGCTTTCACACATCTGCCCCCCCCCCCGCCCCCCATCCTCCTAAAATAAGACAATAGTTTCATTTTCAAACAACTCACTAGGGATTTCTGTTTCAACACAACTACCATATGTTACCCCTACAAACACACACACACACACACACACACACACACACACACACACAAATCTTAACAGTAAATAAAATTAGAAATCTCATCAAATTATACCTTTCCTTTCCTCCAACTAAATGTGACTTTCAAAGAAGACTCATGCCTTGATATCCTCCCTCCCAACACTAATATTTGCAGGCTCTGCATCCGGAAAAGGGGGGCGATGGCAGAGGGTAGTGGGCGAGGGGGCGGAGAGAGACCCCACCAGCAGGTCTGCATAAACAGTCAGTCGGTAGAGTACAGGCCACCTTAATGGTTAAGAGCACTAAACTTGAAGTGAACCTGACCTTCCTACCTGGGTTCCGATGGTGGCTCTGCCAGGTAATCTGCTGTGTGGCTTAGCATGTCTCATAAACTCACTAAGCTTGTTTCCTTGTTTGTAAAATGAGACCGATGCTTCTTACTTCGTGAAATTAAATGTGAGTTCATACATGTCATGTATGTAAGGTACTTAGCACACTTAGGGGTGCAATAAGCACGCAACATGTGTAGGGGACCCTCAGATTTCTATTTTCATTCCCTTCTTTCCACTCCAAACACCATAGTCAAGAAGATGATTGTCCCATTTTTAAGCTCCCTAAAGCCTGCCTGCCTTCACTTATGTATCCAGCAAACATGTATTGGATCCTTCGTATGTTCCAGGTACTATCCTAGGCTCTAGCTACTTAAGTATGAAAGAGTCCTCACTGTCTAGGAAGAGAACACATAAATTAATCATCAATTTAACAAAAGTTAGTCTATTTATCTCTGTTATTAGATGGTGGCCTAGATGAAATCCACTTTGGGGAGGGTGTTTAAAGTAGGAAGAAACAATTGTTTTTCTTTGCATACAAAGCAATATAACACCATCTCACTCGGAGAAACATTATGCTAAAAGTTTGTATTTATAAATCTATGTATTTTGAATATTGCCATAATTTTATAGATGGTAAAGAAGGCTCAAAATGTTCATGAATTTTCTTTTGCAATTGTCCATTGTAAATATATTTCTTTGGGGGTCTCAGAGAGAGGAAGGGAGAGGAAGAGAGATAGAAACATCAATAATGAGAAAATCATTGATCGGCTGCCTCCTGCACGCCTCCCACTGGGGATGGAGCCGGCAACCTGGGCATGTGCCCTGACCAGGAATCAAATTGTGACCTTCTTATTGTCCTTATTGTCCACAATCCAGAACACTTCATGGATTGACACTCAACCACTGAGCCATACCAGCCGGGCTGCAATTGTCCATTTTAATTTTCCTGTTTTTTTCTCATGTGCATGCACATAAGAAATCATACTAGGAAAAGAAATGTCATCTTGAAGATAAATTTTAGATCCTTATCAGCAATGAAAATTTGAGAATTTTGAGAGTCTAAAATTCCAAGTCTTTCTCTCTACTGTGTCCCCAATTCCTAGTCCAAAATCTGGCGCAGAATAGGGGCTCAATAAATATATTTTGCCAGAAAGAGAACAACATGAGGGCTGACCAAGACAGACAGGCTCTTTTGTGCAGAATCCACTCAGAGCCCCACGGGGGCCCATCTAGGAGAGGTGAGAGAGCCAGGTGCCCAGCACCCAGAGGTGGGCAGCACCCTCTCCGAAGCTGAACCCCAGTATGAGGAGACACCTCTGGGAGGAACCCCAGATACATCTGGAGGTTCCTGAGGAGACATGCCAACTCATGCCACAAGGAGAAAATGCAAATAGAATTTCCAATAAACCCCAAATTGATTATTCTGAGTTTAAGATCTGAAGTTCATCTCGACCATCAAGCCCTAAGGTCTGAAGAATAGGCTGTTCCAATGACAAGGTCAGGACCAACTCTGACCTTATCGTGCACAATCCAGATGCTTAAAATAGCAACAGAGCCTAACCCAGTGCAGACCAGAGAAATCAGCAATTACTCTCTAGCCCCTGTGATTCACTCAGATTACGCCCATTTGCTTCTAACTGTCTGCAGTGAGCAAGTGTGTTCTCTCTACACGACCAAGGCAGGCTCTCAGATTTGTGCTCACTGGTTATTTTTATCAAATTGCTACCCACAGGGGGATCTCCCACCGATATTAATTTCTCTGTGTTCTAGCTAATAGAATGAAAAATGTGGTATATAAAGAAGCTTTATTATTAAGTTGGAAATTATTATAACTCTGAATCAATTATTATAATTTTAGAAAATCACTACATTTGAAATATTTATTTTTAGTCTCTGCATTAAACTTTGTTTAACAATGATTAACAATGACTCTGGTAATGCCAGGTCATAAAGCCAGTTACACACACACACACACACACACACACACACAAAGTGGTAACAGTATTGACTGAGCTACTAGTATGTGCCAGGTATTGGGGAAGCACCAATGTGAGTGGAGGAGGGGAAGGAGGGAGGAGAGCCAGGCTTCCTGGAAGACTCATGAGCCTTGCAGCTTCCCCCCTTCCACCCCACCCACTCCGTCTCCTTTCCATTGGTAGCTGCATGGATGACCATCCTGAAGTCAATGAAAAAATCTGGATACTAAATATGCCCAAAGCCAAGGAAGGGAGTTTGTCATTCAGATCTTCCAGGCACTTCGAAGACCACTCTGTTGTCACATTGAAGCCAACTGAATGATCAAATAATCAATTTTCAAAACATTTTCAAAGCAAAACGAGAAAAACGGAGGAAGAGAGGGAGAGGAAGAAGGAGACTGAACAAGTCCCCGCAGGAAGGAGCTGGAAATGTTCCTTTACACAGAGAAATGCTCTTCCCATGAGTGTATCTGTCCTCCCTGCTCAGAATTCAGAGTGTACCATCGTAAGCCCAAGCGCTCTTCAGTCTTCCTGGCAGAGAAATGGAGGCCACGTCCACTGTAAGTGCTTCGACGCTGCCTGAGCAATGATGCTGAGTGCAAGCAGGGGTTGTTATGTCCCCTGGCCTCTTCCCTGAGCCATAAGGTGCGCTCAGGAGAACCATGAAGTTGGGAGCAAGAGGAAGCCAAGGAAAACGGCGGCCAAAGGTTGGTAACGAGATCTACAAACGACACCCATGTCATCTTTTCAAAAATACGCTTCCCCCAAGCAGCGGCCAAAGAATTTCTGATGAGCTTGGAGAGAGCAAGTAATGCAATTGTCTGACAATAGCCCGCGTGCGCTCCCTCACCCTCTGTGGGGATCTATTAAAGGCGCAGGAAATGGAAAGAGAAGCTCAGTGTGTGATGAATGTCAGTTACTATTACTTTTTATGAAGCTCTTCGGGAAAGGCCCTGGGCAGAGACAGGACTGTAACAAGGTAAGTCCATAAATAAACTATCACCTGCATCCCAGGGTTATTTGCCTCGCCCTTTGTGTGAACTTGGTGAGACTTGGTGAGGTTACCAGAGAGATTTGAGACGGAGTGTAATATGAACTTGTCGCTGTGCCAATATGCTGAACAAAACAAAAAAGATTTGTGGCTTCTGTCCGGGAGAGCAGATGGATCAGGGCGTTAGATTCTTCGCGGGTCGGTAGGGGAAAGAATACCCAAATCTCCCCTGCGTCAGTGTTTGCTTCTTAGCACTTTTATGGGGAGTTTCACGCTCCTTTGGAAAGTTCAGTGAGAGTAGGACCCTCTGCAGGCAGGCGATGGGAACAGGAGAAGCCCCACGCGGCCTTGCTGATAATAGCCACGCGGGTCTGTGTGTAACAAAACACAGACTTTCAGGAGAGGGTAACCGTGCCTTCCGCTTGCTGGGGTCTTTTTCTGGACATTTCAAGCATTTTACAAACGCGCATGGAGGGTCCCTCACCACGCCCTGGAACGCAGTTGCAGCTGGGATAGCCTGGAGACGCCGCTCTGCAAGGGAGCCAGGGCGTTTTCAGGGAGGAAGGCTATTGAGGAAGGAGGTGCTTCCCACACGTCTCCTCCTCCTCTCTCTCAGGGCACCTCCGTGTGGGAGTGGAGCTGGGCTCTGGGTACAGGCTCAGCGTCACCCTGTGGGAGCTGGAGGGGCTCCTGGGTCTTGCCTATACCCTTCACGCTCTCTTCGGACACGGCTGAAAGTGCAACAGTGCACTGGTAAACGTCCCAGCCAGAGGCAAGTGTGTGGGAAGAGCTGGGTCGTGGAGGGGCAATGTGTTTTGGGAGATGAGAGACTGTGCGATGGGTTCATGATTAAGGTCTCAGGTCCTTTTTACCACCAGCTGCCAGGTCCAAGTCCCTTTCTTCTCCCCAGCTGCCTGGATCCCTAACCCATGGCCCAGGCCCAACCACCAGCAGGAATTCGTGTGGGTCCCGTAAGGGCCTGCTTCATGGCTCCAACCAGTCACACGGGGCCCCCCATTCAAAAGGGCCTCACACTTGATACTGTGCTCCATGATTGCCATCTTCAAATTCCTAATAACCTGACCTTTGAACTTGTGTTTCTAAGTAGAGCCCAGTGGGACAATGGAGCATGAACAGAGGGCGCATGTGTGCACGTGGCTCACATATACCGTTGGCGATGCCCGGGCATAGGATTCCAGTGTTCCCATGACGGACAGGAGCCCAGAGTGACTCAGGGGTACATTCAAGACTGAGGAAGTATCATCGCCCCGGCAGCCTGACCCCAAAGAGGCCACACCTTCCCTTCAAATCAGCTTGGCCTGAAAGAACCCAACAGTGTTATAACCACCAAGGAAACTATCATAGCATTCCCCACCGGGTGACAACCTGGATTAGCCAACCCCACTGAAAAGCGATGACTTAGAAGGAAAGGGATAGATAGGCCAACCCATCATTCTCTCCCCTTTCTCTCTTCATTCAGTGAGCAGAAGAGGGAGAGTGTTGATAGAATGTGTCATATCCAGTCAGATTTTCACTTGGACGGGAAAAGCTGATTTGAGTTCCCAGTTACATCTTATTTTTTAAACTTCTGCATGTTTCCTTAGGGGCACCATAGAATGTAAAGGCGTTGACAAACAGATTGAAAAATATTCACAATGTACATGACAGAAAAAATAACAAATTTGCTCAAAATTTTAGAAGCTCTTATGAAACACAAGAAAAAGATAAGCATCCTAATTAGAAAATGGGATTAGGACACAAATACATCACAAAAGAACTTCCTTTTATGTAGATCAGGAAAAAACAAAAAGCTATTTCCATTTTTAATTATTTTAACATGAGCTAGGAGAAAAAGAGTAAGAAAGTTTCACAAAATGAATAAAAAGGAATTTTTCCTGGTTCCCAAAAGTACCCCTCAAGTCAGCACAAATAAAGATGATAACCTAGAACCTGAATATTTTCTGACTTGCATATTTTTGCCCCAGTTTTGCCAACTTTACAAAGAACAGTATGTCAAAGCCTTCCAAGTACAATTTCACCCTAATCTAACTAAGCAGCAATGCATTTTCAAAGGTAACTAGGTACCAACTGGTATTTTTCCTAAACCTATTCTTAACTTTTTCATTTATCTCTGAAGCACTACATTTAATGTTTTAAAAAAAATTTAGGGCACTGACCTGACCCAATATTAGCGCTACTTTAATGTGCAGGTATAGTTCCCAATGTCATCCTGAAGGCAGTAATTATTCCAGAACCTTGCTAAGTCTCACTTCCTTTTCAGTTTTCCCAATAATTCTCACCAGGAAAAATGGCAGTTTTATCCTCCCTTCCACAGAGATTTAGAGTCAAGGGCTACAGTGAACTCGCACCTGACAGAGTTTATTGCATTTTTTCAGGATATACTGCAGGGCGTTTATTAGTAGCCTCTGAAGTGTTTATCACTAGTAATTAAAACTAAACTGCTCCTGTTGTAATAAATGCCCACAGTCGGAGATGTGGTACTATTACTTTTTATTGTTTATTTGCTCACGCTTTAATCTAGTATAAAATATCCTTTATAATGTGCGGAGGCAGCCATCTTAAGGCTGAGGTTAAATAAACCTGTTTTGTTTTGGGTTTTGTTGGGGTTTTTTTTTCACTAAGAAAACCAGGGAAAAGCATTCGCAGTCACTATAAAAGGGATTTCTAAGGCAATAGTGCAAAGGCCCATTAATGTTTGTATACGGCTGGTAGGAATAAATGTAAATTGACTTAAAGAAGGCAATTTACAACATGGAGGAAACATATATATACATGCCCTTGACCTTAAAAATTCCACTTATAGCTGCCAGGCCCAACCACCAGCAGGAATTAGTGTGGGTCCCATAAGGGCTGGTGTGGCTCAGTGGTTGAGCATCGAACTATAAATCAGGAGATCAGGGTTTTATTCCTGGTCAGGGCACATGCCTGGGTTGCAGGCTCCATCCCCAGTGTGGGGTGTACAGGAGACAGCCAATCAATGATTCTCTCTCATCTTTGATGTTTCTATCTCTCCCTTCCTCTCCCTTCCTCTCTGAAATCAATAAAAAGATATTTTTTTAAATTCCACTTATAGTTTTTATCTTAAAGAACTAATTATAAATATACATGAAATGATAGCTATAAAACTGTCCAACCATTGGGGGATTGGTTTTTAAAACTGTCTGAATAACAAAACACTTCTATGCCATTAAAAATCATGTTGTAGAATATTTAATTACAAGAAAAAGTGAAAGAGAATTAATTTACCAAATAATATGTACCACATGATCACAATGTAGAGAGAGATGATAGATAGGTAAATGATAGATAGATAGATAGATAGATAGATAGATAGATAGATGCCTAGATTGAATTAGATAGATGATAGATGTATAGATATAGATTAAGTTAGATGGATAGATAGATAGATAGACAGATATGGATATAGATATAGATTAAATTAGATACATATATGATAGGTACATAGAACCCAAAACTGGAAATATATAAACTCAATATTAATAAGTCACCAAAACAGGAATGTTGAAGCTCTGGATGATGGAATTATGAGTGGGGTATATATTCTTCTGTATGCTTATCTGCTTTTTCCAAATACCTACAATGTATATGTACTACTTTTGTAATCAGAAAAGTATTGAGATAGTAAGTGTTCTCTACATACTTGTTGATGAATTAATTCTATTTATTGTCTTATATATTTCTCCTACTTGATGACCGTCTGTATATGGAAAGTTGTAATTTGGGGAGGAAAAGTTTTATGTGTAATTCAAACCCAGTGTCACTTTTAAGGCACTGACCTGACCCAATATTAATGGTATTGAATGTGCAGGTATCGTTCCCAATTCCGTCCTGATGGCAGTAATTACTCCAGAACCTTGCTAAGAACCTTGAACGAGCACACCAAGAACCGTGTCAAAGCCTCATCACACACACACACGTGCACAGGAGAACGGAGCAGGTCACATTTTAATATCAGCCAAATGAGATCAACTTATGGCTTAGGACTAATGGTTTGGGGACAGCCACCAGTGACCCAGTCTCACCAAGCACTGCGATTTATTCTAATAAAGTCAAAGCACATAAAAATCTAAGATGTAAAAGGCATGATTTTTTTTTGGTAAAACTTTGCAATTGTGTGTGTGTGTGTGTACACAAACATGTACGTGAAAAGCAGACCTCAAGGTTCTGGCAAAATGATAGCACATCTTTGTCCGATGACTTCTGGTCACAAGCATGGTTGGCCCACAGATTTCCAGAGAGCAAGTCAGTTCACACCTGAAATCTCAGGCCTACACTTTAAACTGTCAGTTTTATTTTTGTCATTTTGGGGATATTGTTGTTTTGGGAAGGTGGGGATGAGAGTGGCTTTCATTACTATCTGAAGAGTTCAAATTACTTAAAACGAAGATGGTTCTGGAACTCCCGGTCGGTCACAGGCCCTGGGTCTACCAAAGCCATGCAGGCCCCATCGCCAGCCACCAACACGCTCCCATCACCTCTGACGTCTCCACATCGGAAAGACGCTTTGTAACTGAGGGCGTCTGTGTGTGAGAGTCATGCGAGAAGGAGACAAAGCCATACCACCCTAGCTGCCCGCCATCTCTGGTTCTGAGGGAAACACTCGTGGGCCACCCTCCTGGAATAAAAGGGGATGTGGCCGTCATCCAGGAAACACTGCTTGTTGTTTCAGCCTAAACAACCTGAAAATAAAAAACTTCCTTCGTGCGTTGTGAATTCTTTGGATCTCTGCCACCTCAGCAATCCAATGAAAAGGTTCACGCGAACATTTCATGATGGAAAATGCCGGTTACAACAAGACAATGAAATGAGGTCACTGATGTTTCCTTCACCCATGAAGGGTCCTTTCTGAGAAGCTGGGGAGAGGATGGGGAGGGGAGTCTCCGTACCGCTAGGATCATTCCTCTGCAGCTCTGTGCTTTGCTCGGGAAATAATTTCAAAGACAAGTCGTATTTCAGTCCAGCTCTGCACCTGTCTAAACCCCCATGCCACGGGCTGGAAAGCGAAAAGACTGCCATTGTCCTCCGTCTTCCTTTGATGAATTCTGAAGGATTTCTTTTTACTAAAGAAATAGTGAATGCCTCTTGCAAAGTGCGTGTGGGAGAGAGGGGATGTCCTATTTGAAAGTAACTGAAAATGTGTTTCACTTACACACTCTGCCAAATAGCTCTCTTTCCGAACGAACTCACCACAATGCTCAGCTCAGAAATAAATTCACCGAGTGGAGGGTGACACCTAGTGTGCAATAAGAGAATTACAAAATGTGGATAAGGGCCTGAGAACTAGGTTTGCAACCATGGCTTTTTATTTTATTTTATTTTATTTTATTTTATTTTATTTTATTTTATTATTTTATTTTATTATTTCAGGGAGGAAGGGAGAGAGGGAGAGAGATAGAAACCAAGGCAAATCTCCTTTACCCCAAGTCAACTGACTGTAGATGTCATTAATAGAGCAATACTTACATTAGTGTTTGATTAACTAACTGGTCCTGTAGCCCAGATCAATTAACACATAAAACCAACCACCACACATTTTTTGACATCCACTGAATGTTAGAGAGAGCACTGAGCAGGCTACAAAGATAGACAGCAACTGTCTTTGACCCAGTTTGGGCTCCGCTGCAGTGGTGGGGTCAGAGTTAGGGAAACCTCATGTAACCGACTGGTCAAGAGCTTCACTCTGGAGCCAACCTCCTGGGTCCAGATTCTGGCTCTGACACTTACTTCCTAGGTGACTTCTTTATGCGCTTGTTTGTCAAAGGTAAAGTGAGGAGGAGGATAGCACCTGTCTCCTATCTATTGTGAAAATTGAAAGAGATAAACCATATAAACTGCTTAGGACAGACCTATAACGTGTGTTTAATTATTAGCTGTCATCATTATGATCACTTGCTCTGAGATTTGAAGGGTGAGTAAGAATACCCCAGGATAGGTAGGGCATTCCAGGCATAGGACACAGTTGGAGCAAAGGCACAGAGGCATGAAAATGCTGGTCACATCTGGAGGAGAGCAATTAGTACAGTGTAGCCAGAGCATGGCGGGTGATGAGGAAAGATCAGACGTGAAGTGTTGGTTAGGGTCAGCCCCTGAAGTGCCTTGATATCATGTAAAAGAGTCTGCACTATATGTTGGCAGCAAGGGGAGACAGTAAGGTTTTTCTTATGTAAAAATAAATAATTACTAATAATAATAGACAGTCTTATTGCTGTTGTTCTGTGAAGTTGTATTAAAGGGTCGCAGCATTAGGAAGGTTGAGAACCACTGCTATATAATAAAAGCCTAATATGCCAATTGTCCCCTCAACCAGGAGTTCAACAGCTCAGTATGATGTGTGCTGACCACCAGGGAGCGGTGTGGAACATGGTGGGCATCGGCGATGCAGCACTGGCAGCAGGTGGCAGTGAAGGCGCTGCCGGCCCCAATGGGCCCCGACAAGAGCAGAACCATGGTGGCATGGTGGGGCAGGTGAGAGGGCAGCACCAGGCCAAGGCCAGTGCGAGCGGGGCCCAATCACCCCACCCATCGCCCCACAGATGGCATCCAGTGGTGGCGGCGGGGGGTGGGGCTGCCACCAGTCTCCCAGGCACTGAGGGAGCCAGGCAGGGGCCTGATGACTCTGGTGGAGGGGGGCACCAGGGGTCCAGGTGCTGCCCAAGGCCCAGAGGTCAGCTGGACCTGCCCTTCCACGCCAGATGCCTGCGATTCAATCGCCAGCCACACCTGTGCATGAATTTCATGCACCAGGCCTCTAGTTATTTTATAAACCACCAAGAAAGCTATAACACTGCTAACTGAACTATAATATGTCATTGATCGTAAGAAGCATCCCAATTTCAAAACGGTAAAAATGCACATCTTAGAATTAATGAAATAAGATAAAATATACCAGGAAGCTTATAGACTTCCCAGTAAGAGCAGGGAAACAGGTTTAGATGCTACACAGCCAGAAACAAAGCACCCTGGGGAAATCCAACCACACCGCAGAGCCATTCCCAGAAACAGCATTTTCACCACTGTCACTCAACACCTACAACACATGGGAAATTGCCACAGCTGCCCTGGAACGAATGCCCACACTCACAGACCAGCCAAACGGCCAATTACCACCACCAACTTCAAGTCCCAACGAAGAGCATGACCGTGAAGGGGCACTTCTAATAATTATGCCATGACAACAGATATAAGCCGCACTGCCCAGGCACACCAAACATTGGGTGTGCTAGTTACAGGCAAGTCTCGGATATATTTTTAGCTCTCCTGACTCTTTAGTAAAGGAAGACAGGCTAGAAGCAGGTTGCAAAAAAGTGTTGAGTAAATATTAAAGAGTTCATAGATAAATATAGTCCAAAAAGATTATCAAATAAGTATTATAACGAGTTTGTTATAAGCAAAGAAAGAGGCTCTGTGTAAACTGGAAATCCTTTTGAGATGGCTTTCCGGAAGGGGGTTTCCTGCTTCTACACCATATAGCAACCCCAGCAGGGGAGAAACACCTCCTGAAGGCAGCATTCCAGCAGGGAATTCGCATCCATTTTTTTTCCACTTTTAAAAAAAAAAAGGTTATTTATTGATTTTAGAGGGAGAGGAAGTGAAAGAGAGAAACGTGGACTTGTTGTTCCACTTACTTATGCATTCATTGGTTGCTTCTTGTATGCGCCCTGACCGGGAATCAAACCTGCAACCTTGGTGTATTGGGACTACGCTCTAACCAACGGAGCTACCCGGCCAGGGCCATTTTTCTACTCTGAGCTTCAGAATCTTGATGCTAAACTTGCCCTGTCCGAGCAGACTTATGTTACACGACCTGACATTTTCTCTAAGTTGGAATTTCATAAAGATGACAGATGGACTCCTCTCTAATGAGAACTTACACAGTTACCCAACGCTCTGTAAAGGTTACACGGAAGTCTCTGGACTCAGCCTCCAGGTCCTCCCGCAGTGGAGCTGGCTATGCCCTGGAGCTCCCTGGCCAGGAGATTCCCTCTGCTCCAGGCCTTCGTTTTGTAAGGAGGTGAGGTCTCACAAATGTTTCACCTCTGCGTGTAATCTCCCTCCTTTAAACTCTACCCTCCCCAAGCCTTCCCCTTCCTGGAGAACCACTGGGACCTGGAGCCCCAGAGCAAGAGGCCAGAAGGATGGTGCCTCTTGAGCAAGACTGAGCTCGAGAACCAAGCTTAGGCAATCCTGCTTGGGCTCAGGGAGTCGCAGCCACTGGCATAGGAAGTGGGACGATCACTCCTCGTGATCATTTCTGCACCTCACCAAATGCCAGTGGCATGCTGACCCCAGGGTCACAATAAGAAATGCTCCCATTTTTGCCAAATGCCCCTCAGGGAAACAGGAATGTCCCTTTTGAGAACTACCCTCTGAGCTAAAGAGATTTCCTCGGTGTCTTCAGCCCAACACAAACCCAAGTCAGGCTCAGTGCACATCACAGAGTTCTCTCACGTATGGGGAATAATAAGTCCCATCAGCTTCAAAGAGCCAGGACTAGGGTGACGCCCCCCTTCCAAACTGCCTGGGTCTGGTTCCGTTTTAGCAGCCTGACTGTTCTTAGGCCCAGGCAAACTAGGAGCCTGGGTGACCCTGACTCAGCCAGGAGGCTTACTGTGCTGCTGGAAAGGATGGCGCAGGAAAGAAATGCCCGCTTCTCCCAGTCTGGGCACCTGGGTGGGGAGGAAAGGGACAGAGAGATGGGCAGAAGGAAGTGCGCCAGGGTTCTTGCTTTCTCTCCTGCCCCCCACACTTTCCAAACCCCATCACGGGGCCTAGAATGAGCATCCAGATTGGCGTGAGGCTTCTAACCTGCTTCCTCATTAGGAAGCAATATGCTAGCAGCTCCCCAGCCCCAACCCTGGGCAGCCGAGTCTGAAGTCTGGCTCGATTACCTTATCTACAAAATCAGGGAGGTGAAGATGTCCTTTTATGGCCCTATGGACTCTCACATAAAATAGCTCCCAAATTTCTGTCCATTTAACCTTTCGAAACCTTTTTCAAACTCTGGGGAATGAACAACTCAAATATTTCAAATGAGAAGTATTTTAAATGCATAGTTCAGCATGATGACTATTGTTAAAAGTACTGTGTTGTATGTTTGAAAATTGCTGAGAGTCGATCTTAAAAGTTCTCATCACAAGAAACAAAAATGTAACCATGGTGACAGATGTTAACTGGGCCTATTGTGTTGAGCATGAATCACTAAGTTGCATACCTGAAACTAACATAATGCTATATGTCAATTATACCTCAATTTAAAAAAAAAAAGAAAAAAGAAAGAAAACTATTGCCAAACCAAAACCTAAAAGAATTTTTTTTAATTTAACCTATCTCCTAAATAAGGTCACACTTTGAGGAAATGGGGGGGGGGGGGGTAGAACTCAACATATGCACTTGGCAGGAGCACATTTCAGCTCCTAACAACCACCTCCCTGGACCTGGCACTCTTTCCTCCGCCCAAGGGACCCTGATTCTTCCCTGGAGATTACAGAGCCCAGAGAGAGGCTTTAGGTAGAAACACTCACCACCCAGTGATGTGACAACGGTCTCCCTCCTGCTCTTAACTACTGTGGTGTCGCTGTGGTTGAGATAAGCTCTCTTTACGGAAAACCTAGAACGGGCGTTCTCAAAGTTTTGGGGAAAGGTAAATAACATGTTAGTGTTATTATGAAAATAATTTTGACCTCCTGGACTCTCTGAAAGGGGCTCAGGGAATGCCAGGTGTCCCTGGACATACATGAAGAACAGCAGCCTTAGGAAAACCCTCTGTGATGCCTTCGTCTTCTGGTTGTTCTTCATTGTACTCCTCCCTGGCCAGTCCTGGCTTTCCCTCAGGGTGGAGGGACTTCTAGCTCCACCCCAAGCCCAACCCACCCAAAAACACAGAGCAAGACTCAGCTTTTACTAGTAAGAGCTGTGCCTACTGTTGGGGCCATGGGACAGGGCAGGAAGAGACATGAATAGACATTAACCCACGACCAGGATGACTCTGGCTCTCTCCTCCACAATGAAATCACTCTTTCCTGGTTTCCCACAGGCGAGCCAACCACTCCCACATTAGGTCAATGCTAACATTGAACAAGCCTGTATTCATTAGGATCAAGTTTAACTAAATGTAGGAACAACAACAGAAAATTACATTGGCCTAAAGGAGATAGAAAAGTATTTCTTTTTTATATAAAATAAATCTGGAGGATAGGCAGCCCAATACTGATACGGTGGCTCCACAACATTGTCAGGAACCAGGATCCTTCCAGCTCCCAGTGAGCCTCCTCTAAGTTGTGGAACTTATATAACCTCAGGGTCCAAGGTGGCTGCTGGGCTCTAGCCATAGCAATCATCGTCCACCCAGGAGAAATGGAAAAACAATACTTCCTAGTAGCTGTGTACACTTCTGTTTACATCTCATTGGTTAAAACTAAGTCACTTGTTTACAAAGAAAATTAGGAATATTTTCTCTTTCTGGACAACAGCATGTCTAATCTATGAAGGGAAGAATGTGTGTTGAGAGGCACTAAGCAGTCCTGACCACAAATTGTCAATTAGTTGCTCTTCCCCCGAATAGAACAGTAAAGCCAAATTTAGATGCAAACACTTGGCAGCCACAGTGTGACTCACTCCCAGTTGACTCACTGCTACCAACCAGCTTGTCAGCAGTCTTGTGTTTCTACATCTCATGGGCCTTCAGATTGCTAAAAAACATACACAACTCAGCCCAGCTGGTGTGGCTCAGTGGTTGAGCGTCAACCCATGAGCCAAGAGGTCACTGGCTAATTCCAAGTCAGGGTCAGGGCACATGCCCAGGTTGCGGGCTCAATCCCAAGTGAGGGGCATGCAGGAGGTGGCCAATCAATATTCCTCTCTCATCAATGTTTCTATCTCTCTATCCCTTTCCTGCCTTCTCTCTCTAAAATCAATGAAAACATATTTTAAAAAATAAAAATATGCCCTAATTGGTTTGGCTCAGTGGATAGAGCATTGGCCTGTGGACTGGAGGGTCCCGGGTTCGATTCCAGTCAAGGGCATGTGCCTTGGCTGCGGGCACATCACCAGTGGGGGGTGTGCAGGAGGCAGCTGATCCATGTTTCTCTCTCATCGATGTTTCTAACTCTCTATCCCTCTCTCTTCCTCTCTGTAAAAAATCAATAAAATATTTTTTAAAAAGTTTTAAAAAAAATAAAAAATAAAAATATACAAAATTCTGAATGTTCAATTTTTGAGTGCAAAGAATCTACTATTTAACATAGTCTCTAAATTTTCAAATTGTATGTTTTTACATAAAAAATTATAATCTATATCAAACATTAAAGGAAAATACACTTAAATATTTTTTTAATATATTTTATTGATTTTTTATAGAGAAGAAGGGAGAGGGATAGAGAGCTAGAAACATCGATGAGAGAGATCGATCAGCTGCCTCCTGCATGCCCCCAACCGGGGATGTGCCCGCAACCAAGGTACATGCCCTTGACTGGAGTCGAACCCGAGACCCCTCAGTCCGCAGGCCGACGCTCTATCCACTGAGCCAAACCGGTTCGGCGAAAATACACTTAAATATTAACCTAAAGATTTACAGAGATGATTTCTGAGTAGTAGAATTACAGAACAGTTTTCTGGTGGGGTTTTTTTCTCATTTTCTCTAGATAAAAATGTTCCTCCAATGTATAGGCATTGTTTCAATCATTAAATAAAACGGTAATTTCTTTTCAAAAGGGATTTCTTCATCTACAACCCAAAGTTGCTGAGACCAGAAGGTAATTCAGGAACTCTGACTCTTGAAGCAGCGCGTTACCCCTGACCCACTCTACTTCCTTTCATGCCATGTTTCTTGGGTTAAAGATAAAAATTGCATCATAACCTTTCCTTATTATTTCAAAATACTAAGTTCTCATTACTTTTATCTGTGGTTTAAGCAGAACCTAAAAATAAATGTAGCTCATGAACGACTTGTATAAGAACAGCCATCAAGTTCTGCTCTGCTATTACAATGAAACGTGAGTCAGCGGCCTGGAGTTCAGACTTTATAAGGGAAAAGGAATGCTTTATTTCCCAGGAACGGCCCCCGAGGAATTCCCCTTCTGCATTTTTGACCTTGTCGTTTTCCGGAGAATCAGTGCAACATAAAATGAATCCACCCAATTGAGGAACAGCTGACTCCCGGGTCTTGATCTGTGTGACCATCACCGTGGGGGCTCCGGGGAGCATGGCAGGCAGTCTGCAGCCCCAGGGGGAGCCTGTCCCTTACCCCACGCCCACCTGCACTGCTTTTTATCTAGGAAAGACAGTACCTGAAAAACTGAAAGACAATTAATTCTTCGTGGATTTTACATTTGTGCTCGTCCCTACCCTAGAGCCAAAAGACTGACAATAAACCAATTTAAACACACCAACCTTGCTAGAAAAACACCCAAAGGCACATGTTTCAAAGCTTGAACTTCACACGCAAAGAACAGCCCGGCTATATTTATTGGTCCTATGCAGGGTGCTGAGATAGAGATATAAGGGGTCTATACTGGACAGAAGGCCCAAGTACTTGTCTCACAAAAATAAAGAGGAAACTGGTGATTGTATTGACTTACTTCTAATCCATATCTACCCACTGATGAGCATAGAGAGGTGATTGACCCTACAGCCCCCCTGTACGAGGACACGCAGTAAAACCTTCCCCGGCACAGCGGCCGAGGGCACACGTGCCAGGCACACAGAGGCCTCAGGATGAAATCTAAGCTTTCCTTTATGATCAGCAGAAGCAGATTCTCCTAAATAAGGACGATTCCATTTTATTTTATTTTTTTTCCCCTCACACAATTCCTTCTCCTTCTCATTTTAATAAATACTTGCTTTCCTACCTCATTTTCTATTTGTAATTTTTCTGTAAATTACAAGTCCCTGGCTTCCAGAGGGAGCCTGTTCATTCCCTCACAGCCACTGCGCTGCTTTTTATCTAGAAAAGCCAGTAACTGAAAAACTGAAAGACAATTAATTCTTCGTGGCTTTTCATTTCTGCTTGTCCCTGCCCTAGAGCCAAAAGACTGACAATAAACCAATGTATAAATTCGATAAGCCCCTAAATTCTATGCGCCTCATGCGGGACACAAGGTTGGAAAGGTGGGTTTGAGACCAAGAATCACTGAGGCAGTCGGGCATCAATGTCAGTGCTGAGTGATCGTTCTGATGCAAGGAACTCGGGGCTATGGGGAGGTCAGTTGGGGGCGGTGGCAGCAGACGCTACCAGGAAGGAAACGGGGTTCGGAGGAGGCTTCCTGATGGCACACAGATCTCAGTGCCGTTGCCAACGCCGTGTTTTCGCTGGCTCCTTCTAAATGCGCTGCTCCTTTCTTCAACAACAAAACAACTTTGTGGAGATATAATCCACATACCATACAATTTACCCATTAAAAGTATAGAATTAATTGATTTGGAATATATTGGCATGTTTGTACCAACATCATAATTTCATTTTAGATCATTTTCATAAAAGAAACTTCATACCCTTTAGCTGTCATACTCGTTTTTCCCCTACCCCGCTGGCCCTAAGCAACTACCAGTCTACTTTCTATCTCTATGAATTTGCCTATTCTGGACATTTCATGTAAACGGAATTATACAACAGTGGCCTTCTGTGTCGGACTTTTTTCACTTAAAATAATGTTTGTAAGGTTCATCCATGTGTAGTACTTCATTCCTTTTTGTAAAAAAAAATAAAAATAGGGGTTTTATTTTTTTTTTTAATCCTCACCCAAGGATATTTTTCCATTAATTTTTAGAGACAGTGGAAGGGAGAGGGAAAGGCAGAGAGAGAGAAACACATCAATTGGTAGAAGAGATACATGCCCTTGACCAGAATCAAACCCAAGACCCTTCAGTCTGCAGTCCAAGGCTCTGTCCATGGCACCAAACCGGCTAGGGCAGTACTTCATTCCTGTTTATTGCCAAATGATATTCTATGGCATGGATATACCACATTTTGCTTATCCATTTATCAGTTGATGGACATTTGGGTTATTTCCATTTGGGGGCAATTATAAATAGTGCTGCTATGCATATGGAGGGTTTGCTAAATCAAGTCACCAAACCAAAACTTAATAATCAACCTAATGACAGTTTCAGACTCTCCCAGAAGAATTTTAAACCAATCAGTCTGGAATTTCCTGGTCAGTCTGGAATTTCCTGGTCAGCACTAGTGAAATAAACCTATATAATAAAAGCCTAATATGCAAATCGACCAAGCGGCAGAACGACCAGTCACTATGACATACACTGACCACCAGGGGGCAGACGCTCAATACAGGAGCTGTCCCCAGCCCGCAGGCCCCAGGCCAGCCAGGCCGGTGCCAGCAGGGGTGACAAGCGTTGGCAGCAGGGAGGGGTGGGGCTGGCAAGTGTGTGGTGCCAGGCTGGCAAAGGCAGGTGCCAGCAGGAGGGGCCCCCCTGATTGCCCTGCCAGTCACCCCGCAGAATGGCCCTGATTGCCAGCCAGGCCTAGGGACCCTACCCATGCACGAATTTCATGCACTGGGCCTCTAGTCTACCTGATAAGACCAACTGTGTTCCCCTAAGGCAGTGGTTCTCAACCTTGGCTGCACATTAGAATCACCTGGGAATCTTTTTAAAATCCTGATTTCTGGGCCTCATCCTCCAGAAATTCTGTTTCTTTGTTACTAATGTTGTGGCCCCACCCCATAACAAAGAAACAGAATTTCTGGAGGATGAGGCCCAGAAATCAGGGTTTTAAAAACATTCCCAGGTGATTCTAATGTGCAGCCAAGGTTGAGAACCACTGTCCTAAGGAAAGGTGTCCTTGCCTGAAATAATCCACTTCTTTTCCTTTTTAGTCCCACCCTCCTTCTGCTGATAAAAACCTTCCATTTTGTACAACTCCTGGGAGCTCTTCTAGTTGCTAGATGGGCCAATGAGATCTTCACATGTACTCGGGGATGTCCTTTAGCATGACCAAGACAAGGATTCCTTAAGGAGGAGTCTTAAGCTCTCAAAACAGGTACCTGTTGGAGCAAACAGGGGACCCCAATGCTTTAGAAATGTGTGTAAAATTAAAAATACCAGAGGTTTAGGGTTTTTTTAGGGTGTAAGCAAGAACACCTGACAATCAAAACGGAAAAAGAGAAAAACAACACTTTGGAGCCTGAGAGGCCAAGGTGATATTATTTGAAATAAAACAAACTTTAAAAAAAAAAAAAAGCAGCCACAGGTGAGATAAGAGTTTTAAATAAACAGCTTGTCTCTTCAGATTCCAGTACACCTTCTCCCCTAAGAGCCAATGTAATCAAAGTCACATAACAGTCCTGAAATCGCTGGGTAGGCCAAAACCTGCTAATTGACCTGTGATCGATACCAAAAGCCAGCAATGTGTAGTGAAGCAATAGCAAATGATTGACCTGGACGGCAGGCTTGACAATGGAGGCAGCAAGATTTATACCTCAATATCACTGTGACAGTATTTCACATCCCTGCCAGCCCTGTGGGGTTATAAATGGATCCTGCTAAGAGTAATCAGCTTACTCCCCAATCCTGTACGTATAGGGAACAAGATGCCAGGGGAGCAGACGTGCAGGACAGAGGTGCTATAAAGCCTGGGTTAGGAGAGAGATTAATGCCACAGAGCTACAGAACGAAGCGTCTCAGGAACACAGGCGAGGGCCTGTCTCGCCCTGTCATCGGGAGCTTGTAACCTACAGCAGAGGCACCATGTAACTCGCCGTTGGAAACAGCGAACTACGTGCCGGAAGGAAGTCGGGTCTTCACTCTCGGGGGACAAAAGTGCCGCACACTCTGGCTCGCTAATAAGGAGGAAAGCGTTCTTTGCGTGGGAAGAGACGGGGATCCTCCTTCTCTTGTTTCTGAACGCTCTAATTCTGATGCACCACAATGTCTCCTGGAGAAATGATTCAAAATGCCTCTTTTGAAATATTCTCAGAAAAGAACCTTTCTGGGGAATTATATAAGTGTGGGGTTTCTGCAATCCCCTGGTCCCAGATAGCATTTTCCCCAGTTTCCTGTTGCATTGTGCCAGCTCCACTCTGAAGCTTAGCACACTGAGTCAGCTAGACGGGTATACCCCCCTCCCCTCCCCACCGCTGCCATTTCCCCCTGCCCCCCAGGGCCCTTGCTGAGCCAGGCACTTTCCCTGTCCCTAGTCCCAGACCTTTCCCTCTAGCTCCTGGGTGGCTGCCAGGAGGTTGACGGAGGTTATTGCAGTGCGCCAAAGGTTTTTAGAAATCCAAGGATGGGCAGTACCCAGGGACCTGCCTCTGGCCTTGTACCTGTGGAGCTCATTGCATCACTGCAATTTCTCTGCCCGCCTTCTCTCCTGGCCTGCCAACACCAAAACTATTGAAAGAGAGAAAGGAAGGGAAGGGGGGAGGGATGAAGAAAGAGAGGAAGGTTATTTTTAAAATAATAATTGCTTTTAAAAATCCTATACTTTCTTCTGGTACTTTTATGAAATTTTTAAAATTCATTTGGAAGATGCTTCTGAAAGTGGTAAAAAAAACAAAAATCCCAAACAATGTGATGGTGGAACTCCTACCCTGTTCCCACCTTTAATGGGAATCTCCCAA
Organism: Myotis daubentonii; assembly: GCF_963259705.1. Taxonomy (NCBI): domain Eukaryota; kingdom Metazoa; phylum Chordata; class Mammalia; order Chiroptera; family Vespertilionidae; genus Myotis; species Myotis daubentonii. The sequence continues at coordinate 63,165,124 of NC_081844.1, read as the reverse complement.
TGCATCATTCTTATATTTGCAGTGGTCTCTGCCTTTATTGAAGCTTATGAAAAGTTTCTTTGTTTTTTGAGAGCTTATTAAAGCTGGTCCAGTGAAACAAGGAAGGGCTGAAGATATAAGAAGCAACAGGACAGAGCCTGGGCAGGCCGCTGTGACTCACTGCGAAGGCAGCAAAAAGGGGGCCTTGGAGACAGGTTCAGGGGGTGAGCCCAGGAGGAGCTGCCGCTGCCCATTGCTCCCGCGGTTGCAAGTCTCGTGGAGTCTCTTAACAGCTGTGGGCAAACTACAGCCCGCGGGCCGGATCTGGCCAGTTTGAAATGAATAAAACTAAAAAAAAAAAAAAGACCGTACCCTTTTATGTAATGATGTTTACTTTGAATTTATATTAGTTCACACAAACACTCCATCCATGCTTTTGTTCCAGCCCTCCGGTCCAGTTTAAGAACCCATTGTGGCCCTCGAGTCAAAAAGTTTGCCCACCCCTGGGTTAGGAGGTGGGTGCCTGTGGGGGATGAGGAGGAGGGGGGAGGGAAAGACACAGGCATGCTCCTGGGAGGGAGAACACACTCAAAGTTTCTTTTAAAATAGGAATGCATACTGAATTCTGTCAAGTGTCTTTTCAGCATCTGATGAGATCATCATTGGATTATTCTCCTTTAATTTATTAATATGTGAGCTGATTTGCATTATTGGTTTTCCTAATGTTGAAATTTCATTATTTTCCTGAGTTATATTTCTTGATTTTTCAATATATTTCAAATTTCTGATTAAAAAAAAAAAGAAATGGTATTATCCCACATCATTTAAGAAGATTTGAGCCCAGCTGGTGTGGCTCAGTGGTTGAGTGTCAACCTATGAACCAGAAAGTCATGGCTCAGTTCCCATAGGGGCACATGCCCGGGTTGTGGCTCCACCTCCAGTGGGGTTGTGCAGGAGGCAGCCAATCAATGATTCTCCCTCATCATTGATGTTTCTATCGCTTGCTCGCTCCCTCTCTTTCTCCCTCTCCCTTCCTCCCTAAAATCAATTTTAAAAATATATATTAAAATAAACAAGATTTGAAAATGAAATCTAACTATATTAGCTACATGTTAATTACACAAGATAATGTTTGTATTTTGTTTCTCTTTAAAAAATAAAACTCAGGTTGGTATTGTAGCATGTGGCATCAGCATTAAGTTTACTTTCCAGAGACTTTTGTCTCCTTGACACTTGCATTTGCATTCAGGTGAAGGTCATCTTGCAATGCAAAAAGCATTTATTGAGCTGCTTCTATATACCAGATTCTGTACTTGCTGTTACGAGAGACTCCAAATGCCTAAGAACCGGCCAGTCCTCAATCCAGTGCAGTAACACGAATCATGAGGGTCTCACCTTTTAAAACTATGAACTCCGAGAAAAGCCATGTCTATGCCACCTAAGTCACAAAAGGCATACTGTCAAATGTTTGAACAGCAGCCACGATTTGTGTTTATGTATATGAACTAGTACTTCTCTGGGCATCACTGGGGCGTGCTATGATGTATGTGAGGTGACTAACAAATTCTTTTCAAACAAAGTTGACAATGATGACAGTGTTAAAGAATAATGAGAACATGCAGCCCCAAGAAGCATTACACAAATGAATGTATAACCACATATGTACTAGGACATAGGGTCATCTAAACCACCTTTGTATTCTTACTGGTGACGTATAAATTGTTTCGAAATATCCTCAATGACCTCTCAGCCTGAACTTAGTTCTTGTTTTTACTTATTAGAATCACACCAGGTTTTTGTGTGTGTGTGTGTGTTTTTAGGTTTTCAAATAACATTAACTGAACTGTTGTAACCTGTCAATAATTGATTATGAAACTTCTTATATTTACTGAAAACATATTTCACTAATTTGTATAAATATATAATTTATTAATCAAATATAAAAATCTCATACCCAATTACTTGTGAAACTTTTGGTAACCTTTCAATAAGTATAAATCAAAATGGAATGATCTCTTATAAAGATCTTTTCTATAAGTTAATTGGGAATTAAGTGAATTATAACAGAATGATAGTGAAGAATATGAAATATGGAAATTATATTTTTTAAGTAATTTTATTTCCTAAGTACATCACTAATTTCCTAGTATTTTATTAAGTATTTGTTAGAATGGTGGGAAGCGTAAAATGGAAGAATCCTCATTTTCAAAACCAGTAGACACTACCTTTCAAAAGCAGATGTTAAAGGTAACATATGATGTATGCTGCTGAACTGTGCATCCTTTGAGAAAACAGAATTTGTTGGCCAGAGTTGTAGGAAAAGTAACTGAAAAAATAATTGCTATTATATCCAGGAGACTTGTAATCATTGTGAAATGTTTACTGGTTACATATTCTTTCCAGAACTTATTACACTAAGGATAATTTTATATATAAAAAAAAAAGTAAGACTAGCCCTGGCCAGTGTGTCTCAGTTGGTTGGAGTGTCGTCCTGTACGCCAAAAGATTTCCGGTTTGATTCCTGGTCAGGGCACATACCCAGGTTGTGGGTTTGATCCCCAGTTAGGACACGTGCAGGAGGTAACAGATCCATGTTTCTCATATCAATGTTTCTCTCTTTCTCTCTCTCTGTCTCTCCCTTCCTCTCTCTAAAATCAATTTTTTTAAAGGAAGAATAATATTTGCTTACAATGCAAAATCAAGTTTTAGCTGAAAAATTAAGGCTATTAAAAACAACATCAGAAACAACAAAAGCAAATATTTCTTCGGCATTTCTAATAAAACTATTTGCACTTTTTTTAAAAAAATTTTAATTGATTTGAGAGAGAGAGCAAGAGAAACATTCATTTTTTTTTTTTTTTGGTTCCACTTATTTATGCATTCCTTGGTTGTTTCTTGTATGTGCCCTAACCAGGGCTGGAACCCACAACCTTGGCGTCCCAGGATGATGGTCCAACCAACTGAGCAACCCAACCAGGGCAAGGATGTATTTGCTTTAATAAAAAAAAATTTTCTGGTGTTTCTTTCTCTAAAGAGGAAGACAGACAATTAAAGAGACTCAGATATCTGAATGTATCATTAGTAGGTTACAAAAAAAAAATGTAATCAGAGCTAAGATTTCTCTTTTCTGTCACTCTTCTCAAATTGTATTTTTTCCATATTATCTTTTCCAATTGGTAAGTGATGGAGAAGAATTGGTCAACCAATTTTCAAAATGTCAGATTCCCTTAGCTTCCAAATAATTACCTGATTTTAAAACAGGTGCTTTTTTTTTAATTGGTTGACTTGGTTTTGAATTAGTTGATTGAATTGATTCTTTAAAAACTAGGAAAAGTACATCCAGCTGGCATGGCTCAGTGGTTGAGCATCGACCTATGAGCCAGGAGGTCACATAGGTCAGTTCCATGCTCAGGGCAAGTGCCCGGGTTGCAGGCTCCATCCCCAGTACGGAGCGTGTAGGAGGCAGCCAGTCAATGATTCTGTCTCCCTTCCTCTCTCCCTTTTTCTCTGAAATCAATAAAAATATATTTTAAAAGAAATGTAATACAATATACATGCAGTAAAATATGAATGTCCTCCTCCGCCCCTAATTCATTTTCATTCCCACCTCTCGGCTTTCCCTGCTTTACAGTCTTTGTATGGATCTTTCCAGATACAGATGAAGTTTTTCAGATGAACATAAATACATGCTTATTTTAAACACTCTTCTACCACTTTTTTTAATATGCCAAGTTCAAACAGCTAGAAAGACCCGGGACTGAGGTGTGACTCAGGTCTGTCTGATGCTACAAGGTCAAACAAGGTAGTGAGATAGGGTATGTGGTGAAACAGCTGCATCGTTTCCAATGCTCAGTGGCCAAGAACACGGCACGAATTTGGGAAGGCTGGTCTGTGGTGTTGTAGTCATATAACATCAAGTGAATTCTTCATTTAATCAAGACATTCTCGATTAGTGGCTTGTAAATACCCAACAAACAGGTAATAAACTGTGTATATCAACTAGATCATATATCAATTGTGAAAATTATGAAAACTATGTTGCAACCTGGAGAAGTGATTGTGATGAAATCTTAAGTGGGGAAAAAAAAAAAAGGTATCTTCTTCTGGTTTTTAGCAAAACAAGCAAATTTTTGCACTAAATCTAAATAGGCATCCTCATCTTCTGTAACGAAACCACCACCTGGTTTTAATGGGAATGTCCCCCTTAACAAAACATATAAAAGTCCGGTCTTCCTGGGCAGAGATAATAAAAGCCTTCTAGAAACTCTAAAGTTATTAGACAATTCCTGATTATTATTATTTTCCTACAGAGGATGGGAAATTGTTACAGGTTGAATTGTGTCCTCCAAAAAAAGATTTGTTGACATCCTAAGCCCTGGTACCTATGAGTGTGACCTTATTTGGAAATGTGGTCTTTCCAGATGTTATCAAGTTAAGATGAGATCATTAGGATGGGCCCTAATCCAGCATGACTGGTGTCCTTATAAGAGAGAAATCTGGACACAGACACACAAAGGGAACCTCATGTGAAGGCAGAGACACAGGAGGAAGAAGGCGATGAGATGAAGTGACACCTGAGGTTAGCAGCTGCTGGGAGAGGCCAGGGAGGAGCCGCCCCACGGGCTTCAGAGGGAGTAGGGCCCCGCCAATACCTTTGCGTTTGGACTTCTGGCTTCTAGAACTGTAAGAATAAATATCTGTTGTTTTAAGCCACCCAACTTTTGGAACTCTGTGATGGCAGTCCAAGGAAACTAATAAAGAAATCGTCGAAGATGTTTGAGGAGGGGGAGGGGAAAACTAACATTTATTGAGAACCTACTATGCTGTCCAGGCTCCATGCTAGATGCTTTGCATATTTTATTTAATTCTAACACCACGGGAAGAAGGCATTTTACAGATGAGGGGGTTGAAGGTCAGAATGTCAGGAATACACTGAAGATCCCCCGCTGGAGAGGGCTGAGCTCAGCCTCTGCCTCTAAAGCCCACACAGCGCTTCCAGCGCACCACTGCCAAGGACACGGCGCCGGTCTGAGAAGGCTGACTCAGCAGAACTGCAGCCACCGATGGTAAACATCAGTTACCACGCAACCTTTCCCCAGGTGAACCAGACCTTGGCGGTCTCCTGGGAGATAGGTCAGCATCTCTTGACTGCCAAATGCTGTTGCTTATAGCACTGAAGGTTCACAATTTGCCAAGTAGTACTCGGGCCCTGTAAGTTTTTAACCAAAAGTTACCTGTAATGCTGAGACTGTGGACAAATAATCCCATCTACTTACTTGTAGACCTTGATAGAGAACGGGAGAAGTGAAACATGGCGTGGTGTACTAGGTCGAATGGCTCTTTCTCCAGCAAATAGCAATCACACCATAACCTAGTATCCAACTTAATCTTTGGTTTTAAAAGGTTTGCTTCTACCTTCATAGTTTCCCAAGGCTTCTGTGCCTGCTGGCTGGTAAGTGATAAAGCTGGTTTCCAGGATATAAAAGGCCAGGCCACTATCAGTTTAGAAAGTCAGTCTGAGTTCAGAATGGCTGGGCTCTAACATGCACAAAGACACATGCTGGGCAGTGGACTGGATTTCGGGCTCTGCTCGCCCTTCAGCTGGCATCCTTGTGCAGAGCTCAACCTGCACAGCCCTGCAAGGCCACCCTGAAGGTAGGCTTCTCCCTCCCCTGACTATAGGTGGGAGTGAGATAGGGTATGTGGCCAAACAGCTGCACTCGATAAAGCTACAGGAACTGTCAAGAAGATAGTAAGACCACTCCCCCCAAACCCCACCTCTGGCTGATTTATGGCGTAACACCCTCAAAGACCAGCTCAATCCAACATGGCCACTAATTTCACCTTATGATAACCCCTAGCCCCATTATATGCTCATTGTAATACATCAGCATGCAAAACAGCACACCCCACCCCAGGATGCCCTGGTCGGAAACAGAAAGCCCATATAAGGACACAGAGTGGCAGATGGAGCTCTTCTGAGAAGTCTCTTTCCCCAGAAAGATCCTGAATATTCCTCCCCCTTACTGAATGCCTATCTCTCCCCCACCGCATTAAATAAACCTCAATAAAGGAAGCAAACTCTGATGAAGAGGGGGCTGCTCTGTCTGTGAAGTACCCACTCTCTGTCTCGGGACTTCACTAACAAACTCACTTTCACTTTAAACTCTATGCTGGCTCAGGTTTGGATTCTTTCCTGCATGGAGCCAAGAACCCACAGTGGGTCACAGGTGCTCGGGCTGCTGGACACCCCCCCACCTCCTGAGCACCTACATCAGTAGTGTTCTCCATATCACACTACCTGCCCCAAACATACAGGTAAAAAGGAAGCAAAACAATCTGTGAGTCCAAATCCATTCAAAATATTTGATACTCATGATATTGCTAATGAAATCATGCATCTCCCCCCAAAAGGGAATGCAGAAACTGTAAGTGTTACTCCAGCACCATCGTAACCCTCAAGTGGGAGCACTTGGGGAGAAAAGACAGGACTTGGAGATGTGGTATTGGGATTTAGACAGCCACGCCCCTCGCCTGTTCATCTGATCCTGCTCAGGAAGCAGGAGTGGGGAGATGACAGCCTGGATGTGGTTGGGGATATGTGTCTCCAGGAGGGCTAATTAGCAGCTCATGGAGAAGAACCCGTTCTCTGGTGCCCCATTAATTACAGAGCTCCTGGCAACCCAGGCGGCCCACATGAATGCCTCCTGCACAAAAAGGTCACATCCTGGTGTTGCTAGTCAGATCTGTGCAAGATCTTATTGCTTGTCATGGTTATTTCCCTGATAATCACTCCCCAGAGGTCCATCTGGCTACAACCTAGAATATTTGAGTGCAGTAATTTGCAAGATTTATGGAAAACAATTTCTCAGAAATGTGCTCCCAAGTTTCATTGGGCAAATTCCTCTTTCTCTGGCAAGTGCTGGAGCATATGGAGGAGGTAAATGTCTTAATGGACAGCATAAAAGTAACATTTTTCTTCTGAAGTTAAGGATTTGCACTTAGAGCTTCCAATCGCATTTTTTTTTTTACTATAGTGAGTGTTCAGAACAAATTAAAGGGAAAGTGGAAAGCTTCACTCTTTCAACCTCACTTCTCTGCAGCTCAGAAATGATGGTATCATTTCACAGACTCGCAACACCCCCTCTGGTGTTCCCATCCTGGGGAGAAAACTTTTATTGAATTTCTCTACCCCAGGTTTTCGGCTCCTACCTGTCTCTGTTATAGACAAGGAACCATTCCTTTCTAAGATTTAACACAATAAGATGAAAATGGCCAAGGGCAGTCTTTCCAGTCTCTCGGTAGAAAGATTAATGGTAGAAACAATCACCTAATGAAAAGTTAGGAAAAAACATCTAGTGCAGGTAAACATTACCCAGGTGAATGTGCTCGGCAGCCTGCTTGCTCTTTGTAATCATAACATTCACAACCATGATTACATTTTTTTCTTTTATGACATGGAAGAACAATAAGGGGGAGGGGGGGTCTCAGAATCAGCCATCTCGCCATTTGAAGTTGGAACAACAGCAATATAGTTCATTCATTTGTTCAGCCATATCCATTTATTAAGCATCCACTAGGTTTTACACACCTGTTTGTTCCATCTCCAAGTGAAACCCCCTATTTTACTCTTACACGTTCATTAGGTATAATGCCTTCTTCATGTCTCCGCAATGCATTTATCACTACATGTTGCAATTACCTGGTGACATGGTTGTCCTCTACGTTGACAGTGGACTGGGGTGCTAGGTGGGGCGATAATACATCCTGTTCTCCTCCGAGTACTGGGCCAGGTGTTCAATAATGAATGGCAACATGTGTTCAATAAAATAATGCGACCTCACCTGATAGCAAAATAAACTCTACTCTCCTAAGGCCTACACTGAGAGTCAACGGGAACGGTTGGACACTTCTGAGGAATTATGAAATGGAAAGGAACAGCCCTTTCTCTAAAACTGAAATATCAGGGTGCTCTTTAAGAGTTGCTATTAGATTTTTTTTAAGCACCAGGAGGAGATGTAGAGATCACCTGGGAGACTCCACTCCTTTCTCTGTCCTCCCCAACATGTAGAAAAATGGAAGTTATAAAATCTGCTTAAAATCATGCAGCTTGTTGGCGACTGAGCCGTAAGAAGAGTAAAGGTTGTCGGATGCCCTCTGGTTCACATGCCCTGAGAGGCAAGCTGACCAACCGTGCAAGACATACCCTCCGAGCACTAACTTCTGCTTTCAGAAACGAACTCTGTGTTGCAATCAGAGAAGAAACATCTCCTGAGTGTTGTGGGTTAGGTAAAGGTTTGTGCAAATGAAGTTTGTCCTTTAGTTAACCTCTTCCCATCTGGCAGGCGCGCGCACACACACACACCAATGCAAACATCACTTCTTCAGGGAAACATTTACTTATTATCCGCTCATCCTCACGCCCGATCAGGTTCCCCATTATACACCTGCGGGGCACCCCATACTTGTCACAATTTGAAGACTTATCACAATTTAAAGTGACTAACATCTGTGGGACTGTGCAATTAACGTCTGTGAGCTGTCTCCTCCATTAGATTAAGGGGTCATAAATGATGTCCCTAGGACAGGAGTGGGGAACTTCCAGCTCCATTTGGTCTGGCCCTACCAAGGCCTTAGGGGAGAGTTAATAAATGTTTGACCAAATGTAGCAGGCTAATTTTTAATCTTTATTTTTGAAAGTACATATGTCTCCTGTTCCCCCACATGCACCCCTTCGACTGCCCCCCTCCCAGGCTTTCACCACCCTATTGTTGTGTCCATAGGTGATGCATATATACATACAAGTTCTTTGATTGATCTCTTCCCACTCACTCCTGCCTTCCCTCTGAGACTGACAGTCTGTTAGCAGGCTAATTTTTAAGTTGGCAATTTTGTAAGGCCCTCGAATAATGTTATAAATATCCAAATGGCCCTTGGCAGAGAAAAAGGTTCCCCACCCCTGCTCTAGGGATAAGATGCATGCTAAAAGCACATCCTAACCCATCTTTTCTTCACAATACCAACCTCAGAGTACAGACAGCATCAGTGTAATCATATCAAAACTATTTCATCCAATCTACCTCAGTACCTGGTGTGGGTCATTCAAACTCAACTGAAGACCTCCTCATCTAGGGTTCTAGGGGTCTGAGGGTGTGTCCATCACGTGCTCACACTTGAGTCCTGTCCGCCCTCCTTGGGCATCTCACACTTTGTCCCTGTTGGGTGCTGGCTCCCTGCGCAGTGTGCTGCCAAGGCCTCTGCATGCCTCAGGCCCACCTTGGAGCTGTCATACCTGATCCGTGGGTCCCAGTCATGGAGACTTTAGTCAAACTATTCTCTTACTTTTTTCTCCCAACCCGGCTCCCTAGGACTCAACACTGGTGTCCTTCAGGGTTGGCAGAAAAGGCAAACCTCTCCCCTGTGTTGGAAGCAAAGGCTTAGATCAAGCTCGTGCGCCTCCATACCCTTTGCCAGAGCCTCCCTGGTGGCTCATGTCAATAGACCCCTGTAGGGCCTACCAAATGGGCCTTCCTTTCAACCCAGGCCTGTGTGCATGTAAGGGCAACACAGCTAAGTCTCAATCTTGGACCCCTGCCAAATCCAGAACCAACATTGAATGCCCGCGTGGCTCAAGGGGGGTCTCATCCTACTGCATCCATCCTACCACAGCTAAAGGGGACTTACAGGCAAGGCTTTCCGGGACCGGCCCTTGCACAGGCCTGAAAATTACAGCCAGGGACACTTCATGACTTACAGCACCTGGCAGAGTCATGATGTGACTTCTGGACGGAGGCGGGGATGGACAGTCATGATGTGACTTCTGGACGGAGGCTGAGGACATGCCAGCTGAACCTTGGCTCTGACACTTGCTGGATGTGTGAGCTTCGGCAAGCTTCTCAGCCTCCGTGAGCCAAAGGTTCCTCATCTATACACCAGTACAATCTCTGTCTCTCAGGAAAGTTTATTAAAATTAAACAAAAGTAAACCAGCTGGCACAGTGCTTGGGATGTAACAGATGTTCATTCCCTTTCCTATAACTTGTTGATTGGTTCTGATTTTTACAATCATGCCTTCTCCATAAAAATCTTAAGATGTATATTTCATGAAGCACTGATTAAAATTCTACTGTGCTCCTAGAGTTTATACATTCAATCCAATAAATTATTCTTACTATTTTTTTTTCTTTTTACCCCTTCACTATTTGTATTGATGGATTACTTTTTTAGAGAGAGAGAGAGAAATATGGATTTGTTTTCCACTTCTCTATGCATTCACTGGTTGATTCTTGTATGTGCCCTGACCGGAGATCGAATCCACAACCTCTGGGTGTCAGGACAATGCTCTAACCAACTGAGCTACCCAGCCAGGGCTCTGCTCACCATCAATTAGCTATTTCCTGGATTCTTCCTTGTGATGTGAGGGACACTAAATTCCCCCACTTAGAAAATGGCTTCTCTTGTTCTGTAGGAAATGCTTGCATGTGGCACTGGGTTGGCAAGTCAAGCTCTCTGAGCTTCAGGCTCTCCTGTCACCCATCGTCCCGACACGCATGGTCATCTCTAGCCTGGCTCCAGTTTGGTTCTCTGCACAAAGCCCTCGGTGATTTCCTCCCCTGCCCGCCAGCTTTACCCACCACAGTAAAGAATCTTTTGTTTTTGGAAATCAAAAAATTGGCCTTACAGACTACTCACGAGTACCCTCATGCCAGGCAAACTGGTCTTGTTCTTCCTGCCTCTGTGCCTTCTCAGTCTCTCCTCCCCCTCTTCCCCAAACCTGACTCCTAAGGTGCCATTTTCATGGACCTTTCCTCTGTTCTTTTCAACCAGCTGGAGTGCTGAGTCCATACTGACTTCCTTGCTCGAGCTCTGGTTAGTGTGAACTCCTTAAAGGCAGGGACCGTCATTCTCATCTCCATCCTCTGGGACATCCACAGGCATAGACAGTCAGATGCTTATAGCTGGTGGGGAGGAGGCAGAGAGAACCAACAAGTATAGTAGAAAGGGTAGACATAGAGAAAACATTCCAGGCATTTGGAGAAAGCTGAAAAGTATCCATGCTGATTTTCATCATTTTGAAGTTTCTAACTGAATTGTTAAAATTACCTTCTCTTTGTTCTATGTCTACCATACTGTGGGTCATTAGGTAAGGTGTAAAGACTTAAGTCCGAATTATCTGAGGAGCCACAGTAAAGACATGATTTGGAAAAACTTAATACAGAGAAACTAGATATTTGTAACGATGCCACTCATTAACCATTTTATTTCTGTAGCAGGATCATTCTATGTGTGGTATTATATGTATGTGCTTCAGTAGTGGGAAAACTTGAAATTCCAAAATCCTTCCCTATTCAAGTGGCTGGTTAAGTAGGATATGCGTGGGTGTGTGTATGTGTGATGTATTTATTACATTATTTTGAAAGAGTAATAATATGGTATGTGGATATATATTAAGTACAGCCAAATTGGACATTTCCATTTGGCAAGGAAGGTAGGATTTCTGAAACTCAGGCCTTAACCAGTAGGTTGGAAGACAAGACCAATTGAAGCTTTATGAAATGTGTGTTTTCGTTGCTCCTGTTATTTCTGTCTTGGCTTTGTTGTCTCATTCTTTAATGTTTTTAAAATTTTGTGCTTAAAAGTTTATTTTGCTTAATTATGAAGTAGACGTGCATGTTTACATTTATGTAAAATATTTGCTGTGTAAAGTTTTGTTGTTTATTCTCTTAAAAGATCACTATATTTAAGTAAAAATGAAGGTCAGCAATAAAAATAAAAAATAAAAAAGAAAAGAAAAGAAAATGGCTTCCGATGGAAGAGGCCTATCTTGGGTGAACGGAGGGGAAGCTGACATTTCTTTATTACCTACTCCGTGTGTAGGCAGCAGGGAAGCTTGGCAGCTAATGGCTTGGGCTTTGGAGCCACAAAGCCTAGGTCAGTGGTGGCGGACCTTCTGAGCGCGGCGTGTCAGCATTTTGAAAAACCTTAACTTAACTCTGGTGCCGTGTCACATATAGACATTTTTTGATATTTGCAACCATAGTAAAACAAAGACTTATGTTTTTGATATTTATTTTATATATTTAAATGCCATTTAACAAAGAAAAATCAAACAAAAAAAATGAGTTCGCGTGTCACCTCTGACACGCGTGTCATAGGTTCACCATCACTGGCCTAGGTTTAAATCCAGATTCCACCCCTTAGCTAGCTGTGTAAATTCTCGGGGCCTATGTTTTTAATCCAAACAATGATGGTGATTGTACCTACCTCATAGGATTGTTGTGGCAATTACATGATTTAAAACAATGTGTGGCACATCAGTCCTCAATAAATAGTAGCTATCATTACTTTCCTGTGTGATGGATAGTTTGATCCTCACATCAGCCCTCCAAGGGCTGTGTTTTTTGCTCTCATCCCTGAATGAGAAACCGTGACTGGCAACCCTGCCCCAGAGCCCACGGCTAGGACACAACACCCTCGTTCCTGCCCACGGTTTTATGAGCCCAGAGCTGTGACCGGTCCTCTACAGCCCCATGCTTTCCCGGAGGCGGCACCTGGTTCCCCTGAAATATTCAAACAATGAAGAACACATTAATTACGTCCTAAAGCGCAGAGGTCTGAGTCCAGGTTAGACAAATGAGTTTCAGAGCCACTTTGTTCCAGGTTAAATGATGGCCACATCCATGGTGACTGAGCCCTGCAGCCACCTGGCAGCCAAAGACAACGCTGCAAACCAGAAGCTTCAGAGCTGTTTCAATAGCAAAACGGGAAAGGAACTCTGTCTAGTGAGTGCCAATGTGTTGTGCTAAGCATTTTTACCTTTATTATTTAATTCTCTGTGCAAAGTTGGAACTATTTCCCCCATTTTCTTTTCTTTTTTAAATATATTTTTATTGATTTCAGAGAGGGAGAGAGAAATAGAAACATCAATGATGAGAGAGAATCACTGATCGGCTGCCTCCTGCATGCTCCCCTCCCCACCCTGGGGATGGAGCCCTCAACCCGGGCATGTGCCCTGACCAGGAATCCAACCGTGATCTATTGGTTCATAAGTCGACACTCAACCACTGAGCCACACTGGCTGGGCAATTTCCTCCATTATCTATATGACAAATAAAGCTCAGACAGATTATGTGACTTTTCCAAAGGTCACACAGCCAGTACGTGTCAGAGGCTGCACAGGTGTAGACACATGGCTGCATTGTCTTATAAATAAATCATCTCCATAAATACCTGGCAGCTCTTTATGACATCCTCTCAAACACCTAACTTAAAGCATAGCTAAGGCACCCTGGTCAGCATGAGTCAGTGGTTAGAGCATCGGTCCGAAGGATCCCAGGTTTGATTCCCAGTCAAGGGCATGTGCCTGGACTGCAGGCTCAATCCCCGAATGGTGTGCAGGCAGGAGGCAACCAATCGATGTGTCTCTCTTACATCTATGTTTCTCTCTCTCTCTTTCTCCCCCTCCCTTCCTCCCTTCCTTCCACTCTCTCTAAAAATATAACAATATTAAAAAAATAAAATAATGAATCATTAGAAAAAATATCCTTGGGTGAGGATTAACAACAACAAACATCGTAGCTAAAGCTTATCAAGTGCTTGCTGTGCACTAGGCCATTGACGGCAAACCTATGACATGCGTGTCAAAGGTGACACGCGAACTCATTTTTTTTGGTTGATTTTTCTTTGTTAAATGGCATTTAAATATATGAAATAAATATCAAAAATATAAGTCTTTGTTTTATTATGGTTGCAAATATCAAAAAATTTCTATATGTGACACAGCACCAGAGTTAAGTTAGGGTTTTTCAAAATGCTGACACGCCGAGCTCAAAAGGTTCGCCATCACTGCACTAGGCTCTGATTTGGGCTTACATGTAGTATTTCATTTAATCCTCACCACAGTCGCTGGGAAGTTGATACCACCACTACTTCAGTTCACAAAGGAGGAAATGGGCCTTGAGGAGTTCACGGCACTTATCAGATGATTTCAGAGTGTGTGATCTTAAACACCAGCCTAGGCTTTCTTCCAGGTAAAGAGGTTATGAGCATGGATAGTAACTCCGGTGTTCCTTCTCTAGCAACATGCTAGCCTCAACAGAGCACTGGACTGGAGACAATCTATCTCAGTGCTAATCCCGATCTCCACTGTTGAGCAAATTCATCACTCCGGGACGCAGTTTCCTGATCTGTAAACTAGAGAGCTTAAACTTGGATTTATTCCTGTGCGGGAATTCTAGGATGTATAGTACATCAGTATAAATGACATAAGCAAATCAATAGAGAAATTTTCATTTGGCCATGTATGCTCTTCCTCGTCAAAGACTGTCAGGCAGGTTGCTAACATTCATCTGAACTAGAAACTTGCTTTAAAACTCATATTTTGCTACCCTAGAAAATGCACTTAATACAGGAATTTAGAATTAACTTACCACCCATGTGAAAGTGAAAGTTCAGCATATATAATGTAGATTTTTTTACTGTCTGGGATAGATGGATAGAGGGAGGGGTGGAGAGAGGGACAGGTAAATAGATGATAGACAGATATGGCATTGAAGGCAGATATCTACTGAAAGGGCGAGGGCTATGCCCTCCATCTTGCCCTGTACCCTCCATGTTGGGGCAGCCACCATGTGCTCAGGAGAGTACCTTCTTCCCGGAAGCCCAGGCCCCTGCTGGCCACGCCCGGGACTTCTTTAACCAATGACAATCAAGGGACGTGCGCCATAGAGATGACCACATCCTGTGTAAGAGCACCCGACTGGTGCCTGGCCAATCGGCAGGGCCCACAGTCAGCTCCCCTCCCCTCACTCCACCCCCTATTAAAACCCTGTTTTTCCCACGGTGGGGGCACTCTGCTTCCGGTCGCTGCGTCGGCCAGGAGGCAGGGTCGAGTTAGCTAGCTCAATAAAGGACCCTCTGCTTTTGCATCGGACTGGCTAGTTCCCTGGTGTGGTTTCCTTGGGGATCTTGAAATCTGGACATAACATCTACCTGTGTTGCTGTGCTCCCTCGGACACTTCCTGGCTGTCTGACCTATGCAGAAGTCACATAACCTGTCTGAGCTTTAATTTCCCCACCTAGAAAATGGGGGAAATGGTGCCTCCCTTCCTGAGAGAATTAAATAACAAAGGTAAATGCTGAGCACAATATATTGGCACTCAATAGACAAGAGTTCCTTTTCCCCTTTTGCTTATGAAACAGGCATGCATACATATATATAATCCTTAATTTTAAAAATTCAAAGACTAATAGGAAAAGAAAAAAGAGGCAAGGACTACAAAGAAATAATTCAAGAGTGAACTGAAAGATGGCTATGTTAGGGCAACCACCTAAATTCAAATGTATTCTCCAGGGAGGGGGGTGCAGGGGGAGGGGCGGGCCAGGACAGGATGAAGGGGGCACATGGGCTGCAACATGCTGCCAATCCACCGAGAGCTGTTGACCGGCTTCTTCCCCAGTCCCTCCCGCCCAAGTTTTAGGAAATGCTAGTGAGCTATAACCTCTCATTTTCCCCAGGGGAATTCATGTTGTAATTCACCAATGTCCCTGTTGTCAACTTTAATCACTTCAAATCAGGGAAATCTGCTAAGGAAATGTGCGTGCTACATCCCACACAGGCTAACAAACAGCAGGTCCCTTTGACGTAGTTAGAAGAGTCATCAAAATCACTTCCTGGTATGTTCACACAGCGCCTGGGCCACAGGAAGAGAATAAGAACAAGGCCTCCCTAACAGGTCAGGGAAAATGCCAAGAAAGGCAACTGGAGAACAGAGCAAGCAAATTTTGTCTTTTTTTTTTTTTTTAATTGAACTTCCTATTTTGAGATACATTCACATTTGCATGCAGTTGTAAGAAATAATACAGAGAGATCCGGTTTGTTCTTTACCCAACTTCCCCCAGTGATAACCTCTTGAAAAACTAGACCGCAAGTCACAACCAGGATATCAGCACTGACAGTCAAGATACGGCTCCATCACCGCAAGGCTCCCTCATGGTGGCCTCCCCTACCGCCTCCTTCCTTAACCCCTGGCAACCATGATCTCTTCTCCTTTTCTACATGTTTCTCAGTACAGAATGATAAGTGAAATCATACAGTGTATCATCTTTGGGGGTTTCATTCTCTAGAGATTCACCAGGTCATATGAGTACCAACAGTTCTCTCCTTGTATTGCTAAGCAGCATTCAGTGTGGATGTATCACTGTTTGTTTAACCATTTGGAGAATATCTGGGTTGTTTCCAAGTTTTAGCTATTATTAATAAAGCTATAAACATTCACATACAAATTTTTATACACAAGTCTTCATTTCTCTGGGATAAATGCCCAGCGGTGCAATTCCTAATTTACACCCAAGTATTTTCTTTAAAAGGAACACAACTATAAATGGTATTGTGATTTTAATGTCAGTGTCTATATGTTCATTGCTGGCATAGAGAAATTCAGTTGATTTTTGTATGTTTATCTTGTATCCTGTGACCTTGTTGAATTCACTTAGTTCTGGGAGGTTTTTAATTTATTTATTTTTCTGGAGATACCTTGGGATTTTCTACCAAGAAAATCATATAACCTGCGAATAGGGACACTTTTATTTATTCCTTTGCATCTGTATGCCTTTTATTTATTTTCTTGTCTTATTGTTTTGGCTGTAACTTCCAGCGCTATAATTGAATTAGAGAGGTGAAGTGAGTATTTTTGTCTTGTTCCCAATCTTAGGGATGCTGTGGGCTATAATTATGTCCTCACCCTTCCCTCCAAATTCATACATTCAAGTCCTAACCCCCACTATGATTATATTTGGTAGAATTCTCCAGTGAAACTAGCTAAACTAACTATATTTCTTTCTTGGGAGTACTTAAATTCAACTTCCTTAACAATTATAGGAGTATTCAAATTATCTTGTATTGGGTGAGTTGTGATAGGTTTTGTTTGTTTGTTTGTTTGTTGGGTTTTGTTTTTATTTTGTTTTTTTGATAATGCTCATCCGAGGTATGTGCCCTTGACTGGGAATCAAACCTGAGACCCTTCAGTGCATGGGCTGACACTCTAACCACTGAGCAACATTAGCCAGGGAAAGTTGTGATAGTTTGTGGGGTTTTTTGAGGAATTGTCCTTTCCAGCTAAATTATTAAATACACATATAAATTGTACCTATTATACTCTTTTTATACTGCTTATTTTTTAATATGTTGATCTTTTTTATTTTTGTTCCAAAATGGAAAAAGATTTTATACTTTTTTAAAAAAGTATAAAACATACTCATAGTAAATAAAAAAACTAAATAATAGAGAATAGCACCCAAAAAAGAAAGTAAATCAAACCAATCAAAGACTGTTAACATTCCAGTGAAGATCCTTCAGACATCTACTTATCTATCTGTCTGTCTATACATTGTCTATCTACACACTCGTGTATATTTAAATATACATTTTATTTAAATGGAATTGTACTATGTATGCCCATCTGTAACCACCTCTTTCATTCAACAATATGTGGTATAAATCCTTCTATGTCAATGTAGATCTGAATTGTCATTTATAACGACCACAAGGCATCCCATTGTGCAAATGTATCATAATTTATTTAAATAACCTGGTGCCAATTGACCAAAAATTGAAAACATAAATCAGAGGATGTATTTTTTTGTTGTTTACTCTCCAATGGATTTCCATTGCTCTTAGAATAAAATCAGAACTCTAAATGACAGCTGTGATCTGCCTCCTGTCACATCGACTCCTTCTGTCTCTCAAAGTCATCAAATGATTTTCCCACCTCAAGGCCATTACCCTCAATTCTCTGCCCCAGCTCTTTCCAAGTGAGGCTCATTCTCATCCTTCAGTCTCAGTTTAAATATTGCTCACTCTCTCCTCTCTACTTCCTTCATAGCACTGACCACACTGTATAAGCATCCCATTTATTATGCTGGCTTATTATCTGTGTCTCCTCCCTCAACTAGGGCATTTTTCTGCCTCACTCACAGTTTTATGCCCAGCACCTAGTACTGTGCCTGGAATATAGTGAGTGCTCAATATAAGTGTTTATGGAATGAACAAATGAATGAATGCTTAGAGATCCTTATACCCTCTGCCCCAAATCAGAGTTAGGAGCCATGAAACTGAGTTACCTAACATACATCACCTTGTGGAAAAAATAAGTCTCCAAGAATTTATAGGCTAAAGTTCATTCTTATAAAAGGCAAATGCTCAAAGTGCTAAGAATTACAGTTAAGGTGTCTCTGTCCCACCGCCAGAATTGATAAAATTGGGATGAATTTACCATTTGGAAACAGAACACATGGTGGCTTCTACCCACAGGTGTTGTAGAAAAATCCAGATGTTTGCTAACTCTCTATTGTCAAACTCGCGGCCCAGTTGTACCCAGTGGGCTATGGTTTGAACGGAGTCTAGAAAAATGAGCGCCAGAAGAAAGAATCTGCCTATGTTTCTCAACCACTGTATATTCTAGGGGAAAAGAATATTTCTAAACAACCAGCCTTTCTTTAAACGTAATTATTCATCAGAAGTGGAAAAGCACTCCTTTCACAGTTAGCAAACCCAGGGGCAACTGAGAAAGAGGCTGCCCCAGTGGGGTTCAGCTCAGGCACTTCCTCTACCTCCTGTCCTACCAGTGGTTGGAGGCCCTGTGACTTCTCTCCGGAGCCTGAGGCAGTCTCCTTCCAAAGGAACTGTTGGTAATAGTTACCTGGGGGGAAGGAGTGGCTGGAGTGAGGTTGGTCTTGTCTGGTTTGAATGATGTAATGCCTGAAAATGAGACTGTAGTATTGCATTACTTATAATAAAGAGAGAAAATAATTTTACTTTAAAAACAAACCTCTAGCCCTAGCCGGTTTGGCTCAGTGGATAGAGCATTGGCCTGCGGACTCAAGGGTCCCAGGTTCGAGTCCGGTCAGGGGCATGTACCTTGGTTGTGGGCATATCCCCAGTGGGGAGTGTGCAGGAGGCAGCTGATTGATGTTTCTCTCTCATCCATGTTTCTAACTCTCTATCCCTCTCCCTTCCTCTCTGTAAAAAATCAATAAAATATATATTAAAAAACAAACAAACAAACAAACAAAAAATCCTCTAGCATACCTTCTCAGAGTGAGGCTCTCTGTCTTCCTGTGTAACAGCCACAAGAAAAACCATTTGGCAGTTTTTTTTATCAATGTACATTTGCCATACAATCCAGCAATTCCACTCCTAGGCATTTATCCAAGAGAAATGAAAACATATGTCCACACACAGATGAGCACATGAATGTCTATAGCACTTTATTTTTAAAAGCCAAAGCTGGACACAATCTAAATGTCCAACAACAGATGAGCAGATAAACAAATTTTAGCATATATGGAAAACTACTGTTAAAAAAAAGAAACACCAGGATAAAATGGAGTCACTTTTGCTAAGCCACATCACCACACCACAACACCACACCACAACAAGCAACTAACCTAAATTTCAGCCTTTTCCAGGAGTGCAACTTTAAACCAATCAGTCGACAATTTCCTGATCAGCACTAGTATGGCGGTCTGCCTATTAAGACCCCTCTACCTTCCTCGAAGAAAAGGTGCCCTTGCCTGAAATAACCCACTCCTTTGACTTCTTAGCCTCACCCTCTTTCTGCTGAATAAACCCTTCCATTTTGTACAAGTCATTTAACTCCAAATTAGTTACTAGACAGGAGGCTGCTCAGATTCATGAGTTGCTTAATAAAATCAAAGAGAGATCTTCACATTTAGTCCGGTGAATGTTGACCTTGAACTCTACACTACCCAGCAATAACAGAGAGGGAACTAATTAGACACACAACATGGATGAAACTAAAAGCATTATTCTGGCCCTAGCCAGTTTGGTTCAGTGGATAGAGCATCAGCCTGCAGGCTGAGGAGTCCCGGGTTTGATTCCAGTCAAGGGCACATGCCCGGGTTCCAGGCTCAATCCCCAACAGGGGGTGTGCAGGAGGCAGCCAATCAATGATTCTCTCTCATTATTGATGTTTCTATCTCTCTTCCCCTCTCCCATCCTCTCTGATATCAATAAAAATATTTTTAAGTAAAAAATAAATAAATAAATAAATAAAAGCATTATTCTGAAGAGTACACACTGCATATTCCATTTATTTATTTGTTTATTTACTTATTGAATATTCCATTTATTTTTAGAAAGAAAAAAACAAATCTACTCTATCATAATAGATGGTGTAATGGTGCAGAAACTCCATTTCTTTAACATGACCTTTTATCCTTTCTGTCCGTCTGAGACAGTATAGTAAGAAGCTAGGAAAAATCCCTTGGCAACTGGAATGGGGAAACTGAGACAGGCAGCTGAACAAATAGGCCCAGCAATTTACAGCCAGATACAGAAGGTCACCAGGGTGCAAAGGCCGAGTGCCTAGCAACAGGCAAAACTGGTGCCAGAGTGGCCTTTCCTCCCCTGACATATGTTTCAGACCCCCTGACCTTTCCTCCCTAGAGATAACATCTAGGCCTCAGTTGTATTTCAGCTCCAGGCTCAGAAAAGCAGCAAAACCAGGCTGGTGAGGCCAGGACGAGCTGTGATGATGACTAAGGACACCCTGCCCTGGCACCGGCCAATCAGTGGAGACCACAACCTTGAAAGGACACACCTGGGGAAGGTGATGACTACTTTATTGAGATCCTTCCCTAAAACCTCCCCTAAACTCCCTGCCTTTAAATTTTTCATTTTACTGATTGATTTTTACAGAGGGAGGGGGAGGAGAGAGGGAGGGAGAGATTCGTTGTTCCATCTATTTTATGCATTCCTTAGTTGCTTCTTGTATGTCCCTGACCGGGGATCAAACCTGCAACCTTGGTGTACTGGAATGAAGAATATAGATGGATAGTCTTCATTACTTGATTTTGTTTGATTACTCATGGATATGTTTCAGTCTTTGACAGTGCTATGGGCTAAATTGGCCCCTCTGCCCCTTCCCATCAAAATTTACACATTGAAGCCCTAACCTCAGATATGACTATATTTGGAGATGAGGGCCTTTCAGAAGGTAATTAACCCTGTGATTAGGCATCTATACTAATAAAAGCATAATATGCTAATTAGACCGGATGTCCTTCCGGACAAAGCCAGGGCTGCGAGGGAAGCCTGGGTCCCAGGTGAACTAGAGGCCCAGTGAACAAAATTCATGGGTGGGTATGGTCCCTAGGCCTGGCCTGCGATCAGAGCCATTTTCCCTGACTGCCCACAGCCAGCCCTGTCCCCCGCCGTCACCCACCCTGGTTTCCCATTCACCATTGGGTGGTCGGAGCCTGCTAGCTGGGGAGAGGTTACCAAGAGGTCAGCCGTTCCGGTCCACTCGCTGGCCCCACCCCCGCCGCCAGTCGCCCTCTGTGTGTGGGGCAACCAGTGGGGTGGGGGCCTTGGCCTGGCGCCGCTTGCATCTCCTGCCACCCACCCCCGGTTACCCATTCGCCATCGTGCGATCAGAGCCTGCCAGCTAGGGGGAGGGACCAAGAGGTCAGCTGTTCCACCCGCTCACTGGCCCCGTCCCCTGCTGCCACCCACCCCCAGTTCCCCATTTGCCATCCGGCAATGGAAGCCTGCCAGCCAGGGAAAGAGACCAAGAGGTGGTCAGCACACCTCATAGTGACTGGTCGAGCAGTCATTCTGGTTGTTTCACAGTTAGGGTCAATTTGCATATTACCCTTTTATTATATACTAGAGCCCCAGTGCACGAAATTCATACACAGGAGGCTGGAGGGGTCCCCTCAGCCCAGCCTGCACCCACTCCAATCCGGGACCCCTTGGGGGATGTCCAACTGCTGGTTTAGGCCCGATCCCCAGGCAGTCGGACATCCCTCTCACAATTCTGGACCACTGGCTCCTAATCGCTCACCTGCCTGCCTGCCTGGTCGCCCCTAACTGCCCCCCACCCCCCGCCGGCCTGATCTCCCCTCACTGCCTCTGCATGCCAGCCTAGTTGCCCCTAACTTCCTCCCCCTGCTGGCCTGGTGGCTCCCAACTGCCCCCGCTGCCGGCCTGGTTGTCCCACACAGCCTGCTTGTTGAGTCGTTTGGTCGTCCCTCACTAACCCCCCTGCTGGCCTGGTGGTAGGCAGCCATCTTGTGAGGGCATGAGGGTTAATTTGCATATTATCTCTTTATTATATAGGATAGGATAGGATGAGGTATGAATGAAAAAAAGGTTCTATGGAAAGTATCTTCTCAGAATGATCAGGTCATAAATTTCTAACTGGGCAGGTGAAGGTGGATAGTCACTCCCAGACATAAAACTTTATAGTAAAAGGTTTATCTTTGCCTTAAGCAAGCCCTGTCCATTGTTTCTGTGCATGTAGATTAACACACCTTTGAAATAAGCCCTGGCCACCCTCAAGAGTGCACAGAATCTTAACTACCCGTAATCCAATCCCTGTTTTACTTTCTCCCTCCTTCCTGTAATCCAGTGGTTCTCAACCTTGGCTGCACATTAGAATCACCGGGGAATCTTTTTAAAATCCTGACTTCTGGGCCTCATCCTCCAGAAATTCTGTTTCTTTGTTATGGGGTGGGGCCACAACATTAGTAACAAAGAAACAGAATTTCTAGAGGATGAGGCCCAGAAATCAGGATTTTAAAAAGATTTCCAGGTGATTCTAATGTGCAGCCAAGGTTGAGAACCACTGCTGTACTCTTCCTTATGTCTCTTCCTTAATGTCAAATAAAAGAAGCTACAAAACTGTTATTTTCAGGAGCACTTGAGGTCTTGCTCCCCAGCACATGTTGTCAGTTTGGCTCAATGAAACTCACAAAAATTCTCTATAGGTTTGGAAGTTTCAAGAAAACCAGAGCTTCAAAATGGCATCATTTGTGCTGAAAGCCCACCACACCTAGACTTAATACCTGATCTCATTGCAGTTTCAGCCTCTCCCAGAAATGTAATCTTAACCAACCAGTTTGGAATTTTCTGGTCAAGCCACAGTAAGATAATCAATCTGTCACATGGGCCCTCTCCATCCCCCACAGAAAGAAGAGGCAATCTGCTTGATAAAGCCCTTCCCCTTCTCTTCCCTTAAAGAAAAGGGAGCCAGACCCCAAATAACCCTTTCTTTCCTAATCGCTCCCTTGCTCCACCCTTCCTCCTATAAAAGCCTTCCATTTTGTAGAACCCCTCAGAGCATCCTAGTTGTTAGATGGAATACTGCTGGGTTCATGACGCCAATTAGATCTTCAATTGTATTTAGTTGAATTTTTTAAAAAATATTTTTATTGCTTTTTACAGAAAGAGGAAGGGAGAGCGAGACAGAGGGATAGAAACATCGGTGAATGGGAAATATAGATAGGCTGCCTCCTGCAAGCCCCCACCGGGGATGTAGCCTAAAACCCAGACATGTGATCTGAATGGGAATTGAACCAGCAACCTCTTGGTGCAGGGGTCGACCCTCAACCACTGAACCACACCAGCCGGGCTTGAATTTTGTTTGTTAACGAAGGGTGGGGCCCTAGTCCAGTAGGATTGGTAGCCTTATAGGAAGAGGAAGAGAAGAGATTTCCTCCCCCGCTAGCTTACATGTCTTCTTATACAGCTTCACTTCTGAGAGCTGAAGCCAGACGTTGACCAACTCAGGAACTGGTGAAAGTGCTGGGCAAACAGCAGTACTAAGCAGGAAGTCTCCAGAGGGAAAAAAAACAAACAAACTACAACTTCTATGATTATTGGCTCCTTTGCCTCAACGTATATTTTGAGGTTGCTCCAATCTTAAGAGTAAAAAGACAACTCACCTGGTTTTTTATCCCATTGTCCTTTCACAATCTGGTTTCCACCACCATCTGCCTATCTACAATTATTCACACAGAGATAAAGCCACCTTCTTCTTTTTTTAAATATGTTGTTTAATTACAGTTGACATACCATATTATATTAGTTTCAGATGTATAACCCTGTGATTAGACATTTATATAACTTACGAAGTGATCAGCCTGATAAATCTAGTACCCGCCTGGCAGCATACACAGTCATTACAATGTTACTGACTATATTCCCTATCCTGTATTTTACATCCCGTGACTATTCTGTAACTACCAATTTGAACTTTTAAATCCCTGCATCACTTTCACCTGAAAGCCATCTTCTATTATCAACTCCAAAGGATTCAGTCCCCACCTTGACCTCTTGGAGCATACATCACCGTTAACCCTTCTGAAAACCCATCCCTTACTTTTAAGACACCAATCTCTCCTTGTTTTCCTTCTCAGACCATGGTCTCTTTCCCACAGGAATTTCAACCTTCACACTTTTCTTATCTGGGACTTTGTGTGGGTGATCTAGTTATCCACAGCTGCAACTACTGAACTCTTAAAGGTGGCCCTGACCCTGCTGTGAACCCCAGGTTCATAGTTTCATTTGCCTACAAAGCGACTCCACCTGGGTGTTCCAGGGGCACATCGCAATCATATATTTCAATCTTAACTCAGGGTCCTCCTCTGACAGAGGTGTCCCCAACGGTTTCCCTTGTTTGGTACTATTATCCACCAGTCACCAAGCCATCCCTAGACAGTCCTCTCCTCACTCCCTTGGACTTCATCTGTTTCTCAGGCCTGTGCCTTCTGTCTCCTTCATCGTCCTTAAGCCCATCTCATGACCACTTTCACTGACCCCAATTCATTTGTTTAAGGAGCAGTGCTGAGGGACGAAGGGAACGTGCACCAGAATCCCCTGGGTGGGTTTCTTTTCTTTTTTAAATATGTTTATTGATTTCAGAGAGGAAAGAAGAGGGAGAGGGAGATAGAAACATCAATGATGAGAGAAAATCATCAATCAGCTGCCTCCTGCATGCCCCCTACTAAGAATTGAGCCCACAACCCAGACATGTGCCCTGACCAGGAATCAAACCGTGACTTCCTGGTTCATAGGTTGATGCTCAACCACTGAGCCACACCAGCCGTGCTCTGCTTAGTCTTTCAAAGGTTCACCAGAACCCTCAGAATCAAGTCCAAACTCATCTGAAAACCATTCATGTGTTGCTTCTTGTCCACAGCCCCCGACTCATCTACCCCTCCCTTCTGGGTGCCCTGCACTCAAGCCTTATCAGGTGTGGTAGCACTCACTGTTCCTAGAACATCCCTCCTTTCTTTGCCTTGCTGTTCTCTCTGCCTCATACCTTTCTGCTTGGAAGTCACCTTGTTCAAAAACCTTCTCCTGACTTCCCCTGGCAAGTAGACATTTCCTGGTCTGTTTCCTTGTATCATGATTCTATATTTATCAGATACTAGTGGCCCAGTGCACAGTTTCGTGCACAGTGAAAGGAAATTAGAAGAAATACTTTAATATCACTATTTACTTTTTCTCTACAATAGAAGTGTCAACCAAATTCATGATCGACAATGACAGATCGAAACACATGTGTGCGATTGGCACCAGCAAGAGCTTTATATGTATTGTGCATGCGGGAGTCAACTTAGCCTTTAATATATATTAAATAAACTTGCTTAATTAGACCTGCTTTCTGATTTAGCTAAACTTTTTCCAGCCCAGTGAAGAATCCCAACTTCTCTTTTAGGTAATTGTCAGCAACACAGCAGTAAATAACAACACAAAGTAGATTATTATTGTAGATCATGCAGGGAGAACAAAGGGTAAATTATTTACCTGTAGCAGTGTTTGACTATATTCTGCCCAGTGAGAAAACCTGAAGTCATTTTCAAAGGTCCACCATTTCTTACTTCTTTTAGGTCGGGTCAAGTTTCTAAACTTTCTCAATTTCCACTTTCCAGATAATGAAAAGAAAATAGTATTCTACCGAGTCTCCCATCTTCCTACTCCAGGACTTCTGTGAGGATCAAATGAGATGAGGCACAGGAAAACGCTTCACAGACATTTGGTTAAAGTGCAAAATGTTTGCACCTGGCTATAAAGCAAGTTGTGTTCCTGGGCTGAAGAAACTCCAAAGAGGCTAGTTGCTAGGGAGAGGAAGCTGGGTGTTGCTACGTGACGTCATTACCTACAGCGACCATTTCCAGGGTGGGCCCGGCTGTGGGCCACATTTTGCACTATGGGGTCTTGGCAGCGTTGGCTGCGATTTGATGGGGTGTCACTCCAGGGTGGTGGCAGGGCCTGTGTCCCACTTGGGAGAAGCTGAGTATTGCTTTGTCGGCGCCAGATCCACGGTTCCCTTTCTTTATAAATGGCCAGTGCGCATCACTGCAACTCCTGCATTACGCATCTGCCCCCTGGTAGTCAGTGTGAATCATAGCAACTAGTTGGATGGTTGGAGGGACACTTAGCATATTAGCCTTTTATATATATAGATTATAAGAATTTGTGTTTATGCCTCACCCATTAAACTGTGAAAGGACTTCATTCAATTCATTTTTGTATGTTCTTATGTAGAGCCTGGGATATATAACATGTATTGAACAAATAGCCACTGAATAAATTTTTGAAGTGATTCAGTTTTAACTCATATTTTTCTGATTTCTTTAATCTATATATATAAAAAGCCAGTGACCATAATGACCATAATGACCAGTCGCTATGATGCCCATTGTGGCCAGTGAACCAGCCTGATCAGGGGGTGGGGCTAGCCAGCCAACCTCATGGCCCCTCCCCTTTGCCAGCCTGCCCCTGATCAGACTCTGAATCAGACTCTCCCACCCTGATCAAGAGCAGACAGCCAGCCAAACACCCCCACCCTTCCCCCCCCCACCAGCCCCTCCCTGATCAGCCTGCCCCACCAGATAGGCCTGCAGCCCTTCCCCCTTAACGTCCCAACCCTGATCACACCCCCCACCCCAATAGGGGGCGGGGCTGGCCAGCCAACCTCCTGCAGCCACTCCCCTCTCCCAGCCCCACTCCAGATCGGCCCCCCACTCCATCAGGGGCAGGGCCCGCCAGCCAACCACCCATGGCCCCTCCCCCAGGCTCCTGGCCCCTGATTGGCACCCCACTACCCCAATTGGGGGCGGGGCCCACCGGCCAATCACCCGTGGCCCCTTCCCTCAGCCTGGCCCTGAACGGCCCCAATCGACAGGCCCAGCCAATACGCCCTGACTGGGGCCAGGCCAGCCGGACCCCACCCATGCCTCTAGTATATAATAAAAACACAATACTACTTTCAGGATGGCATGCTCTTTGAGTCCCTTTTAATAATGACAGTTTATATTTGAACAGTACTTTAATTTTTCTAGCAGTTTTTCCCCAACACTTTGTTATGAATATTTTCAAACATATAACCCATCACTTATATTCTAACTTAATCTTTTGTTATTCAGGCATACCTCGGAGATATTGCAGTTTGTTTCAGACTACAGCAATAAAGCAAGTCCTAATGCTTTTGCTTTTGGAGGGTCTTGCTTTCAAATTTGTATTGTCAATCCCAATTCAACGTGAGGTATGCAAAACACTCTTATGGCCTACTTTATTATCGCCTTTTATTTCTAATGACTAAGGTCTGATTCTACCTGTTTTATAAACAAGGGAACTGAAACTAAGGGTTTATTGACTTGCTAAAGAGCTTGCCTTTCAGGAGCTGTAATCTCGTGCCTTCTGACTCATCCACACCTTCTGGCACTAGATATGTTGACGTAAGAAGGTCTGAACCTGCAGAGAATTTTATAGGAGTTTATTTGAACCAAACTGATGACATAAGCTGGGGAGGAGGACTGTAAATACTCCGGAGATGAACAGTTTCTTTTATGCATTTGAAATTATGGAGGTGGGGAAAAGCAAAGCGAGGATAGGATGACAGGATAGTTAATAAGATGATGTGCTCTCTTAAGGGTGGTTACAATTTACTGCAAAGGTGTGTTAACCTAGATGCACAGAAAAAATGAACAGAGCTTGATGAAGGCGAAGGTAACCCTCTTACTTAAAGTTATGTGCTTGGGGTGTGACAACCCACGATGACCTGCCCAGTTAGGAATTTATGATCAGGTCACCCTGTCAGGTCACTTCCCATATAAGCCAGGTCTGAAAAAAAAAAAAAAAGGAGAATCAGCAAAATTATGGGATAACCAACAAGAAAATGTTTGTAGCTCATAAGTAATTCAGAGAGGTGTCCAGTCTTGGGCACTCTCCCCCTCACCCCACTTCCATTCCTGGTTAGTCATCATTTCCTGTGGGACCCAGGATGTTACTTCCATGCCTTCTCCTCTAGCACAAGAAGCAAGTCTAGAGCATCTTCCATCTCAGTTGGTCTACCCTTTCTTTATATGTGCCAGAGATACCTCACCTCCATTAAAGCAGGGCCCTAATCACATCCTTGCCCAACTCACAAAACACAGCAGCTCACCATTTCCTACCAAATGGAGTCCATTATAATCTCCGCCTCCCACAGTGTAACCTGCCCAAGTATCTGTCCTCTTACTCCTTAGCTTCCACCCTGTATAACTAAAAGGGAGAGTTGTTTCCCCCAACACACCCAGGGCTTTGTGCTTATTTCCTTTCTTCATGTATAAATCGCCACCACTCTCCCCACTCCTCCCCCCAAATCCCAAACGTGTAAATTCTAAATTCACACGTTATGGCCCAATGCCAATTGTTCTCATAAGCCTTCTGGGAACTCCAGGCCCGTTATAACCCCTATCGCCAAATGTATGACAACTTGTGGTACCGATATGGTCTGATTTCTCCTACGATCTTCTGCCCTTCGCCTGAGTAAAGCAACCTTGGGGAAAGGGACGCTATCGTATTCATCGCCCACGCACAGTAGGAGCTTTATCGTGCTCAATTTCGTTGAACGTAATATATTCCGCCCAAAGAGTCGGAAGCATACGCCCTTTGCTGTATTCACACTCACACTCACACGCACATGCACACACGGATGCTGTCTTCTCCTCGATACACACGTGCCCCGGAGCCCAGCCCTGGAACTGCCTGGGGACTCCCAGCCTGTGGGCGCTTCCATTCCAGCCAGCTGGAGGGGAGGCTCATTTCTTTAAAACCGCTCCATCGGATATCTTAATCCTCCTTAGGCCTCAGACAGCCTCCTCTCCACCATCAACTGATAATATCTTTCCTTTAAAAATAAAATTACCCCGATTCTTGGAATACAGCCTGGCCGCGCGTGGGTCCGCCCCATGCATCCCCCCCGGGTCCCACTTGGTAGCGCCCGCTTTGTCAGCGTGCCGGCTCACCGCTTACCTCCTGGTCTCGCCGTCCACAGTCGGCAGTGCCGCCGCCGTCGCCACCGCAGCTGTAGCCGCGCTCCAGCCTCTCGGTCCGGCTCGCCTGTCCCGGACTCTCCCCGGCTCTGAGCGTCCCTGCCCAGGGACGACCGGAGAGTCTGCTCACCGCCCGTCTCGGCCGTGCTCCGCTCCTCGGGCGTGCGAGGGGCCGCGGCGGTGGTTGGCAGCGGCGCCCGGCATGTATCAGAGCCCGCGGCGGCTCTGCTCCGCCCTGCTGCTCAGGGACGCGACCGGCCTGTGCCGCCGGCCCGGCCCCGGCCCGCGCGGGCAGTCGTCCCCGCGGGCGGCCGTCCCCCGACCAGCGTCCCCCCGGCTCCTGGTGGCTGCCTCGGGCGCCGCTTCGCTGTGTTCGCGAACAGGTGAGTGGCCGGCGGTCCCGGACGGAGGACGCGCCCGGCGGCCGCGCGGAATGAATGGGAGCCGCGGGCGGCGGGGCGGGCGGCGGGCGGCGGGGCAGGCCGGGAAGGCGTCCTCTCCCGCTCGCCTCTCCCCTTGCCTTCCGAGCCTGGGGTTTGCATCCGGAACGTTGTGTTGGGGCTCATTGTGTTTGATCCTTGGGTGCCGAGCCTCCAGTATTTCTCGCCTGGACCTCCCTTTCATTCCCCCCTCGCTGAGCCGAAAATGATTTGTGTTGGTTTTACTTCTTATTCCGCGACTTACGGAAATTTTATGCAAAAAAGGTAATAATTGAAAGTTACACTTATTTGACCTGTGGCTTGCAGGGCCTCGATGTTCTGTTTGGTTATATATATATATTATTGATTTCAGAGAGGAAGTGAGAGGGAGAGAGAGAGAGAAACATCAATGATGAGAGAGAATCATTGATAGGCTGCCTCCTGCATGCCCCCCACTGGGGATCGAGCCTGCAACCCGGCATGTGCATGTGCCCTTGACTGGAACCGAACCCCGGACCCTTCAGTCCGCAGGCTGATGCTCTATCCACTGAGCCAAACCAGCTAGGGCTTGGGTTTTGTTGTTGTTGTTATAAGTGTATCAATGCATTGTAACACAATGACTCGCTTTACATTTTTTTGGATTTTTGTATTTTTTTTTTCTTTTGAGCCTTCAGCTCCTAATGCGTCATTCTGTGTCCTATATACCTGGGTTACGATCTTGTAAAGGTGATGCCTTCTCCAAGAGCCAATTTTAAGGTTCCACATACCTAGGACTTTTCCTTTTTTTTTTTTTTCCACCTCGGTTTCTACCTGAGGACACATCCCTGTGGCCACAAAATACATACAATTTAGTCATACTTTTAAAATGAGTAAGTTTCTCTTTCAGAATGGCAGTTTGCACTAAAAGTGTATTTTGGTTGTGCTAAAGTTAGGCTGTTGCTGTTTGAGACATTATGTGCCCACCCTACAGTATAAATAACGTACATTTCGCTCCGAAAGTTTTGGAATCATTTAAGGACAAACAGGAAGAATATGTTCAATGTGACTTTCTTTAATTAATGAAAGTGATAATCCAAAATGTGACTGAAGCCAAGACTTGAAACTCTATTCAGATTATTGGCAAATGTTATGCTGAGGCATTTATTTATATATTTATTTATTTACTGAAGCCCTTCTTGAACTAAAATTACTAAAGAAGACACAAACTTATTACAACGCTAACCATGAGTACACTAATACGTAGGATAATGTGAAGCGGAATAATCCTACACTGACCGGCTGAGGCGTACTTATACAGTCAAGATGGTAAACTGGTAACTGAGACTCTAAAGTAGGTTGTTCTTTAGAAGGGGTGAACTTGACAGCCTTCCATATTTTTTCCCAGTCCTGTAAGAATGAGGCACACTGAAGTAACTGTTAGAAGACGTAGCACCATATAAGTTAGTGTTTTCCTTGCTGGAAGTTTTCAAGAGAAACGTTATTAGGTTTCCGGCTTGGGGCAGAAGGAGGAAAAGAAAACCAGTTGGTGTCCCGGCTCATGCCCCTCAGGGTAGAGTTCGTCAGTAGGTCCACCCTGGAAGCAGATAGCTTGTGCAATACACGGATGTACATAGCTGTGCTGTCAGCTGAGGGGAAAAAATGGTCAGGTCACACAGAACATTGGGAATGTTAGGCTTTTCGCACCGAAAGGTGTTTTATGAACTTTTTAAAAAGTCCTCTGAAACACCCTGGTTTCACATAGAAGTTATTTTGGCCCGAGAACTACTGTAGACAGTTACTGCAAACTCTAGGCAATCTTCCTGTTTCATGTACTTTTACCCTCATCTACTTGTCAGGACATTGGTTCACTGGTTGCTCCATCATCCATTCATTTCCACAAGTTTAGAATGTCTCAGGCACTGTAGGCGCATTATTAGAGGTAAAAGAATGTGAGTCTTAGTCTGCCTTTAAGGGTTTCACTGCCCGGTAAGACAGATGAGATCTGCAAAAAGAAATAACTAATGAGATTAAACACCTTTTACATTAAGATAAAGGTTTACAAATGGCACAAGGGTGTGGGAGGTAAGGGAGTCCCTTTCTGCAAAGGTCATCCTTAAGGGCTCAAGAAGTGTGTTGCTTGATCATGAAGATGGCTTTTCCAGGTTGAGGCTCGCTCATTGCACTCTGGGTGTGCTGACCTATGTGATTTCCCCATATGTGGGAAACTCAACTGCATAATTTGTAGTACCTGGGGGACTGCATTTGTGCTTTCCCCTGGAAAAAAAAAGGGGGAGAGGGGAGTGCATTTGAGATGGGCCTTGAAGCATGGTTAGGATTGAAAAATTGAAACATTTTGCGTGGGGAAGAGCCCAGAGCAGGGGGTGTGGTGAGGCGTGGATGCAGGGTGAGAGAAGAGGCGCCTTGCAACATATTTCTGAAGAGCCTCAGACCAGCATTAGGTGCTCTTAAAACTGCTGTACCAGGTCTCTGACCAGTGGGGTCAGACCACACCTGGGTTCAGCAACCTCAGTTACTTGAGTTCTGGCCCAGAAAAGAATTCAGAGCCAAGACTCAAACCCTGAGAAGATGAGATTTACCAGGCAAAGTAGGACACTCAAATAGAAAATTGCAGCCAGTGGCTCAAAGAGCTGCCCTGCAGAGTGGGCTAGGGCTCCTTTTAAAAACTCGAGGGGAGTTAACTGCTTTCTTCTTCAAATTGACTGAGCAGGGCCTGTCCTGTCTTGTGTCCTTGCATGGAAGTTAATGGGGCTTTCCTCCAGCCCCCTGGGGCAACCACATGCCTGGGGAGAAGAGATCTGGAGACTCACCTGCATGACCTGAGGCATTATAGGGTGGAGAGGTCTTAGGGTGAGGATTGAATAACAATACTTATCTCTAGTACCTGCCATTCTAAGGTGGAGGGAAGTCTTAAGGGCAAAGTCTTGAATATCTCCAATGTCTGCTCTACCAGTTCTTCATCCCTAGGTGTCCGTCCTCCCTGGTGACCTTCTGTAACTAGCGCATCGTCCTTGCTCTGCTGCCTACCACAAAAGCATGCAGGTTCATGAAGCCTCCTGTGGATCTATTAAACAGGATCATTATTGCTGGGCCCCAGGTTCCATATTACTTAACAAAATAACAGCCGTAATAAAACTCCCGGTTATTTGTACGTGCCCCGAAGTTTAAACATGTGGCAAGAGAAGCCTTCAAGGAGCTAAAAGCTATTCTCTTCAGAGAGTCTTGGGGGTAGGGTAGGGGCAATAAGTCCCAACACTTGACCCCATTCCATGATCAGCTCCTTCCTAGCTTATGCCCCTTGGCAATCAGAGGTTACTGGAAAGATGAGTACAGCCCCTTTGGAGTCAGCAAATGCTAGGCTATTAGAATTTAAAGGGGACATTGTTTTGCTACCTTTTCTCTTAAAAGGACAGCAGCCCCCATAAAGAAGCACCAGTTGCACAGTTACTGTCCCAGGTGAAATGCAGTCAGGAGTCATCTGGGCGCTTCTATATGCTGTCCTCCAGGTGCCCTCTCAGATAATGGAGCATTGGCGGAATTACTCTTCTCCACCACTGGTATGTGTTTCTTTTTTCTTAGTACAATTTTAAAAGCAAATACCAGCTCATTTGAGGAGACAGCTTTATTTAGTATGTTCCTTAATTGTGAGCAGACGGCTTAGGAGAGGGAAGAAATGGGAAAGCTTGTAATTATCAAGCTTCTACAGAAATGAATTGCCTTCCACGTGAAAGAACTAAGGTATATTTTCCTGTAACATTCAATGGGAAGAGTTTGAATGCAGTACTGTTGAACACAGTACACTTAAATGGCGAAATATTACCTGGTATCTCATGACTAATTGTGGCAGCAATTGACAAAATAGAGTAATTGACTAAAAAGTGGCTGGATTTTGGGGAAATGACTTTGCTTTCAATTGGTGAAAGGAAGGAGGGGAGACCTCAAGGTGCCTGAAGGTGACAGGCATGTGAGCAGTTCTGTTAACCCCCACTCCTCCTTCCCAAAGGCACTTCGTACTGGACAGTTTGAGGAAACTGGGAGAGGATTCTGAGAAAGTGTTAAGATCCTCCGAGCTTGGGCCTACTACAATTCAAGAGACTCTGGAGGAAGCATATTGACCTGAACAAAAGCAGGCTTTTAGAAGAGGAAGGCATTGGTGTGTTTATGGGAGCAAAACCAGACAACCAGTGGGTCTGGGCTGCCTGTCACTACTGGAGCCAGTGAAGCAGAGATAGGGTTGAATCATATAGTATGAGCATTTATTCCAATAGTGCCAGCAGTATGGGAGAGAAGTAG
Source organism: Myotis daubentonii (assembly GCF_963259705.1). Taxonomy (NCBI): domain Eukaryota; kingdom Metazoa; phylum Chordata; class Mammalia; order Chiroptera; family Vespertilionidae; genus Myotis; species Myotis daubentonii. The sequence continues at coordinate 63,131,310 of NC_081844.1, read as the reverse complement.
GTCCTTCGTAAACATTTGTTTTGTCCCTTCCCCCCCATAAGCCATCTGCTTGTAAGGGATACAAGAACCAAGATTACATGGGGAAGTAGGCAAAAGGAATAAGAATGGGCAAGCAATATGGTCTTATTGGCCTGGGGAAGCAGGCAATGCGGGCTGGGTTGGGTCTTCATTGTTTGGGTAACAAACAAGGTTGTTAATCTTTCCATGATGATAGGTAGTTTTTTGTTTTGTTTTTGTTTTTATAGTAAAAGGTAGAGATTTATTGAGAAACAAGCACAGATTCCCACAGGGGGAGGGAGAAAATCCTGATAGGTAGCTCTTGAATGAGAATGGACTGCATTCCAAGGTTGATTATAGGTACAACTCCACAGCCAGGTTAGAATGTGCTTTCATTTAGAACAACAATCAAGGTTAACAGAGCATGGTTAATATTTCTTATAACTATATTTAGTCCCCAATATTCTATTTCTGCCCCTAACAATGGAAGTGGATCAGTGTAGCTGTACAGCTTTTGGAGTGACTAGGTAGGTAAATGTAGTATTATGTAGGTTTCTGTGATGTCTACTGAAAGAGAAGTGCATGGGGCGATTATATTCTGGTTTCTTGGAAAAAGGAGGGAGGGAGGCCTTTGCTGTGAGCAGTCACTGCTCGAATCAGAATGTTTAGGTCCTTGGTAACCACTTGAATACATAGAAATTCTATAGATACATCCATAGGTTTCAGCTCCATAGTAGAACCATCTACTTTAACGAAAAACAGTTAAAATATTTTGGATTTATTTTTAGAATAGGGGAAATCTGACTTTCCAAGGAAGGAGTAAGACCTCCATTTAAATCTTAGCTGGCTGCTCTTTTGTCTCTACTACAATGGTCTCAAAGCAACACTTGAGAACACACCAGCCACTGTGAATTCATTGAGAGGGAGATGGGCAGGAGTGCCCAGGGGAAAGAAAGCTAAAGAAAATTATTACCATAAGCTGACTGTTTTTGTAGAGCCCTTTTTTTCTCCTTCCACTATCAAAAAAATGGATGAGCCCCACTGGGTTCTTCTGAGTCTTCATGTCTGCCAGTGGGGCCTGAGTGATGACTAGCCCCGTGGACAGCACTTACTGACAACCCAGGTGAGTAGCCAGGGAGGACATTTGTTTTACTAAATGCTCCAGGGGTCCTCAAACTACGGCCCGCGGGCCACATGCAAATACAAATATTGTATTTGTTCCCGTTTTGTTTTTTTACTTCAAAATAAGATATGTGCAGTGTGCATAGGAATTTGTTCATAGTTTTTTTTTTAAAAAAAAAACTATAGTCCGGCCCTCCAACGGTCTGAGGGACAGTGAACTGGCCCCCTGTTTAAAAAGTTTGAGGACCCCTGGCTTAGACACCTGCTAGAAGTTTCTTACTAATGAAGTTTCTTAGTTTCATGAGAAGTCCATTGAAGTGAGTGCCTAGAAGTTACCAGCAGCCAGTTACAATAAAGAAATTGATACCCCCACTGCTAAACTTGACTGGCTTAAAAAAAAAAAAAAAAAAAGAAAGAAAAGAAATTGATAAAGAATTATTACAGTAGCCCTAGCTGGTTTGGCTCAGTGGATAGAGTGGCCTGAGGAATGAAGGGTCCTGGGTTCGATTCCGGTCAAGGGCACATGCCTGGGTTGCGGGCTCAATCCCCAGTAGGGAGCGTGCAGGAGGCAGCCAGTCAATGGTTCTTTCTCATTGTTGATGTTTCTATCTCTCCCTCTCCCTTCCTCTCTGAAAATCAATAAAAATTTAAAAAAAAAACAAAAACACAAAAACGAACTATTGTGGTAGATGTCTGGGAAGTGCCCTAGGCTTGTCACACCTTCTCCCACTGTCTTCCTTTCCCCTAACTCTCTGCACTCCAGTACTTGGGCAGGCTGGCTGCCAGCCTGCAGATATGCTTGTGACTCACCATGCCTCATCCTGTGTGGAGTGCAGAGTAAATTGCTTTGTAGATTCTAGTGATACCTTGAATATAATAGCTTTCTGTTTCCTCTCAATGTTTTGCTTTCATGGATGTTAACCATCATGGAGAAGGAAGATGTCATCTTTCAAATTATAGGTCAGATTTTCGAGATTTGGCTGAGATGTACTCTACAGTTAATTTCTATCATGGTTTAAATTTTTTTTAAATTTTTATTTATTGATTTGAGAGAGAGAGAAAGGGGGAAGAGGCAGGGGGAGAAACATCAGTTTGTTCCACTTATTTATGCATTCATTGGTTGATTCTTATATGGGCCTTAACCAGGGATCAAACCCTCAACCTTGGTGTATTGGGATAACACTCTAACCAACTGAGCTACCCGGCCAGGGCCTAAACAAAAAGTTTTTTAGGTCACAAAAGTAACACATACTCATTACCAAAAACTTGGAACTTTAAATGTCTTTGTGAGTATGTATTGATTATCTTCATAAGCTAAAGGATTTTTCTTATTTTTGTTCCGAAGTTCCATCAGAATCAATGTCTATTATGTGAGATTTTCTTTTTTTAAAATGTATTTTTATTGATTTCAGAGAGGGAGAGAGAGATAGAAACATCAATGATGAGAGAGAAATCATTGATCCACTGCCTCCTTCACACCCCCTATTGGGGGTCGAGCCCTCAACCTGGGCATGTGCCCTTGCCTGGAATCAAATCTGGACCCTTCAGTCTGCAGGCCAATGCTCTATCCACTGAGCCAAACCAGGGCCTAACCAGGAATTGAACCAGCAACCTCTGGATGCATGGATCCACGCTCAACCACCGAGCCACACCAAATGTCATTCCCTGTTTTTTTAATCCTCACCCAAGGATATTTTCCCATTGATATTTAGAGAGAGTGGAAAAGAGGGAAAGACAGAAATATCGACGTAATATTGATTGGTTGCCTCCTGCACAAGCCCTGACCAGGGCCTAGGCCGGGTAGGAAACTGCAACCGAGGTATATGCCCTTGACCGGAATCAAACCCGGGACCCTTTGGTCCGCAGGCGGACGTTCTATCCACTGAGCCAAACCAGCTAGGGCCCAGCTGTCAATTATTGAATGAGCTGTTCTAACAGTTGCCCCCCAGCTTCTCCCACCCTTTGTGTTGACTCAGCATAGAGTTTCTAGAAGCTTCCTTTGGAAGAACCATATTTAATTTATTCTTGGTAACTAGGCAATATTCCAGGCTTTGTAGGCCATGCCTCTCTGTTCCCACCACTCAGACCTGCCATTGCAGTGTGGGAGCAGCCACAGGTAACTGAGATTTTAGTTTCATACCATTTTCACATGGCATGAAATATTATGACATTCCTTTTAGCTTTCATATTTCCATTTACACCTGTAAAAGTGGGCCATTTCCCTGAGTGTCTCAGGAATGTTAGTGGTGGGCGTCATGCCCTAACACAGACCCGAGGCTCGAGTGGACAGCCATTGTCCCACAGCAGCCTGTGGTTTCTTCTGCCCCTGACACTGCCCTGCAGTGTCATCATGCTAGAAAAGCCCAGTTTGTGCAGATGATTGGCCAGCCAGCTGCTGGCAGCACCAGCTATAAACGTTCAATCGAGGCCATTTTTCGGAGGCATTTCTTCTTCTGGAGTAATACTTTCTAGATGAATCTGGCAGGACTGGAGGTACAGCTCAGCCCCCTCTGGAAAGCACTTTGGACTTCTTGTCTGTTCTGTGACTGCTGCCCAGCAAAGAAAGGTCGTTGGGATTGTCGCTGTGGTAGGTGCTTGTATTTTTAGACACGTTAGGCCGAGAGTCCTGACCTTCACTTGATATCTCTAGCAGCGCCACGCGGGGTGTGATGCTGCTCTGTACACTTTGTGCCGTGCCAGTGGGTGCGCTGTGATGGCAGTGACGTCCACAGGAGGCGGTGGAATTCGACCTGTTTACTCCTGTGTGTGCCCCTGGCCAGGCTCCATCCCAGTCGTCCTAACTCAGAACCAGCAGAGATGCAGGTGAGCGGTCCAAGGTGCAGGGAGCCTTCTCCAGCGCCAGGCCCTTCACTGGTTATGCAACCTGGAGAAAACTGTGCAGTCTCTGAACCCTAGGCGCATACCTGTGAAATGGTGAGTCAGGACCAGCTCTGCTGGGTTGCCGGGGAGAGGAATGAAAATGCCTGGAAGTAGAATGGTACATGCAGGCTGTCTGATGATAGCCGCCTTCTCCTGAGCCCCAGAACGTGAGCTGCACTAAATAGGACAGAACGGCTAACATTTTAGCTGACACTTGGGATGTGCTGGGCATAGCTCATTTACCTGGATCCTCACCGCAGCCCACTGAAGTGGGCTGCACTGACCCCCAGGTGAAGGGACTGAGGCACAGAGAGGCACATCAGTTGTTCAGGGAATGCTAGTAGTGAAGGGAGGAGCCGGAATTTGAAGCGAGGCAGCCTAAGGAGTCATGTGTTTGGATGTTTTGCCTCTGGAACGCAGCCCAAGCATGTCAAACTCAAAGGCTAACACGGGCCAAATAAACAAGGCATGCGATGCGGCCCATGGGCCAAGAGTTTGACATGCTTGCTGTAGCCTGATCTTACTGAGAAAAGCTGACGCTCGAGCCACCGGGCTTTCGCCCATAGCATGCTCCATTGCTGAGGACTCCAGGCAGGCCTGCCCATCGCCCACCAGGGTGCAGTAGCAGACATTTGAAGACTGGGCACTGACTAAAATACTGTATCTGACCCTTCCCAGAAAAGTCTCTTCCTAGGTTGGCCCTTAGAATCCAGTCTAGAGGAGCCAGCCAGGAATTAATGTCTTACAGCCTTGCACTCAGTCGTAAAATGAAGCCTGGCTGGGTAAGCAAGGTGGACAGTCCCTGCCCTCGTGGAGCTTACAGTCTAATGAGCCAAGGACAGGAATTGTAGTTCACATATCAAGAGTGATTTAAGAGAAGCAGGCCAGGTGTAAGAGGGGAGGCGTGGGCTTGGTCCTTATAGCTGTGCAGGCAGGGGGACTAGGAATCTGTTGATTTCTGCAATCAGCTTTAAGAAAAGGAACCACATATCCAGTATCCAGGCTGTTTCATGTCAGTGGGTATCTTGCGAGTGTTCTCACTCACTGGTGTTGAAGGTGGCCGCATTTACTCAGGAACCCACTCTATGCCCTTGCTGCGGTGGTTCAGCACGCGGCCACTAGATGGCAGCGCAGGACTGCTCGGCGGCGCCTTCCTGTGACGTCTGTCGTTTACAGTTTGTGTGAACTTGACTGGCCGAGGTTTCCTTGGGGCCGAGGTTGGGCAGCTCCGCAGCTTCCCAGGTGTGTACCCAGATAACCTTGACTTTTGTTGAATTTTTGGTTTTTAACTCGCGGCTTTGCCAAGCCCCGGGGTCGAGAGGCTAAGCTCCAACTTAAGGGTGAGCAATGATTCACGGACTGAATAGTGTGGGCAGGCTCGAGAATAGCAATGGCTGGGCAACTGCAGAACATCGTGTGGACAGATGTCCCTCCGCGGCGAGTTCCCGGTGCGGCCAGGCCCCTGGAGGGGGCCCAGTCAGTTTGGGTGTCAGCGGACGGGGTTCTTTCTCATCCGGCACGCTAATCGCCAAACCCTGGTCGCTTCCAAACTCTGGTGGCCCGCACTCGGACCTGGTGTTGGGGTCTGCTTTTGCGCCAGACACAGTGATTGGCAATACGGAGAGTAACGTGTATGCCAAATCATCTCTGGCAAGTTTTTAAAGACTATTATAAGGGTAAGGAGAGTTCGTTTTCTATTCCTATAAAGTGAAGTAGCAGTGACTTAATAATGCATCCAGCTCTCAATGTATAGGGAAATGTGCTTATGGAATTAGGCAGTGGCAAGGGATGGGAGTGGTGTTGCTACATGAACAGCTCCGCATAAGCAATAAAGCTATACTGACCTGTTGCCTGTATAAGTTATATAATGTATATCATAGAGAATGATGGCTGATACTTTTTCTCCTGAAGTGGCACTTTTTCTCCTGAAGTGGCTCAAGGTGGGGGGCATAGGGGAGCGAGGAATTTGGGGCAAAAAAACCCCACAAAAAAACAGATAAGTTGCCGAACCGGTTTGGCTCAGTGGATAGAGCATCGGCCTGCGGACTCAAGGGTCCCTGGTTCGATTCCAGTCAAGGGCATGTACCCTGGTTGCGGGCACATCCCCAGTGGGGGGCATGCAGGAGGCAGCTGATCGATCTCTCTCATCGATGTTTCTAACTTTCTATCCCTCTCCCTTCTTCTCTGTAAAAAATAAATAAAATATATTTTTTTTTAAAAAAACAGATAAGTTATGAGGTCTAATAGAAAATACCCACATCCAAACACACACAGAATTGGAACTAGAAGCTAGTATGAGTGCCAGATTTCAGCAGAGGTTTTATCAAGATTTTGTATTTTTCAATATCTTAATTTTACCACTCGATGAATTATTTGTGCTATCTCACCTCAGGCTTATGATGGTGAGCTATTCTGAATCTTTTTTGAAGCCCTGAATAGCAACCCCTATTAAGGCATACAAACTTCAGTAGAATGGCTTGAAATATTGCAATTGGACATGTGTGAAACAATTTTTTTTAATGGTTGATACTCCTAAAAAGAAAAAAGTTAATGTTATCTTTAAGAACAGGTGAGAGACAATCAGTTGTCACCAGCATCATTCTTAGGATCGGAGAGGGGGAGAAAGGTCCCCCATAATCTTCAGCTTTCTTTTCAAGTTTAAGTAAATGGCCTTACTACATTGCGGTTCCTAAGTGGGCCTAAGTCCTGGTGTGCTGTGTTAAAAGTGTAAAAATAGTATCTGAAGTCTTTATAGTGTTCACTTTAGTTATTCGTTTTCTAGCTTGGGAATTAATTCATTTGTCAAAGTCTGCATTCCCTCTTAAAGATCCCTGCACCTCCTGGTTTACATCAGAAATGCATTTGAGATCCACCCATGTTGCATGGATGAATCCTGCAAGTTAACAGCTTGTTTCTTTGTATCACTGCATACTATTGCATTGTATGGGTGTACCACAGTCGTTTATCCATTTGCACAGTGAAGGGCATCTTGATTGCTTCAAATTTTGGCGATTGTGAACAAAACTGCTTATAAACATCTGCGTGAACCTAATTTTTCAGTTCACTTATGTAAATACTTAGGCGCATGAGTTCTAGGCCATATATTAAACTGATGCTTAGATTAGTAAAAAACTGCCAAGTTGTCTTCCATCGTGGCTGTGCATGGGAAGCAGTGCACAGGAGTTTGTGGAGGATTGGTATTATTTATTTAAATGTTTGATAGACTGGCCAGTGAAGCCACCACAGCCTGGGCTTTTCTTTGTGGGAAGATTTGAACTTAATTCCATATCCTTGCTGCCCTAGTTGAACTAGTGCCACAGAGCGGAGGGAGGCGGAGGGGGGGGGGGAATGCCTCAGAGGAGCGCCGTTCTGACCTGAAGCTCCGGCCCTGAGGAATAAGCTTCCCAGTTTGTTGCATGCCTGTGGTCCATACCCAGGGCACGGAAGCAGCTGGTTTTGACAGCTCTGTCCAGGTTTATGGTTGCCTTTGGGGGAGAGGATTTGTCAGCATCCTTAGGACATCCTGCCAGAGTCCTGCTTTGTGGCGTTCTCCTCCCACATCACCCGTCAGCCAACGAACAAGGGTAGAATAATATCCCAGAATGCTCTTGCCTCCATCTCCAGCCACATCTCTCCCCTTTGGGGGCAAATTTTCCGTAAATTACTTCTGTCTGCGCTATTTCCTCATCTCCCCACAACTCCACCAAATCCCGGAAGTTGGCTGTTGTTAAGTCACTGGCGATTTCCATGTTGCCAAATCCAAGTCTGTTCTGTCTTTGTTTTCTTTGCACCATCCAGTAGCGCCTGACACAGGAGATGACCAGCTCATGGATGAGACCCTGTTTTGTCTCCAGGAAGATCAGACTTGCCTTGCTCTTCTCCTCCTCCTCTGGCCAGGCCGTTTTTGCAGACTTCTGCCGCATCTTCCCCAGCCTGCCCCAGAGCTCAATCCTCTGACCCGTTTTTTCTCTAAACTCACTTTAGTGTCCTGTCCACTCACATCTCCCAGATGTTTGTTGCCAGTTTGCATGTCTCTCCGGAACATCAGTCATAGCTAATTGCCAAACTTGTTTTCCGCAAACTCACCGCATCCTCCCAACAGGTGCTATGGGCGACTCTGTCCCTCTGGTTGTCCGGCAGCAGCGTTGGAGGCCTTTTGACGACTCCTCTCATGGACCACGTCCAGGTCACCAACAGAAGTCGCTGTCGCCAGTTGAGATCTACTCAGAACCCCACCACTTTGACTATTACCACTAGTCCAAGCTACCAGTGTCTCTTGCCTGGATTATAACTGTCCTCTAAGAGGCTTCCTATGTCTTCCCTTGTTTCCTGACACTAGTGTATTTTCAACACGTGAACCAGTGAGGCTTTTCATGTAAATCAGATCCTCTCTCCTGCCTAGAATTCTCCACAGCTTCCCATCTTAGAGAAAGTCCTGAGGATGGCCGGTAAGGCCCTTCACCTGCTCCCCTGTCCTCACTGACCTCATCTTCTGGTCTCTCTACGTCACTGCAGTTGCCTTGCCAAGCATGCTCCTTTCTCGGGGCTTTTGCATTTGCTATTCCTCTGCCCAATGTGCTCTTATGCTGGATCTACGTAAGACTTACTGATGTCCTCACCACCTCGAGTCTCGGCTCACATTTCACCTTTCAGGGAGGCCTCACTGAGCATCTTGTGTAAGTTAGCAGCTCCCCACTCACTAACATTCCGTTTGCCCTTTCTCTGTTTTTCCCCATAGCACTTCGACCATATGACAAACGGTCATCTCGTCTTCCCCCATTACAGCATAAGCTCCACGAGGACAGAACGTTTAGCATGGTTACTGATATATCTCCAGTGGGCTAGTGTCTGGTGTCGTGTGTGTGTGTGTGTGTGTGTGTGTGTGTGTGTGTGTGTGTGTGTGTGTGTGTGAGACAACCTGTAAAACCCTTCTTAGCTCAAGGACTGCACAGAAATACTCTGGCTGTAGTTTGCCAGCCCCTGCTCTAGTAGTTCCCTCAAGACGGTCTCCTAGAGTCAGTATTGGTTTTGCTGGATAGGAAGTTCTTCAGTCACATATAGATTAGCCATATATTAGTTTTCTTATAAGTTACTTGCTGGTTTTGCCTATATGCCCAAGGGACTTTTCTCTTTTTCTTTACAGTCCAGTTGGTGTTGGTTATTCTGGGTTAATATTCTCAGGTATGTGGCATGTTATTTCAATATGTAGTTTCAAGTATTGCTTTTTTTTTTGGCTTTCTTTTCTCAGAGTGACAAAAACCAAGCTTTATGCATTGATGATTGAAAAAGTCCGTGATATATTTTTAACCTGACTTTTTCTTATTCATTTTTTCCAGTTTCATTGAGGTATAATTAATAAATAAAAATTACATATATTTAAGGTGTACCATGTGATGTTTTGCTATGTGTATACATTGTGAAATGAATACCTCAATCATGCCAATTAACATCTGTCCTCTCACATCGTTTTGTGTGTGTGTGGTGAGCACTTAAGATTTCGAGCAAATGAAACAGTTTTATTAACTATAGTCACCATATTATATATTAGAACTCCACAACTTAATTCATCCTGCATGTTTGAAACTGATTTGTAGTTCTTAGTGTTTTGTTTTGTTTCATTTCATGCATTGGATTTCTTGCTACTACAACCCCTGTTATTCATGTGTGTTTTGGATCTTCTTTGCCTAAAATAAGCACGTATTTGCCACTATCTCTCCGATGCTTTATCTCCTCATTCCTGGGTTTTCCCATTCTGATTAGGCCAGTTACCATTTTCTTAATGACCTCCGACTCATTTTGCAAATAGGATACCGTTCTGATCTGCTTTCTGGGTACATCTTTCTGGCAAGCTTTCCTTGTCTGGACAGATGTTATGCTGTACCGTATTCTTTTTATCTGAGGTTTTTTCTAAGTTTCTAGAAGGAAGTGTAATTCAGGGCAGTTTTTCTGGCTTCAGATAACTCCGCGAACCATGAACTCCTCCTATTGGGCACTTACCCTCTTTTTCACATACTTGCTTTTTATCAGTTAACCGCCCCAAAACTCAGCTTGCAAAGATATGATGCCATCAAAATGATGTAGAACCATTCTGTTGTAACTGAGCTACATTGAGCTGGTAGTTCCTCTGACAAATGTCAGGTATTGCTGTTTGCTTCACATTGAAAGCACTCCACTGTGCCCTGTGAGTTTGCTGTGGCCCATGTGACACTTTGATCTACAGTTGAGGTGATGCTGATCTGACCACATTTAGTAGGACTCTTAACTGCTTTAAAAAACGTGGAGGTACAGAAGAAAGATTTTCAAAGTTTTTCTGCCAGCCAAAAAGAAAAGTTCTTCCTTTGGACCCATGTACTCAGGCAAGCAGATTGAGTAAAAAGAACATATTCAAATCCGTTTGAAAACAGGTGTGTATGTGCCCATCTGTGCATGTGCACGTGTGTGAGAAAGAAGTCTTGCTTGCTGATGCATGTACACTTAAATGTATGCTGGGAAAACTAGGGTGTTTCTTTGCTTTAATATAGTTTTATTGGGGGGAAAATTACTTTTGAGTTGATGAAAAGGAATGAGAGAGCATGCTTTATTGACCTTGATATTTAAAAGACATTTGGTGCTAAGTATTTGAATTTGCTTTTGTGATCTGTCACCGTGAATATGACTGACAGCTAGTTTCAGATTCAGTCCATCAGCCTGCTAAACAACGTATTTTCATAGAGAAAATTTTGTGTCTTTCAAAAGAAGGCAAAGATATGGATGTGGTAGGAAAATCCAAATTCCTCCATTCCAATATTCATCATACACAGAAATTTGGAGGTGGTTCCAAGTAAAACATGCCCCTAATTTATACCATAGTGAACACAAAGAGTGGTTGATTTCCAAAAGAGCAATCACTGCTTACAAGTGAAGCGACAGGTACAGCTTCCTTCATGCTAATAAGCTGAAGGCCATGCTCCGTTCTCCTGAGTGATTTAAAAAGGAAGCACTAGAAAATGCCCAACAGGCAGTGCGCCACCTGCACGCCGCCTCACCCTCCTCCCTCCAGGATCCCAGGAAATGTGGGCAACTGTCTCTTGCCCCTTTCCCTCCTCCAATCCCTTTTCTGATTTCTTGTTGTTTTTTAAGAAATATGGCTATTGATAATAGATTATCCACTGTATTGCTCAGTGAGGTTCACAGAGCTCTGCAAAAAGCTGACATCTAAGCGAAATGAGATATGGGTTTAATCCAGCCATTTCTTTTCCTAACAGAGGGATCTGGGTAGATGACATGCTGGAGCAGCGGCCTGCTCTAACCTAGTCTCTTCTCCAGGATTAACATGAGCTTCCTAACATCTGCCTCTTTACAAAATTGGTTTTCAAGTTTTTGAAATTATGTAGAAAAAGGAATGGGGATTTTGTTTCAGCCATGCTTTTCTAAGACTGGGTTTATACGTTATAAAGACAAGTAGTAGGTTAGAGGAAGCCATAAAGATCAAGGTATTTTTCCCTTGTAAGAATTACCTTAGTTCTGAGAGACCAATTTTAATAGTATTTTCAATGACCTGTCCCAGTACAAAGGTAGAACCTGGGAATGCCTTTAATCTACCTGTGCCAACAGCAGCATTTCCCTACATTAAGGTCTCCTTCTAAGGACAGGAAAAGTTTCCCCTTCTAGTTGAGCTGGGTGGAAATTGAAGAAAGGCAGGAAAAGGAGCTGAGTGTGTAATTGTGCTTTCCTTTCCTCTCCTACAGCCTGTTCCATGGGAAACGGCACGAGCAGACTCTATAGTGCTCTTGCCAAGACACTGAACAGCAGCGCTGCCTCCCAGCACCCAGAATATTTGGAGTCACCTGACCCAGAGCATCTGGAGCCCATTGATCCTAAAGAGCTCCTTGAGGAATGCAGGGCAGTCCTGCACAGTCGACCTCCCCGGTTCCAGAGGGACTTTGTGGATCTGAAGACAGATTGCCCCAGTAGCCACCCACCTATAAGGGTCATGCAATGGAACATCCTCGCTCAAGGTAAGGCTGATGCTTTTGTTCCAGAGCATTAAGTTTGTGGTGACTGCCTTTCTGCCTCTGCACTTGCCAGGGCACTGATGTCTCACGTGGAGGGAAGAGGTGTGGGCAAATGGGAGGTGTAAGATGGGGTGACAAGGGCAGCATCCGCTCCCAGAAGGGCAAGTTAGGAAAGCAAGTCTTCTGGCTTTCACTAATAACTCCAGCAGCTCGAGACGTACTCCTTACCTTCCATGTTTGTAGGCCATCCAGATACAATGAAAGTCTACTTCCCAGCACTTCAAAATCTAAAGGACCCCATCATTTGTCAGCCTCAAAACTTTTGTTGTCTCCACTTTCAGTCCACAGCACTAAGATAGCATTTGCAAGGGAGAAACTGAGGCTCCTGAATGGTTACATATGGAACTTGCTACAGGGAATGGGAGCTGTGTGGGTGGTGCTGAACCTGTCATTCTTATGGCCATCTTCTCATCCATTCACATCTCCATCAACTTTCCCTAGTGTTCTCTCTCATGTAGCAGTTGAAATTTTAAGGAAAAGGAACAAGGGCTGCTTTTTTGCCCCTTCCTCCCCAAGAAAAAGGGCATGCTTGCTGACTTCCCAATCCTTGGTTCATTCATTTTTTTCCAGCTGTTCATTCATAAGTAGGAAAAGCTGCCTATTTAGGATCCCATTCATTCTGAGTGGTGTCTGTATCCATTCATAGTCAGTGTTGAAATTAGTATATAGAGTTAAACCTATCTATCTCATCTGACATAGTTTAGATCCCTAGAACTGCAAAGAATACGGTTTAAAGCTAAAACTTAATGCCGTTTAGGCAGAGAATCACCCACAGCGCCTGGAGGAGGAAGCACTGGGAGGGTCTTGAGTCATATCAAAAACCCAAGGAGATTCCCAGGAACTTAATCTGATTCTGTAGTAGCTGACAACCGACTGGCTTTTTCATTCCAGCTCTCGGGGAAGGAAAAGACAACTTCGCACAGTGCCCCGTGGAAGCACTCAAGTGGGAAGAGCGGAAGTGTCTCATCCTAGAAGAAATCCTAGCCTACCAGCCTGACATCTTGTGTCTCCAGGAGGTGGACCACTATTTCGACACCTTCCAGCCACTCCTCAGCAGACTGGGCTATCGAGGCACATTCTTCCCCAAGCCCTGGTCACCTTGTCTCGATGTAGAACATAACAATGGACCAGATGGCTGTGCCTTGTTTTTCCTCCAGAACCGCTTCAAGTTAGTCCACAGTACCAATATCAGGCTGACGGCCATGGCATTGAAAACCAACCAGGTGGCCATTGTACAGACCCTAGAGTGCAAGGAGTCCAGTCGACAGCTCTGCGTCGCTGTCACCCACTTGAAAGCACGATCCGGCTGGGAGCAGTTTCGATCAGCTCAAGGCTGTGATCTTCTCCGGAACCTGCAGAACCTCACCCAAGGAGCCAAGATTCCCCTTATTGTTTGTGGGGACTTCAATGCAGAGCCAACAGAGGACGTCTACAAAAATTTTGCTTCCTCCAGCCTCAACCTGAGCAGCGCCTATAAGCTGCTGAGTCCAGATGGGCAGTCAGAACCTCCGTATACTTCCTGGAAGATCCGGACCTCGGGGGAGTACCGGCACACCCTGGACTACATCTGGTATTCTAAACACTCTCTGAGTGTGAGGGCAGCTCTGGATTTGCTCACTGAAGAACAGATTGGAGCCAGTCGGCTCCCATCCTTCAATTATCCTTCCGACCACCTGTCTCTAGTGTGTGACTTCAGCTTTAATAATGAACCTGATGGACTTTCATAAACACTTTGTAATCACAAGTCTTAACCAGGGATGTTTCAGGAAAACTGAAGTTAGGATACGTTGCCCGAGGAAGGATTCCCAGTTTCTCTCACTTCACTTTCCATGTTTCCAGCATGCCTCGGGGAAGGAATCCCACTAGTTAACAAACGTTTTCCATTAAACCCTTCAGCGAAAAAGGTGTTTGCACTCCAGTTTTGGCTTGTTTTTTTTTCTCCTTTCCCCTAGCATTAAATTTAGATCAATTAAGGGCATTAAATTAGTCTTGTTTTGAAGCTTTCAGTTTGATGATGCTATATAAAAATACTTTGTCTTCCATAATTAACAAGTATGCAGGAACAATTTCCTCTAGACAGTATTTCAAGTTATTTATTTGTGGTTTTAAGTATCAACAAGATATGCATGGCAGTATTTATTTTTTCTATCTTCATGTGAAAATAATAGCATTACAAACATTTAAGAACCATGCACAATGTAAGGTAGAGAGTAATTTATAGTAATTTTCTTAAGGCTTTAAGATGCTTTATTTGGGGTCTAACAGAATAGTGTACAAAGGGACTATTCAGCCTGGAGGCCCCAGGGGTTTGTTTGTTTGTTTGTTTGTTTGTTTGTTTGTTTGAAGAGGAAATAGCCGGTCTCGATAAGTTCTTCATAACAATTCTTGCTGTGCCTCCATGTTCCCCATTATTGTATTTCTGGAAGATTCCATGACCAGTTGGTCTTTGTCATTTAATCACTGCTATGCATTTACAGATTTCTGTTGGAATGCTATTGGTATACATTTGATTTGTGGCCACTCAGTGTCACAGTGATTTGTATTGGAATTGCTGTTCACGATGGGTTATTTAGGAGCAGTGGCTGGTAAAGTCAGGGGGACCTTCTTTTCAGAGATGGGCAACCAGAAAGCCTGTTCACAAGGCTGTCACTGTAATTTCCTAAGACAGCCAGGTGATTGGCTCAGAGTGTCTAGAAAGAATGTAAAAGGAAAGATAACCTGGAATTCTCTTTCCTTGGGGGAAAAAAGTGGTCAAGATAACAGGTGAAGCCCCTTCCAAACAAAGTCCCAGCAAATAACCTATGGGTAATAAATGGAATATTTTAATCCATGAATTGTATATATTTAAAATTAATAAATGGTCTTTTGAAACTAGTACTTTAATATCTTGTATTTTTAGTCCAAAAAGAATCTGGGGTAGATTTGATCTTTTATACTGACTTCAGAGAGGGAGCTATAGAAACCTCAATGATGAGAGAGATTCATTAATCGGCTGGCTGCCTCCTGCACGCCCCACACTGGGAATCGAGCCCACAACTCAGGCATATGCGCTGACTGGGAATCAAACCCGGGACCCTTCAGTCCACAGGCCAACGCTCTATCCACTGAGCCAAACCAGGTAGGGTGATTTGATCTTTTAATTCTGTTAACATGGTGGGTTCACACTATTCATTTACACACAGATATTTATTTTAAACTAGGGGCCCGGTGCACGAAATTCGTGCACTGGGTGTGGGGGGGGGGCGGGGGGGAGTGTCCCTCAGCCCAGCCTGCCCCCTCTCACATACTGGGAACCCTCAGGCGTTGACCCCCATCACCCTCCAATCGCACCCTCCTTGCCCAGGCCTCATTTCCCCCCATCACTGGTTCTGCCCCCAGCCCAGGCCTGATGCCTCTGGCCTAGGCGTCCGGCCTGGGCAGCGGGAACCCGCAGCGGCAGCGGCCCCGCGATCGTGGGCTCCGCTTTAGGCCCAGGCAAGGGGCCCCTAGCTCCTGGGACTGCCAGCTTCCACCGTGCCCAGCTCCCATCACTGGCTCCACCCCTACTTCCTGCTCTCACTGGCCAGGGCGGAAAAGGTGCCTGATTCTCCGATCATGTCTGGGGGGCAGGGCAAAGGCGGCCCCAAGGCCGCCTTTGCCCTGCCCCCCAGTTCTTAGGTCCCCCCTGGGTTTCCGATCACTGTCAGTGGCAGGGGGCTTCTTCCTGCTTTCCCTTTCGCCTCCCTGCATTGTGCCTACATATGCAAATTAACCGCCATCTTGTTGGCAGTTAACTGCCAATCTTAGTTGGCAGTTAATTTGCATATAGCCCTGATTAGCCAATGAAAAGGGTATCGTACGCCAATTACCATTTTTCTCTTTTATTAGTGTAGAAGTGAACAAAGCAGATCTATAGCTGCACATTGAAAGCATCTTTGCTGTGCTTTTGTTGTATGGTATCTCTCAGTGCCAAGGTTGGAGCTCCCAAAAGGGTTCACCCAAGTATTCTGCATTGGAACCACTTGTGAAACAAATGAAGTTTCTCAGTACATTGTATACATAAAATCTTGGGGCTACCTGGAAGGAATGGCAAGCAGAAAGACCATCCATACTATTTGGTTCAAATCTTAGCATGACTAATAGTAATCATGTTGCTGAGAAACAACACTAATTACAATACTTATATGTACAGGCATTAAATATTGTTTTTCTACCCCAAAGTACACCAACCTGAAGAGAGATCATGACAGCCTTGAGTAAACAAATCTGAATGAGAATGAAAGTCAAACTAATATGTGAATTTCAGGTATCCAACAATAGTCACCAGCCACTTATTGAGAGAGACATGTTCTGAGAAATGCGTCATTAGCGGGTTTCAGCATCATGTGAACATCATACTTACACAAACTGCGGTGGTACAGCCCGCTACACACCTAGGCCGAAGGATAGAGCCTATTGCTCTGTAGGGGAGGGAAATAATGTTCACTCTATCCTTTTAGGTTCTTGTTTGAGACATCCCTGTAATAAAAGATTAACAGGAGAAAAATTTAATAACATATGCTTTCTGTATACATGGAGACCCAGGAAAACACTCGTGTAACTTTGCCCAAGTGGTTGGGCCACCACCATAAAGACTACAGCTGAAGACAATCTGTTAGCGGTATGGGGAGCCAGTTATGGGAGGATACTAGGAAAAGCACAAGTAAGAGGGAGGTTGTCATGGAGGGCAAGGAGTAATGGGTTACTGGCAACATCATTTATTGAGCAAAGAGGAAAAGATTTCAGATGGATGAGTTGGACATTCAGGAGGAAATAGCCAGTTGGCAATTAGATAAACCCATCTAAGGCCTAAAGAATAGGCTAGAACAATGTATTTGGTAGTAGAAACCATAAGAATGAATGAGATTGTCTAACATGTTGAGATGATATATTAAACATTTTCATAAGAGTGCTATGTGCCAGGCACTGGTTCTAAATCCTTAACATATTAACTCAATTCTTACAACTACTCTAAGAGCCCCATAACTACTCTAAGAGCCCCATAGACATTAACTGGGAAAGCTGGAGGAAAGCAAAGTCAACTAAGAGTTGGTCATAGAGGAGGAAAACTGCAAGAGGGATGTTATGGAAAACCCAGAGAATGTAAAAAGGCTGAGGCACAAGATCATGTGAAAAAATAAAGCAATTTGACTTGACCACTGGATTACTGGAGACTTCAATGGTAACTGTTTCTAAGTCAGAATTCAGACTGTAATTAAGAAAAAGACAGACTGATGGGCTATTAAGTGTTGGAACAAGGGAAAGAAGTAGGTGTGAGAGGGAAGGAGATGCTGAGTACAGGAAGAAGGCACATCTGCCTCTCTGGAGACAGGTGGTGGATGCATGCTGGAATAAGATGGTCTTATAGCAAGGGTTCCAGGGAGTGGGGGAGTTTACAGCTCATGACCTCCATGTTCCCTAAGAGGTCTGCTGGTTATTTGGTAAGCAGAGTGCTGAAGGTTGGAATTGTTGCTGGAAGATGACCTGAGGACTAAGTGGACAGAATGCTGATCAGTCATTGTTCAAAGCCTGGTGAGGCTGGAAACTAGACGCATAAAGCTATTATTATATGGTTTTCCAATATGCTGGACACAAAAAGCAAATATAATGATCTACGGTTCAAAAGGGTTGAGACTAAAAGGCATACACCTGGTAATATCAATCACCAGAAGCACTCCAATCAATATATACTATGAGCATGTGTTTCCCAATTTAGACCATAAGTGTACTTATTCTGAAAGATGTACCCTAAAGTATTCAGGTAGAGCAGTGGAGGAAGCTAGGTAGCCCTGGCTTCACCTAATTAGAACCAATTAATATAGCATAGGGGGAATTACTAAAAATTTAAAGTTCCTTTACCCTCCATAGCACATGACATATTCGTAGCAAGTTACCAAAATCAAAAAATGTCCGTGTCCCATATGCTCAGCACTTGAGGGAGGGGTGTAGGTATCGTAGAGTATGTAATCTTTACCCTACATCAGCATTATGGATGAAATTGCCATGCAAAAAATACAGTGGGGGGAGGGGGGGGAGATTAACCAAAGAATTTATATGCATAACCAATGGACACAGACAACAGTGCAGAAAAGGCCTGGGGGACGGGGGAGCGGAGTAGAGGGGGTCAGGTTGAGGGACATCTATAATACTTTCAACAATAAAGATAAAAAATTGTTTTAAAGAATACAATGAATTGCCAAAGCAGAGTAGGGAATGTTTAAAGAAGTAGAATTTGAGATTAACTTTCAAATGGGATAAGAATCAGGTGAGGGTTTTTTTGAGCGTTTATTAAAAAGTACCATTAGGTATGTTTATGGAAAAGATAAAAGGATTACAAAGGGAGGTGTTAAAAAAAAAATCTTTGTCAATTTAAGTAGTATCAGATGAAATGAACAATTAAAGGCCACAAAATATTAAGTTATCAGTTTATTTAAATTTCTAAAAGATGTAAAAATAGACAACTTTTCTTTGTAATAGAAAGAGCATTAAGATGTAGTCACACGACCTAGTCCGGTGTGAAATTCGGAAACTCCTGTAATCCCTCTGGACCTCCAGTTCCTCATGTGTAGAAGAGCCAGAATATTACTTGTTGTTCCTAACCTTCAGAAAGTATGATTGAGAAGCAAATGGTCTTGATTTAAAGTATAAATTCTTTAAGTGTGGCCAACATTAAAATAAATTCATTATGGTAACTAGAACATTATAGTTCGCAATTATAATTAGAAAGGAAGTGGCAACATGCAGTAATTTGCCAAATATTAATATAAAGAAAAAACAGAAGTAGGATTTCTTTAGTTGGAAAGGAGAAATAGGACCTCTATTCTTAACTAAAATGATGTCTCTATACTAGCTTTTGAATATTGTTAAAAATATCACCAGAGACCAAAATGCAAGATAAATTTCTATATTTCAGAAAACCTACTTGAATACACTTTGAAACAAGAGTACAACAAAATAGAATATACTTCAAATGTTGAATATACAAACTATTATAGTTCAAATTTGAACACTGGTACTTTCCCTCTTAAACTTCAACTAAAAAAAAAAAGGAAAAAAAGAAAGAAAACTCCAGGTATTAAGAATTACCTGACAAAAATTCATGCTGAGCCTTAACTTCCAAGTGACAGGAGAACAGAAACTGATATGTCTGCACAGATGACAGGGCTGAGTGACACAGGCATGTTACAGCAAAAGGCCAGAGCCAACTGTTAATTTGTCCACAATTAAGAAACTGACAGACTTAAACTACCATATAAAATGTTACATGTAAATTCTATAACAATACTGTGCTAGGTACAAGATTTTTAAAATTTTTCTTTTAATAAAAAAAGCTTTACACAAACAAGCCATTAGCTTATTTCAATAAAGAAAACCGAAAATTAGTCTAAGGCCTTTGTTTTAAATCAGCTTAAGCTATATGATATTTTATTAAAAAATCGCACTAGATCTTTTTTGCTATCCTCTTTCTGAAGCTTTTGGATCCATTCTTCAATTCACATTCTAAAATACCTACATTAGCAGAGTCTTCACATAGCACCAGTTAAGTGAGTTCTGTGTGAACACAGTAATAATTGCTGGTATGCATATAAAATGCACAAAAATTGCTATATGTAACAATGAGATCACCCATCCCAACCCCTCCCCATTGAAAACTGTAACCTCTTACAGAATGTTAGTGTTCCAAGTCTTAGTGTAACTTGACATTGTAGTGAGTTGCTTGGTCCCTTTCAATCCTTTTTTATTGATGGGTTCAGTTGTTTCCTAGGTAAGAGGCAGTTTTCTGTCAGCATCTCAACATGTAGTTCATTTCCCACTGAAACATGGGACAGGTAACTTATTTCCAGTAAGTTTGATTGTTTTCCTATATGCATTAAAAATGTTTTAAAGTCTCCTTTTGACTTTTCTTGATGACATCCCTTGCAAACATTTATGTTAGTACTGTTACTAACAGTCTAAAGTCCATGGCAGAGCTGCTCTTTTATTTCTCACATGTCACTAGTCCTTCCGTTTTCATAGTTACGGGCAGGGCAATAGCTGAAGGGGCACTGACAACCACTACATGGGTCACTGTCTTATTTCCGTCTGCCGGTTTTTCTTCTTGTACCAGCTGCAAAGTTTTCACGTCATGTTCCTGCTTTATTGTCACTGCCTCCGATTTAACCTCTGGCCCTTTTATGACCGCACTGATCACTCGGGGAGGAGTCTGGCCAGATGCCTGTTGAGTAGGCACTGATAGCCTCATTACAGGTGCACCATGGGCTATGGAAACAGGAGTAAGTGCTCTTACAGCCAGTGGGGTTCCAACAATGTTAATGCTTCCAGATCCAGTCAGATTTGACTTCGTCTGCAGTTGACACTGTGCAAGCTGTGTAGCTGGGATGGTGATAATTTTGGCAGGCTGCATGGTGATTTTGTCTCCATTTTCAGTAGAGGCTGGCATCACAGTAGGGATTGTCTGAATAACTACCTTTGGAGAGGTTGCTGTTGTTGGACTAGTGCTGGTTATTAATGGTGCACCTGCATTAACTGACTGAACTGCCACAGTTGAAATTTTCTGGCCCAACGATGTCATTACAACAGGAACTTGCATTGCCACACGAACTGTCCTAGTGAATTAAAAAGATTAGACTATATTTAATGCTAAATTAGAAATAGGTTTCTTGAGCAAATGATGAATGCAAATACAAAATGCATAAACTAGTGCTCCCAAATTTTCTGTATGTACTGACAAACCCCTAACATCTAGAATATGAACTACCATGAAATAAACGTATTTAGAAAACTAAAGCCCATATTAAGTTCCATCTAGAAAACCATAAAAATCAATCCAGGTTAAATGAGACATCACCTAGTTTAATAACAACAAAGTACATTTAAAATATCAGGTACTTGTCAATTCCTGACCAACAGTGGGTTCTTAGAATGCTAATATTGAAAAAAGAACATAGCGTTTTGCCAAGGAGTTTTCTAAAAAAGCAAACGCAACTAACAGTTTCCCTCACTTACCTTGGGGCTGCTGTTGCTGATACAGATGTGGTAGTAGTAGGAGACCTGGACGAAGCGTCATGACCAGGGGAAGTGATATTCACAACTCTCGCTACTCCCTTCTCTGCTCTGGAGCAGTTTAGAGGAGAGGAGTTTTTCCCACCACGAACAGAGGTTGCTTTCAGGAGACTTTCTGCAGATAATGACACTCGTTCTAATGACTTTTCATCAGTAGCTGCTGCCAAATCTTCATTGCAGGTTTCACTTTTGTCATCATCTATGACCACTATGTTTTTGGGCATATCCTTGAACTGATAAACAAGCCTCTGTCCTTCAACCTTTGCAAGAATACCCCTTTGGTAATAATATCTGTAAGGAAAAAGAACTTAATGAATCAAGTTCTCCAAAACAAACAAACAAAAACCACCATGAAGAATGGGTTATAACAGAAACATGCACTTATTTCTGTAAAATAAGAAGGAGCTCTTCCTGCCTGGATTGTTCAAATGGCTGAGACTCATGAGTAGGAATGAAGTTGGAACCTGGTGCTGTAGGCCCTATAACCTTGAGATATATAAAGTAGCAAAAAGTTCATTCTTAAAGGAAGTAATTTAACCTAAATACAGACTATTTTACGAACACTGATAAAAATTCAACTCAGATTGAATACATAGATTACAAAAACAATCTGACGTAACATAGAAAAATAATTAAGCTGTGCTTAGGAGAGATTAATCTGTGGGATATGTGAACAGCGTCACATAAATAATGTACAAGGATCCTTAGAAAAATCCATGTACACTACAAGTTTTGTGGTTTCTCAAACTGAAAAAACTTGAGAAATTTTCATATCAAGATAAATTCATTATAACAAATTCACAAGAACTGAAGCAAATTAACAATTTGGAGACCTTCATTTGGGTTTAATTTTCTTAAAGATCTGTAACTTAACTATGTATTATGGAATAGTCCTAAATACAAAAGCACATTCTTCTGGAGAAACAGATTTTCCAATCATGTTGAATTTTAGACACCCAGACCAAAATCCTCTCCCCCCATCTATCTCCAAATCTAAGAAGCTTCTCTAGAATACCCTCCAAAATTAAAAGTTGTCACAAATAAGGGATTTCCACAGCTAATAGACAATAGAAAGAGATGTATAAATTTTGTTTGAAAACTCGTTCCTTCGTGCTCTTACCTCAAAGCTCGTCCCATGGTTTCATAGTTCATGTCTGGCTTGTTCTTATGCTTTCCCCAAAGCTTAGAGACAGCCTTTGAATCTACAAGCTTGAATATGCCCTTTTCTCTCTGAGTCCACTTAATATATCGGGGACAAGTATTTTTATCTTGAAGTAGATCTAAAAGAAACTCCCACAAGTAGGTTGTGTTTCCTTAGAAAAACAATGATAGACACTGATTAAAAATTCATTAACATCATTAAAAGCAGTATTTAATTGTGCTGGATAAAAATAAAATCATTTACTACTTGTAAACGCAAATGTACCAAGAGTCTGTCATTAAGTACTTGACTGTATTGGCAATCTTTGTCGTGTCAAATTGTGTTGTCTAGTAAGTGATATAAAATATCTTTCATCATAACAAAATTCATAAATATACTTGTTTGCTGGATTTTTTTTTTTTTTTTATTTTAGAAAGCAAAAGGGAGAGGGATAGAAAGAAACATCGATGAGAGACAGATATCATTGATCAGCTGCCTCCTGCATGCCCCCCACAGGGGATCGAGCCTGCATCCCGGGTATGTGCCCTGACCTGGAATCGAACTGGTGGCCTCTTGATTCCTGGCTCAATGCTCAACTGCTGAGCTACACCAGCCGTGCTGTTTGCTGGTGTGTTTTTTTCTTTCTTTCTTTTTTTTTGTTTTCTTAGTTTCTTTCGTTTGCTGGATTTTTAAAATAACATCCTATGCATGTTTCCAGTTATGGTACTAATATAATCAAGATCCTACATTTTATACTATCATGTATTATCCTAGCCTAAATTTTGAGTTCAATAAAGGCAAAGGCATAATGCATAGTACGAAGTGAACTTAAAACAGAATCATATTTATTTACAGATTTAAACTCTGAACAAATTTATTTAAACTTGTATTTTTTATATAAGCTCAAATTCTATGATCAAAACTCATCAAAAGGCATTTATTAATTTATTGAAAAGGGATGTTTCCTCTCACCACATTCCTCTCTCTGAAATAAAAATATATATATATATATATATATATATACATGACTTTGAACTACATCACTTTCAGCTACTATACATCAAGATGTATGGCTGGGAACAGCTGTGTTGGGGTGAAGAAGATGGCGGTCTCCACAGGAGTTAAAGTTCCTTGTCATTTTCACTTGTTGGAATAACTTGAAGGACAAAAAGGAGTAGGTGATGGTATGGTTAGCTGGAGCCTTGAAGATGATGAAGATATGACACAAGGTGGACAGGCATGATTATTGGGCCACCAAGGACAAATTATGAAAACAGAATACATAGCCTGAAAGTAGAATGTGGGCCTAAATACCCAGGAGCTCCTCTGTCAGTTAGACTTGTAACCAAATTAGTATGAATGGAATAAATAATTCCAGTGGAATGGTAGATTCACGGAGCATACCAGCAGTAGCAAAATGCCAAAATTCATATAGCATTAAACTTGTACTTCAAGAACTAAGATGTCTAATGATGTCCAAAGAAAATATGAAGCTTCCACAGCCACCAGGACAAACATACAACAATTAATTTTAGTGCATCTCAAACTTGTCTTAAATCAACAATCTTCTGCTCATATTAATACCTTGATTAAATATCACAATGCAAAATACCCACATATTAAGTAAAAGAATGCCAGCTGGTAAATATGACCTGGACATCTGTAAGAACATATTTAATATATGTATACACATTATATTTTCAGGTAACAGGAGAAAAAATGCAGCACAATTTTTTTAAGGCACTGTCATTTCAACATAAACCTGGAGTATTCAAAAGAGAATTCAGGTTTACAAGATGGAAGTATGGTGATTTTTACTAAAAAGTAAAAATCTCAAGAAGGAAAAAGAAATGGCATGCTTTATCCATTTTCCTTAGTGAAAGCTTCAATTTAAATTGTCTAAAGTAGCAGGTACAATGAATATTGTCTCAAATTGTTTTAATTTTTGAAGTGGTGTGGGTGCTGACTACCAGTAGTATAAAAAAATATGTCCAGGATTGTTTTGATATCTATATTTATAATAAAAAAAATATCATGGGGAAGGTCAATGAATTTCTGTTAAAAGCTGTTTGTGTTACATGTAAAAGACATGGTAAATATTTGTTTAGTCTTTGACAAACCATGCACTTAAGTTGAAGTGAAATAAGCAAAAAGGAAATAGGTGAATCAATATGTGATTTTTGAGATTAAAATTAGTCTTAAAATGTGGATCATGTTCTCAGAAACTGTGCCATTTCTATGATATTGATATGGTATATGGAAAGTACCTTGCTGAGGTAGCAAAGACTGGAATTGTAGGTCTTCATCTATAAAATTATTATTGTTTATCATATTTTGTATGTTTCTTGTGAATTGGAATTTGCAGAGTACTTTAGAGAATTACTTAATTTTTTCTTTGCAGAAGAAGGAATCCCAAGTATTATATTTTGACTTTGATTTCACCAGAAATATATTAAGATGTTTGAATTTTAGCAATTTTTATAGAATTATAGATTGTAATTATCTAAATATACATTCTGTTTTTTATTTTTTTTTTTTATGGTGACACTTTTTCTCCCAATGCTTGTATTACTGACTGGGATTAATTTATCCATTCCACTTGTCTTTCACTTTGGCATCTGTGTAATTCTGAACTGATGTTCTGCTTTTACCAAAGTGAGAGGTTTTGGGTAATTGTTTTTCATTTCAAACACTAGGTATACTACACTTTGTTGAAAATACTCTTTTCTTACGGGTTCACTGCACAAAACAGAAAGGTGGTCAGGTAACAAGGACAGATTTCTTAAACATGCCCTGACATGTTTTTGTCAGGTTCACTTATATCTAAAGCTTTGAGCTACTTTTCTTATCATTAATATATTGAAGTCAGTGATAGTTTGTCTAAACTTTTAATTTCAACATGGCTATTCTGTTTTAATTATCAAAGATGTTTTAAATAACACAGAGAATATGTAGATACAAATTAGTGCAGGTATAATTTATTAAAATAGGTTTGAAATGAACTATTACCTTGGAATACATTCTGAAAACTTTTAAATTGTTAAGGGAGATTAAGTTGAATCACACTGATGTCATATACAGGAGTCTGATGGTTACTGATGGTCTAAATCAATCTCTTTAATAACGTCTTTTCCACTTCGAAAATGTGTCTTATCATACGTGGGTGCTGAATTATTATTATATTGGTGAGCTAAATTATTCATATATTGGTGGGCTGACACTCTGGGTACTCCTTGATCTTTTGTCCTCTTTTCTTTCCCCATATCCACTAATTGTGAAGGTTTTTTTTATTTTTCCCCCCTCAAGTATATGTTTGAGTTGGCCCTGTTAATGTTTATTTCCCCTTTTTGTTTTGGGACTGTGGATCTCTGCTGAAATCTGCATGTGAAAGCAAGATCCATTTTGCATGTCACAATTAAGATGTATGTGGCAACCTAAGACACATTAGTTGATTATAGAAGGTAATACTGAACCACTCTTTTTTTTTTAAATATATATTTTATTGATTTTTTACAGAGAGGAAGGGAGAGAGATAGAGAGTTAGAAACATCGATGAGAGAGAAACATCGATCAGCTGCCTCCTGCACATCTCCTACTGGGGATGTGCCCGCAACCCAGGTACATGCCCTTGACCGGAATCGAACCCGGGACCTTTCAGTCCGCAGGCCGACGCTCTATCCACTGAGCCAAACTGGTTTTGGCATGAACCACTCTTAATTGTAGTAACATTTCTAAGACAACAGTTTTAAAGCTATTTTTCCTTCGTCTGTTTTGTAAAGGGGCTAATGTTGTAGGAGTGTGTGGTATTAAATGAACTGTAAAACTGCATTTGTAAATTGTTTAAAAAGCTAGCAGATGAGCCTTAGGGGATGATCTTATATTAATAAAGATTACAAAGCCGAAACCGGTTTGGCTCAGTGGATAGAGCGTCGGCTTGCGGACTGAAGGGTCCCGGGTTCGATTCCGGTCAAGGGCATGTACCTGGGTTGCGGGCATATCCCCAGTGGGAGATGTGCAGGAGGCAGCTGATCGATGTTTCTCTCTCATCGATGTTTCTAACTCTCTATCTCTCTCCCTTCCTCTCTGTAAAAAATCAATAAAATATATTTAAAAAAAATAAAATAAAGATTACAAAAAGAAAATATGTATGGCTGGGACAATGTTATTTTGTTTATGACCAGGGGATTATCAGGTCCTATGAGCAGATATAGTACAAGTGAGCAGAGAACTTATTCTGGAAGAAATTTTTATAGTAGGGATTTGAAAATGCTTCCAGATCTGCTGAATTAGACTCATCTATAATCCTCAGGTTATCTTGAAATGTTCCACCCCCCTTCCCACTACCAAGTAAAATTGACAAATTCTATTTCTGGTTTTAAAGAAAAGAGAACTTAGAAAAAAAAAGCCTTCTCTAACAGACCAGGTAGTTCTTTAAGCCTACTAGTATGTAGAATTATGATAACAATTCAGGTATGTTCTGGAAATCTGATAACTAAAAATTTATCACTTTCACAAGTAAATGTTTTCAAATTGAATAGTTGGGTAATTTTGGATTAATGTATTCAAATTTATTCTATCCCCAACAGATGATAATTCTGCAAAAGAGAAAACACTGGCTGGATTTTTAATCCAGGTATGACTTTAATAATTTTAATCTTTACATTACACCACGCTGCCTCAACTTTAATACAGGCCAAAATTTTAAAAAAAGGTAATTTCCTTCTGTTTCTTTGTTATGGGGTGGGGCCACAACGGCAGCAGCAGGCAAGCAAGCTACCAAGGACAGGGTGTAAGAGTGAGCACCTCCTGCCAGCCCAGAACCTCTTGGGTGGGGCCACAACATCAGTAACAAAGAAACAGAATTTCCGGAGGATGAGGCCCAGAAATCAGGATTTTAAAAAGATTCCCAGGTGATTCTAATGTGCAGCCAAGGTTGAGAACCACTGCTCTAGAACAAGCATGTCAAACTCAAAGGCTAACACAGGCCAATAAACGAGGCATGCAACACGTGGGGCGCGAGTTTGACACGCTTGCTCTAGAACAACAGCTCTTAGGAAGGGTGTACATCAGATTCCACTTAAGAACTTTTCCAAAATAAGTGCTTACCCCTTTGCACTCCCCTCTTGTATCCATGGCTACAGAAACTCAGGCGGACAGGAGTGGGCATAGAGTTTGAAAAGCTCCCTGTTAAGTACTACTGAAGACAGTACTGTCCAGCCAGGGTAGCTCAGTGATTAAGTGTCAACCAGGAGGACACAGTTTGATTCCCCGTTAAGGCACAAGCCTGGGTTGTGGGCTCAAACCCCAGTAGGGGATGGGCAAAAGGCAGCCAATCAATGATTCTCATCATTGATGTTTCAATCTCTCCCCCTCCCTTCCCTTCCTCTCTGAAATCAATAAAATACATTTTATATATATATACTTTTTTATATATATATTTATTTATTTATTTGTTTATTTTTAAAGATAGTACTGCCACATGGGCACATACTAGAAATATTTCAGCTGACTGGAAAAAAAAAATCATCTTGCCTCCAAAATAGCCTTCCCCAAATTACCTTTTCCTTCTCTGGGTTTCTTCTTTATACCCAACTCAGGAGACCCATTGGAAATTGGTGATTGCTGGGTCTTCGGTTTACGGCCAACTGAAAAAATAAGGTAATGAAACCATACATTAAAAACAATAATAATAAGCATGATTAGCAGATTCTTTGATAATACATTATTCATGAAGACGAATTTGTATATTAATATATTCGGTATATATAAGAAGTCTCACTTAAGAAGAACATTAAAAGCACTTCTACAATTTTAGATTACAGCAGTTAGTTGGTAGTAATCTCAATGTATAAGGCAAGTCAGGTACTACTAACCTATTACTTACATGGTCAGAGCCTCAGCTTGCTAAACTTTTCCAATAATGTGGCAATGTAAACAGATTCTACTGCAAACTTTTTTTGTTTTCTGTTCTAGATGATTGTTACAAAAAGCTTTACCTAGTTACTGCAGAGGACCTGATAATCTCACAATCCCTTTGAGTTCAAATGAGAAAAGGTAAAAACTATTATTTTAAACACTCTCTACTGCTCTGAGCCAATCAATTCACCAGAATTTAAGCATGTGTTTAAATTTCTCTCAAATATGCTGGTACACTATAAAGGTAAGAAAATCTTCCAACTAATTATGTCATATGTCTAGTAAATGTTTGTCTTCTGTGTTTTTTTTTTAAATATATTTTTATTGATTTCAGAGAAGGGAGAGGGAGAAAGAGAGAAACATCAATGATGAGAATCACTGACTGGCTGCCTCCTGCACACCCCACACTGGGGATGAGTCTGCAACCCAGCGCCTGTCCTGACTGAGAATGGAACTGTGACCTCCTGGTTCATAGGTCCACACTCAACCACTGAACCACGCAGGCTAGACTCTAGTAAATGTTTATGTCCTTATTCTTGTTTCTCCTTGCTTCTGTCAGAAGGCTCCCTCAGACTAGCATCCATAATGAACAGAAAAGCAAGAGCTATACTTCTCTACCCTAAAGAAGGCATAAGCCTGAAATGCACTGTATTCAATTTTCAGCACTGATGAATGAATGCTGGCAGGTGAAGAGAAGCCTCCACAAAGAGGTTGGGAATATTCACATTATCCAGTAGTCCTCCCTTATCTGTGGGAGATACCTTCAAAGATTCCAGGTGGATGCCTGAAACTATGGAAAGTACTGAACCCTATATACACTATGTTTTTTCCTATACATACATACATACTTTTTCACTTAAAGGAAGCACTTTCGGGCCTCTCTTTGGCATATCTCAAGCGCCAACATCACTACTCTAGTGCTTTAGGGCCATTATGAAGTAAAAATAAGGGTGACCTGGACACAAGCATTGTGATATGACAGTCAATCTGATAACCGAGACAGCTACTAAGTTTAATGGGCAGTGAGCATATATACAGTGTGGAGATGCTGGACCAAAGGATTGACGTCCAGGGCTGGAAGGCTCAAAATTTCATCACATCACTCAGAACTGTCTGCAATTCCAATCTGATGAATCATTCATTTGTGGACTTTTTCATTTAATGTGTTCAGACCTGGGTTGACCATGGGTAACTAAAACCGTGGAAAGCAAAGCCAGGAATGAGGAGACTGCTGTATTTTCAGAGATCTTTGATGTACTATTGCTGTTTTGGGGTGCCATGAATCACACCCACATAAGCCAGTGAACTTAACTGATAAATGTTATGTGTGTTCTGACTTCTTCCACTAGCTGATCCCCATCTCTCCCCTCTCCTCAGGCCTCCAATTCCTTACAATTGGAATTGTAAGGAATTGCCACAGCCACCACAACCTTCAGTGACCACCACAACCTTCAGTGACCACCACAACCTTCAGTGACCACCACCCCCATCAGTTAGTAGCCATTAAATCATCATGGCAAGATCCTCCACCAGCAAGAAGATTCCAACTTGCTGAAGGCTCAAGTGATGGATAGCATTTTTTAGCAATAAAGTGTTTTTAATTAAGGTATATACATTGTTTTTTTTTAAGCTATAATGCTATTTAATACACACTTAATAGTATAAACGTAACTTTTATGTGCACTAGAAACCAAAAAATTTGTGTGACTCACTTTATTGTAATGGTCTGAAACTAAACCAGTAATATCTGAGGTATGCCTGTATATTATTACAGATTTTGTGATTGTCATACCCTGGGATTTATTTTGTCACTCTACTCTTCATTAGCAAGGACTATTTTCAACCAAATAAAGAACTAAATTAAGGTACCTACCTTAATTTATATCTTCAAATGCATAAATACTATGATCTAGGATTTCATTATGTTAATTCTAACCAATAAGAAGTATGCTTTGCCAAAATAAAAACAGCAAGTTCACTGGTTTCCATGTTAAAATAGAATTTAATTTCTCAATGTAAATGATATTTATATGTACAAATCAATCAGTAATAATACAGACACCTTTACTGCATCCTACATCACAAAATAGCCCACTTCCTTAATGGAAAGGTTAGTCCATAAAGCAGTGGTTCTCAACCTTGGCTGCACATTACAATCACCTGGGAATCTTTTTATAATCCTGATTTCTGGGCCTCATCCTCCGGATATTCTGTTTCTTTGTTACTAATGTTGTGGCTCCACCCCATAACAAAGAAACAGAATTTCCGGAGGATGAGGCCCAGAAATCAGGATTTTAAAAAGATTCCCAGGTGATTCTAATGTGCAGCCAAGGTTGAGAACCACTGCCATAAAGGCTTACTTTACTTTCTTATAAAGCAACATTTCCCAAACCCTATTACTTGAGAAACAGGTTATTCATCAGTAGGAAAAGGGTCCTACAGTCAAATAAACTTTTTGGAAAACTGCATGCTATCTTCCCTTAGAGATTCACAACACACGAGTATATTACAAGCTCTAGAAATACAAAAGACCATGCTATTAAAAAATAACCTACCTAACTATATGTCCTAAATGTACTTAAACACAAATAAATAAGTGAATAATGATGTTATATGTAATTCTTAAATTAAGGCCATCTGTTTTTTAAATATATAAAATCAGAATTAAATTCGCAAATTATTTCCTGGTTTATATCAAACCACATAGGTTAATTCTGCATATCACTGATTTATCTAGAGGTCTTGGTATCCACCCTAAATGTTCCCAGATTTTCATGAACTTTTCTATCCTCTTATAAACCTAAAAATTTCTTTGTCATAGCTCCCATTGCATGCCATCAGCCAAAGGCTACAGTGGGCAAACAAGGGTATTAATATGTATGTCTTTTGCTTTTAAACATTTACAGCAGGAAGTGATTCTTCCTTTTAAATTTTGTCATGTATTCATACCTCTCAAGATATATATAACCTATTAGAGGCCCGGAGCACCAAATTCCTGCACTCCTCGGGGAGTGGGTGTAAGCCATCACTCGGACATCCTTAGCGCTGCCGTGGAGGTGGGAGAGGCTCCCACTCCTGCCGCTGTGCTCCCCAGCCGTGAGCCTGGCTCAGGGCTTCTGGCTAAGTGGTGCTCCCCTTGTGGGAGCACACTGACCACCAGGGGGCAGCTCCTGCATTGAGCATCTGTCCCCTGGTGATCTGTACCCATCATAGCAACCGGTCTTTCTGCTGTTCAGTTGATTTGCATATTGGCCTCTTATTATATAGGATACTAGAGGCCCAGTGCACGGATTCGTGCACCAGTGGGGTCCCTCGGGCTGGCCTGCACCCTCTCGCAATCTGGGACCCCTCGGGGGATGTCAGAGGCCCGGTGCACATATTCAGCTCAATCCTCACAGGCCAGGCCAAAGAATCCATGCACTGGGCCTCAAGTATGCATATAAGATCTTTGGTTAATCTCTTCCCGCACTCCCTCCTCCCCTTCCCTCTGAGATTCATCAGTCTGTTCCATGTTTCCATGCCTGTGTGTTGAGTGTCCACCCCCTGGTGGTCAGTGTGTGTCACAGCTACTGTTCGAACAGTCTAACAGTTACTTAGGCTTTGTATTATATGAGGGAAGGCACTCTGACTTAATCTTCATTATATCACTCACAGCAATAAGCACAGACCTGGGAACATCACATCAATCTGAAACACTTCTAATAAAGAAAAGAAAAACATCATTATTTTTAATAAAAGTTTTCCTTATTTTTGCCTTTGTTTTTTCTCCCATTTTAAAATGTGAAGAAAGAAGAATTAGATGAGTACCAATTTGTATAAGATGTCATTTCAAGTTTTACCTTTGACTCAAACAGGAAAAGGATCCATTACCGCCCATCTCCTCAGGATGTTGCGAGATGTGCTGGAGCCTTGTGCCTCACCTACCAGGATTAGGTGAGTGATGTCCCAGCAGGAGACAACTAAGCAGAAAGACTCTTTCTCTTTACTCACCAGTGAGTTTATTTCACTTATAGAGCCCTATTGGCAATCTTGGTATTTAAAAGAAGGCATTGGGGGGGGGGGGGGGGGGGGAAGGTATCGAAAAAAAAGTTGTGCTTTTATTTTCATGTCCACAAAAGAACAGGAAGACAGGAGTATGAAAAATAGAGAAAGATTAAATTCCTTTTATAAAAAGTAACCAAGTACCTAAAAGGACCACAAAGTAGACAAATGTGCAGTGAATCTCTGATTTTCCTACTGTGTGTCCAACACTCATTATGATCTCATTTTCACGAAACTACTTTTAGAGCTTAAATACTAACTCCTTTTAAACAGTATGAACATGTTAAAATACAAAATGAAAATCTTAATTTGTTGATTCTTTGAGAATATCTAGTTAAGATAACAGCAATCATAAATCTACAGTATATATTTCATACAAAAAATTTCATCCACCCTTCCAGAAATTTATAAATATACTCTACCTTTTTTCTTTTTCATTGGTTCATGGCTATCAGGTGATGTAGGAATAGGAGAGGTATCCATTGGTTCAGATTCTTCAGTTGACACCTCCACTACAGTTTCTGTAATGACATCTGGCCTCATAGCAGCATGGATAAATTCTGGAGTTGATACACAAGGAGGGACAAACACTTCCACTATAAAAAAAAAGTTGAAAAATTAAAATTTCCCACCCCCATTAATGCTTCTTTACTGTGGACAATTCAATACTTAATAGAAGTGAGGTTTAATAATTCATCAAACCAGGTTAAGAACTTGAAGTTAACTTGCTGAATATGCAATATGATCTAAAGTATGTAAGAAAATAAAATGCAAGAAAAGTCAATTTAAAGAAAATGTTAATCCTCTGGGTAAGGAGGGGAGATGAGTAGTCACCTTCCGGTCTTCACACTTTTATATACAGAGTGGGGCAAAAGTTAGTTTACAGTTGGAAAATAATACAATAATTAATAAATAATAATACAGGAACTCTGTATTTCACGTACTCACAACTGTAAACCTACTTTCTTCCCACCCTGTATTTTTAAGCACATTGTAGATGACTGTATTATTTTGACAATTGGGAAAATATTTGAAAATAAAATAATGAGTTCTTTAATACTTTCTGTCCATGAACCCATCATTATTTTCTAACTAGGTAATTCATGCACATAGTATAAAATTTAAAACATTTAATAAATGATTTCAGTGATAAGCACTTATAATTCATTTTAAAATATGAAAAAAGGAAAATATGCTCATTACAGCCCAATGAATATTTTTGATATTTAAAGCTTTATTTAATGAAACAGCCCTGAATTTTGGGTCACTAAAACAGTACATAAAGATTGCTATATGGCACTCTATTACAAACAATAATGTTGTCCCGGCTTTCTTCCAATGTGCATAAGTAATCAGGATGACATTTCTATTTCAATAAAGAGATAGTTAATACCTACTCTCATGGATTAACACACCGACCAATATGTCCTAATTTTCTTTTCATACTTGTGAATACATAGGATTCCTATTTTACTTTAAAAGTCTGGTTACTCTTAGTATTTATTGTAAAATCCTGTAAGAAGAAGGTCCAGCCCAGATGTGTGGCTCAGAGGTTTAGCACTGACCTATGAGCCAAGAGGTCACGGTTTAATTCCCAGTCAGGGCATATGCCCAGGTTGCTGGCTCAATCCCCAATAGAGGGCATGCAGGAGGCAGCCAATCAATGATTTTTTTTCATCATTGATGTTTCTATCTCTCCCTCCTTCTCTCTCCCAGTCTCTTCCTCTCTCCAAAATCAATAAAAATACATTGAAAAAAAGAAAGAAGAAGGAGGTCCAAACTTACTGTATCAAGTTAAATTAACATCAGAATATTAAAATTAGGGCAAATGAAAATTAGGACAACATAAATCTCAAAGGCAGCCTTAAAGAAAAAAAGGGACCAAAAGAAAAGAAAAACTCACAGCCTGAAGGGAGTGTAAGGAAATGGTGGAAGCTTCCTCTCCTCTCCACAATGGATGGTTCCCTGGAGTCACTTTAACACAGACTAAAGAATTGAAAGTGGTCATAGGAGGCAACCACCCATCTGCCATTCACTTAAGGACTATTGTACAAAGGTTTATAAATTTACCCAGAGTTAAGGAAGACATGATAGTCTAAATAGCAACTTAATAAACTTTTGTCTATCTATACTGGGCATTCATTTATTATGAAAATTAAGTATTTAAGACTTGGGTACTTTGACAAATAAAGATCAAGTACTGCTGTCACGGGTATTCATGTATAACCGATCTTGAGAACACCAACAATGCCCCTGTATCTTACAAAACTTCATTCTAGATACATGAAGTGGTGTGGCAGGTTTAATAGAAATAGGGAAATCACGTACCAGGACTTCTTGAATCCCTCAAGCAGGTAGGAGATTCCATATGAAGCAGGGCTTCAGCAGCTTCAATGGTCTTATCTGTACAGTGTGCATTACTGCTATGAACGGACGCTTCCACTGGGGGAAACAAGTTCCACTTAATTAAAAATGCACTGAACACATTACTAAATTAAAACACACTGCTGTAGAAGACATAACTACAAATTAATTCTCATGTGCATAACTCTAAGTCACTGATATACATTAGTTTATGTAAATTATTTATAGAGATGCTTTAAACACCAAAACAATCTAGTATCCTCACTTTGTAAAATGAATGTTAACTATAAAGCAACTGAGATTGGCTAGCAATTACTGAGAAATTTCTGAAACTTATCCAAAGGAAAACAAAGAAAAACCCTTAAAATTTTAAACCTGTATCAATTTTAGGCCAAAACTAACCTATGGAGAAAAAGGATGGTTGTGAATTAACAATCCTAAAGTCAATTATATATTTTAATATACTGTTACTAAAATCAGGGGTCATGATATCAAAATTAGAAACACATATTTCTAAGTTACTTTAATGAATTAAATTCCTACAGACCCTCCTGGGTGTGCGCATTAGCTGCGGCACCAAAGGGCATGCGCATTAGCTGCGGCACCAAAGCATGTGGGAATTTCCTTCACAATAACCTTGCTCTCTCCTTCAGGACTTGGCTAGGTGTTACCCAAGAAATTTTTTTTAAAAGAGTTTTTATGGTTTGGTTTTGTTTTCCATGAATCTTTTTCTAATTTTACCACTTTCTGTAACTCTCTCCTTGAACTGAGTTTATTGCTTTGCTGACTGAATTATTTGTGAAGCAGTAAAGTGTACGGCAGAGGTTTGGACTTCCAGGTCTAAGAGCTTGGGTTCTAGCCTCTGCCACTTCTACCAGTAATTTCTGTTACCCTAGGCCAGCAATTTACTTTCTTGTAAGGCGGGTTTCCTAATACAAAACAGTAGTGAGGTGACTCCCATAAAAAGCATACACATAGATAAAAATTCAATGAACTCTTTGAGATCAGAGTGGCTATATTAATTCATCTTCATGTCTGTTTTAGTTCCTAACAGAGACCTTTCATATAGTACGCAGGCAAGTATGTCTTTTATGTATTGAAATTTAAGAACAACCCAATGACCCTACAGGAAAATAGGCAATTCAAGAACAAACTTATTATCTTAACGAAATATTAATTTCATATCCTGATTTAAAACATTGAATGTTTTACTTGGTGAAGGGTTCTGAAACATGAATATGTAACAGTTTCTAATCCTCTAAAGGAACTAAAAGAAAGTATTTATACAAATTCCATAAAACCATATTATAAATCCACAAGTTCTACACACTTAAGATATGAATCTTTTAAAACTGTTTCCAGGAAACTTTTAATTGAAAAAAAAAAAATTTCACTTAGTCTCAAAATTCCCCAAATGCTCAGCCTTAAACACCAGTCATTTGGAGACCATTTATTTAAAAAAATCCAGTGACTGTTTTTACCACCTGTTGCACATCATCCACACTCTCAACCAAGGTACTGGGTCTCTCCAGTTGCTCTGTCCATTTATGGAAATCTGCTCAAAGCGGACCGGTTCCAGAGAGGCAGCCAAACCTCTAAGTAAATCTATCTTTAGGTGACCCTGCTTACTCTTATCTGCAGCTTGACTGAAGCAAAGGATTCAATCAGTCCTTCCAGCTCAGCTTTAAGAAACTCAGTATTAGTAAGTATAAATATGCTGCGGTTCTCAAGTACATTCTTCAAAGTACCTCCCTATAATACTCACATACATAAAGAATCCTGGTAAGCAAATTCTCAAGTTTTTAAAATTTATACCAGGAACTTCATTCTCTTCAAGGTCTGCTTGTGTTGCAATTTAGCTGTTGTCTTAGCTGCTATTAATAAACCATCCAGGGTAAACTAATTCCTTATGTAATTGTATTAAGACATACCCTAAAAACTACCGTATTAAAATCAGAGCTTCAAGTATTTGATAAAATAC
Organism: Myotis daubentonii; assembly: GCF_963259705.1. Lineage (NCBI taxonomy): Eukaryota > Metazoa > Chordata > Mammalia > Chiroptera > Vespertilionidae > Myotis > Myotis daubentonii. The sequence goes on along the minus strand of NC_081844.1, from coordinate 63,094,733 downwards.
AGCAATAGAATTATATCAGATTTTCCAGTTATAAAACAAAAATGAAATATGTCTAGCAATTATACATTATGTTGCTGAGTCCTTAAGTAGTTTGAGGTACATTTTCAAGACCATAATTTCATATTAGTTATGTCAGTGGAAATTATTTTTTTGCCTATATTTCTGACCTCAACATATTATATTTTCCCAGAAATTTTCTATTTATAGATTAAAACAAATAAAATACATACAAATTTAAGGAGAAAACTTATTTATTCATACTTTAAATTTAGGATGGGAATATACATAAGTTTTCTATGAAGTATCAATCAGAAGATCTAATTATATACAATCGACAAATGGTTGTTGAGCATTTCTCACGATGCCATAAAACTGAGATAAGTGTAACTAGATCACTGGCCTCGTGTAGCTAGATAATGACAAAACATAAATGGAAGTAAAATATTTCAAAACTAAATGAAAGTGCAAAATTAATTTAAAGTTACTCTGTAAGCTAAGTTTGTTTAAAAGGAGTGCTGATTTCTTTCTTTTATGCTTATTTTATTTTGTCATTTTTATTTACTAAAATAACCCTAAGCACCTATTTAAGAAATGAACACCTAAGAAATCAAAATCACTTAGATCAATTTACAGTAATGTACCCATGATAGTTTCCAAGAATATTTCACCCATTTTATAAAAAATGACACTATCTTCTCCCTTTTCTTTCATTGACATAAGTCAACAAGTTGTGTTTTTTTAAAAATATATATTTTCATTGATTTCAAAGAGGATGAGGGAGAGACTGAAACATCAATGATGACAGAGGATCATTGATTGGCTGCCTCCTGCAAGCTCCCCACTGGATAGAGCCCACCACCTGGGAATGTGCCCTTGACCTGAATCGAACCTAGTACCTTTCAGTTCGCAGTCCGACGCTCTATCCACTGAGCCAAACCAGCTAGGGCAACAAGTTATTTTTTATAACAGGAATTTAAGAGAGATTTCTCCTCTTCAAGTTTCTGTAATTTTCAAAAACTTTTTAATACTAGATGTCCTGCTCAATAATTCAAACACAATTTAAACTAAAAATTTTACACAACTCTTAAGGATAAACATAAATTTAAGTTTTGTGTAATCAAAGTAAGCAAACTATAAGCAATGGCTGAAAATTCCTTTTTTCTCACTTAAAACCTGACTTGCTGGAGTCTTTCTAAACCTATGTATAAAAAATGTGGGAGCCCTAACCGGTTTGGCTCAGTGGATAGAGCATCAGCCTGTGGACTCAAGGGTCCCGGGTTCAATTCCGGTCAAGGGCATGTACCTTGGTTGTGGGCACATCCCCAGTGGGGAGTGTGCAGGAGGCAGCTGATCGATGTTTCTCTCTCATCGATGTTCCTAGCTCTCTATCCCTCTCCCTTCCTCTCTGTAAAAAAAAATCAATAAAATATATTTTAAAAATGTGGGAGAAAATAATAAGCAACTCATTTTAAAAACAGAAACAATGAAGCTAAAAGTAATCTACAAGTTTTTTTCTAGTTAACACTAGTAGTTGGTGTTGCTGGTAAATACTCCTTGAAGAAATAAATCTATCAAATAAATTTCAAAACTATTTTAATTTTAATCATAGAGCCATTAAATTTGCTTATGCCTTCTTTTACCATTGGTAAGAGGTCTTCTTGTTCGTTTCTAGCTTTCTAATCAACTGGTGTTTGTATGGTAGATTATTCCAGACTCACTCAACAGCTGTTACTAAATACCAAACTTGGTAATTAAGTCTGACAAGAGACATACCTCTCAGCTTTGCAGAAGAGAATGCTGGCAATGGACCTAGTTCATAACAATGTTCTTAAAAGTCAAAAATGTAGCAATTTAACTTAAGAGCAATGGAAAAAAAATCAGAAAACACTTCATTAGGTGATAGTGGTATCCCCCTACAAGCAAGACCATAAACATTACAAGGTCATCACTCAACTATCTGATCTACCACACCTTATCCTCTAATGCCCCAAGGCTATGTATGACATAACGGGTGAGTGAAGAATATGAATGAATGCTATGTAAAGAGGGAAAAGGTAAAGGCCTGGGACACTCTCATCTTTACCTGTTCCCCTTTAACTTTCTCATCAATAGTTGTTATAAGCTTTAAAAGGGAAAGAAAATAAAATTATTTCCTAAAGTAGAGCTGTCTGATAAAAACATAACATGAGCCAGGCCGGCATGGCTCAGTGGTTGAGTGTGGACCTATGAGCCAGGAGATCACCGTTGGAGTTCCAGTCAGGACACATACCCCAGTTGCAGGCTCCATCCCCTATGTGGGGCATGCCGGAGGCAGCTGATCAATGATTCTCATCATTGATGTTTCTCTCTCCCCTTCCCTTCCTTTCTGAAATCAATAAAAATATATTACATATATAAAACATGAGCTACATATAATTCTTAAATTTCGTTACATTAAAAGCAGGTCAAATTAATACCCTTCATTTAATCCAGTATATGCAAGATAATGTCATTTCAACATGTAATTGACAAAGTTTTCCACTGCTAAGTTTTTACATTTAAATTAATTAAAATTTTTAAAAATTCAGTTTCTCACCCACATTTCATGTACTCAATAGCCTCATGTGGCTAGTGGCCACAGTACTGAAAAGTGTTTACTAAATAAAACTATATTTCAGCTAGTCTCAAACTTTTTTGGTAAAAGGGCCCCTTTACATCCAATTTAAGGACTGCCGAGATTTTGTATGTATAAATAGTTCTACGTGTATTTATACTGTTTGAAATTAAATCTATCAAAACTTCAAAATATTTATTAACTCATTTAATTAATCCAATACTTGTAAACATAAGTAACACTTTATGCAAAATAACATTTCCTTTTTTTTTTTTAATATAGTTTTATTGATTTCAGAGAAGAAGGGAGACGGAGAGATAGAAACATCGATGATGAGAGAGAATCATTGACTGGCTGCCTCCTGCACACCCCACACTGGGGATGGAGCCTGCAACCTGGGCATGTGCTCTGACCAAGAATCAAACTTCAACCTCCTGGCTCATAGGTCCACACTCAACCACTGAGCCAAAATAACCTTTCTAAAACAAAAAAAATTCACTGAGTAGCTTTGTTTTACACTTTTACAAATCTTTTAAATACATGGTGGAAAACAGTTGAACTCTTATTTGCTTCTTCATTCAGTATGCTGGAGTATCAAGTCATGTAGCCTCCAGAAAACTCCTCAGAACACTTGTGAAAGTGAAAAGGTAAATATGTAATGTCTTAGTATTATTATGAAAACAATTTTGACTTCACAGACTCCCAGAATTGCCAGACCAGAAATTTGTTTTTTAGAACTGCAGCTGTAATTTGTAATCAAATGTAATTATATAATAAGCACCCAAATTCTATCCCCATGTTTCTGTAAGTTTTAACTTCTAAACATAAACATCGAAGTATTCATTTCCATAAGCACAACAATATTTTGTCCACTTCCACGTAAGAGATTTTTTAAGTTTCTCATAAATATTTCTTTGCAACCTTTTGAACATTTAATTTACATGTAACACAGAGTTTAAATAATTACCAAGAACACTCTCATACCTGTCCCGTGCACCAACCAAATTTATTTCTGAAGGAAATTGTTTTGTTGAATTATCCTGATTGACCACACTGATGTTACTCTTTAGCTCAGTTTTTCTATGACTTTTAGTACTAATGCTGCAATAAATTCTTAAGAGTAATTTCTTAAACACAGTTTCAAGTAAATTTTTAAAAAAGTTAACGCCATTCTTGCCCTGGCCTGTGTTTCTCAGTGGTTCGAGCTTCGGCCTGTGGCACAGTACCTGGGTTGCAGATTGATCCCCAGCCCCAGTAGGGACAAGTGCAGGAGGCAGACAATGGTGTGTCTCTCTCACATCGATGTTTCTTTCTTTCTCTCTCTCCTTCCCTTTCACTCTCTCAAAAGTACATACATACATACATACATACAATAAATAAATAAATAAATAAATAAATAAATAAATAAATAAATAAATAAATAAATAGCCAAAACCGGTTTGGCTCAGTGGATGGAGCATCGGCCTGCGGACTGAAAGGTCCCAGGTTCGATTCCGGTCAAGGGCATGTACCTGGGATGTGCAGAAGGCAGCTGATCGATGTTTCTCTCTCATGGATGTTTCTAACTCTCTATCACTCTCCCTTCCTCTCTGTAAAAAATCAATAAAATATATTTTAAAAAATAAATAAATAAAATATCCTCCGGTAAGGATTAACAAAAACAAGTTAATGCCATTCTTTGTTTTATTTCAACATATGCTTCATCTTTTCACATCCTGTTAAAACTTTTTCCAGATTGATACGGACATTCCAATATATAGTAAATTAGAAGTAAGATTTTCAAGTGCAAATTTCACAATGAATTTTGACAAACCAGACACATTTGTTTTGTTAGTGAAAATACTTAGACTAAATTTCCAGAAAAAATTCCCTCCTTCAATTTAATAACTGCCTTAAAGTAGAACAAAGCTTCTGGTGACTCTACTACTCAATTCTCAAAAAGAAGAAGGAAAAAAAAAGTCAAGAAAGTATATTTGAGAATAAGAAGGCAGAATATTTTAAATTGAAAATCTTCAAGAAAAATCCAGATTATACATACACAATACTTTTGCTGAAAAATTAAGGGACATTCTTTTTTTCCTATAGACATCTATTTTTCCTATAATAAGCTATATATATGTACATACTAGAAATGAGCCTAAATAATTAAGTAAATTATATCATAGTCATATTCAAGTTCCAAGACTGGCTAAAAGAAAGTGAGTAACCTCCCAATTAAATAACCTTAGACATATTCATTCACATGGCATAATGTAAAGAAATCCAAGAAAAAGAAAAGTCTTCACTTCCTATTAAATATTTGAGCCACTTATAATTTCAGAACTTTAAAAGTTATTATAGATCACCTAATGAAGCCTTAAAGAGTCCAGAGATAGTTTAGTGACAGCCAGATATGTAGGTCCTCTTCTCCTGACTTCAGAAGTAAGGTTCTTTCTCATATCATGTTGCCAGTGAAAGTTTTATCAAGTATGTCAACTCTTTTTATGTTAAAATGATTTTTAATAACGAAGCTTACTTATTTCATTCTTTATTCAAACTCTTCTGACAGCATGTTTATAACTAAAGCTGAAGTTGATAGCTAACTAAAGTTGATAGTTAAGCCTCTAAAGGAGGAAAGTAAAAGCAAAATATATGCTCTAGCACCTTTATAACAGTGTTAACATATAATATTAAGTGCTTTATACTTGCTTAGAAAAAAAGTTTAGCAAACAATATTCAACTGAAAATCTTATCTCCTCCATAACTTTTCCTTACTATCAGTCATTCTACACTAATCATCAACCCATTATATCAATCACTGTATATATACCTATGTAGATTTTTATCTGTCTCCTCAATTTGACTGTAAAATCTTTGTAGAAGGATGATGTGCAACACCTGACAACTTCCCTCAAGGGAATTAAAAAGGTATCATCTCGTCCATTTTACAATGACAAACATTATAAACTACTCTCCCACTGTCATTGGAAACAGGCAGCAATAAAAATTTAGATCCCTGGTTCTACATTTCCTGGGCCACCTTTCCTCCCAACTTTAACTCACTGAATAAACCTAGTGTAAATCAGCAAACCTATCTCCAGTTTCCTTCTAAAATAGGACTTGTAAAGGAGCTTCAGATTACATGAACATAATTGAGGAAATAATTTGAAAACAATTATACATAAAACATATTTACAAGACATTAAAATCATGAAGTAAACTTCAATTGTAAGGTTTATATATACTAAGTAAATGCAGTAGGGCTGCAAGTCGGCTTTTAACTTAAAAACCACCACCACCTTAACCAAGGGATATAAAATATTTGTATTTTCAAACTGTAGGCTGCCTATATGTATCCACTCCAAGCAAAATATCTAGTTCACATTCAGTTTCACTAATAACTCTAAAAGCTTATAAAAAAATATATACCTTCCATAGACAAAATTAAGCCCTTCACCTTTACAATATTTTTCAAAGTTCTAACTGCAGAGGTTATTCTAAGGTTCTCTCCATATGTTCAAAACCACTGGAACCATTTTCTGAAATGTACATGTTTATCACTCACAGAAATATCACTGACCCAATCAATCCTACAAAGCCAATAATTCCATCCCTTAATTCATATTATGTTATTAGTGAACTGAGCATACACAAAGGAACCAAGTTCTCTTTGTACTCTACCTCTTATTCACTAAGTTCTTGCTCTGATCAGAAAATAACTGGCAAATGTGTTTTAATCACTACTCAGTAAACTGATTTTTTTCCCTAAAGATCCTTAAAACGTCTTGTATTGCATTTTACAGAATAAAGATTGGGCACTCATGTGTTATACCATACATACGGTTACAGTATTCCAGAGTTTCTTTAAACTTAAAGTTCTGTTAAATTCAGAGATACACATGTGTTTATGATTGCCCCCAGTCGAACAGAATCACAGTTTCACCAACCAAACTAATTTCACGTGCCCTACCTAAAAACAATGGCTGGAAAACAGAAGGGCAACATCTTTTACAGCATTACTCCTTGGTATTTCCCATCTTCCAATCCCCATCGGTGGCGATATGAAATAGAACCCGGGGAAAGGAACATGTGTTTATTATTCTAGTAAGTAAATAGGATGCAAGCACTGCTGCACCGATTCCGGGCCCTCGCTGCGCTGTCCATTAAGTAAAGCTGCCGCTTCTATGTAACTTAAGTCCGTGCCCTTCCGCTGCAGCAGTGGCGCTGCACATCCCCCACCCCCGCGGCCACTTCCGTGTTTACACTCCTCTTCCCTCCAATTCCATGCGTACATTGTCAGCTTCACTCCCGCCCAATCTCCATTGGTCCAGCGCGAGCCCTGAGTCCCGCCCCCAGAAATCAACGTTCTCATTTGGAACATCTCAGCGAGCAGATTGGAACAAGAGGCCTGTCAATCCCGGCCGTTCTGTCCTCTCCGAGGCGCTTCCGCTATGGTGGGAGGTTTGGGGGGGGGAGGGGGTACGGGGGCAATTCCGTGCCGAGACTTCCCTGGGCCCGAGACTCCCTCCCGCCGCCCCACTCCTTCTCATTCTCCCACTGTTTACAAAAATTAGCCTCCTCCTCTGACACCCCAACGAGCCAGGTCGGGGGTACACAAGAAATTCCGTGTCCTTCCCATTCTCCCCCTAAAAAAAACACCCACCCACGAGGGAAGGGGCATGAGCCTACTTCTTCACTGCCACCCAGATGGTGAGGAAGGGGCGGCGGGCGGCCGGGAGACGCCGCACCCCGGGCCGCCCCACGCCGGGTGACCCTTCCAGAACCGTTACTCCGAGGCTGCACAAGGTGGGGAGGGTCAGGCATTTTTTTTGGCGGGTAGCGGTCCACCGGACATGGCCCGGGCTGCCCCGTCCATGCGGAAGTCGTGGGTCCGTGGACCGGGTCTGAGAAGAACGGGGCGGGGGCGGCGAGCGTTCACCGGGGAGCCCGCCGTCCCCGGCCGCGGGTAGAGCGGCCTCTCCGGCCAGACAGCGTGGCAGGCGCCGCCGACAGACAACAGCCGCACTCACTTCCTGGTTCCTCGGCGGCTGGGGCGCAGCGCGCAACTCGTCCGCCCCGAGTCCCCAACTTCCCTGCGGCTCGGCGCCCCGGCTCCCGCTGCCAGCGCTCCGCCCGCCGCTGCCGCGCTGCTCGCCGAGCCCCCCGGCAGCGGCCGTGCCGGAGCCGAGGCAGGTTACTCTCCAAGGTGATCACTTCCTGATTCGTCGCCTCCATTACTTCATTCACTACCCCCCTCTCCCCCGGCCGCCCCAGGGACCGAGGCGGACACTGTACCCCGGCACTGACCGCCGCGGGGGAAGCACCCCGCCTCGGGTGCACCCCTAGACCGCTGCACCGCTGCACCGGAGAAAAGTTCCCCTGCCCTTACCAGCCCGGATGAGCAGATCCAGCTGGTTCGTGGGCCCCTCATGCAGAGACGTCGCCATGTTTATCCCGGGGCTGGCGCTGCTGCTGCACATTGACTTCCACCGAGCGCGGCGGCGGCGGGGGGAGGCGGAACCCGCGGCCCGAGCCACGCCGTGCGGCCGACACACACTCACGCACTCGCTCACACCCCGACGCCCAGATCCTTGCGCGTCCTCCGACAGGAAGCCGAGACCGGCCCGCCTCCCGCCGCCGGGCGGAGAAACCCCACCACCTAACGGCAGGGGCGGCGGCGGCGGCCGCCTCGGCTGGCAACGCGATCCTTCCGCCCCGCGCCCAGACAGGAAGTCCCGACGCCCCCGGAGCGCCCGCCCGCCCGGCCGCGGCGGGAGGGACACCTGAGGCTGGGGTCGCCCCGGGGGCCGCGGGCGGGCGGGCCCGCGGCAGGAAGAGGCGCGTTTCACGCTCTGCGGAAGGAAAGTCTGCAATTGTCCCCGCGCTGGAGGAGAGCCATGAGTCCAGTTTCTTCCCGGAACAGACCTAACGCCTGGTCCCGCAGCCGTAAATAAAGGTGCCTCTTTAACTTGTTTCGGCCGTTTTAAAGCTTAGGCAACATGGAACCCCTGCACTGGAAAAGGCTGCACTTTAAAACAGAGATGCCAACCCCCCCAAAGAAGCCATATGCACAAAATATTCTAAAAGCTGTACTTGGAAAGTAAGACCCTTCCAACTACTTGAGAGACCCCTGCGTCCTTTTTCTGGGCTGAAGGCACACTCAGCGGGCATTTATTAGGAAACAACAACATTCCTACCCCTGGCGGGTGGATGATCCTTCCCCAGTTTGATCGTCATGACATTCAAGCACCCTTTCACTTCCACTGGGTTCACTGGGGAACAAATAAACGTATTCATTTATAGCAACATCGACTTCAGAAAATCTTTTTGATAGAAACCTCATTACAAATGAAGTTCCCATTAAAATAGAATAGAAGGGGGAGGTAAATTGCCATTTGTTGACTATAAATTTATTAACACAGGAAATCAAACCAATAAAATGATTCAGATGTGGCTTCATGAAAACAAAAACTACCAAAATGCTTCCCTAGTTTCAGAATTTCACAATATAAAAGAAGTTTGAAACAACTTTTTCCTTAAAGTTGTTCCTACACAAAATTTAAGTACAACAGTACCTCCTACATAGTAAGTGCTCAATAAGTATTTGCTGAGTAAACACAAAAAGGATTTGGTAGTTACAAGTGAAAATAAGGCATAATTTTAATTATCGGAATTGAATGAACTGTGCTAATAATCTAGAGAAAAATATGCTTCCAGTGGTAATATTAGTGCAGTATCATTTAAAAAATATTTGCCTGACATGTCAGTGCAACTCTGGAATAAATTTACATAGCTATAACTTTTTATCTTTTTCATTTCTTCTGAATACTAATTTATTCTTTTGACCCTTTCCCCTGGCCCAACCACCACAATTTCCACCACCCCCACCACCCCCCAAAAAAGAATCTATATGCCATTCTCAAAATACAACTCCCCTTAAACCAAGTAAGGAACTCTTTCTTGCAGTAGGTAAACTTGCTACTCCTTGGACAAAAGGAAATATATGACTGATAGCTTTTATTTTTTAGATCTAGTCAGTTTAAAATAAGGATCATCCATTGATAGGCAGCATCTTAGACTGAGATAGTTTCCAGGCCTGGGATAATAAGGAACATAAAGGGAATTGCTGGCTTTAGGCAGATAATTGAAATTATAACATATCTGAATTTCCGCTCCTATCAATCAGTAGTTTTTCATGTATTTAGAAGGGAAGAGACTAATATAAGACAAAGGTTTTTGTTTGTTTTTTTTCTGGATATGACAGGTAAGCTTGACTCTCTTCAACGTGGGAGTCAGTTTAAAGCCTGATACCTAACTTTTTACTTTACTATTTGCTTCTTGATCTATACCTTAAGAATAGTGTGTGTGTTTTTTAATTACTATACATCCTAATTATATATATCCAGGTCTTATAAGAAAATAAAAGCTGTATCTACTCTTGCATAATACTTCACAGTTATTATATGCACACATATATACTATATATGTATGTGTGTGTTAATGATAAAAATTAATGAAGAAAAAACTGATTCCTTTATATTTAATGCTCTGTAAAAAAAAACAATTTCCTGGACTATATATGCAATTCTGCCATGCTATTATTGTAAATGGAATTCCGCATTGCTATTTTAACTGGGCTTTCAAAAGCCATCAATACTTTTTATAAACCAATAATATACTGGGAATAGCAAGTAAGGACAGGACGCTGTTGGAAATAGAAATACATTCTTTAAAAACGTATTTGAAGACCTGGCTGGTGTGGCTTAGCTGATAGAGCGTAGGCCTGCAGACTGAAGGGTCCCAGGTTCGATTTTGGTTAAGGGCACATGCCTGGGTTGCGGGCTTGATTCCCAGTAGGGGGTGCTGCAGTTTCTATCTCTCTCTCCCTCTCTAAAATTAATAAAAATTTATATATTTTTAAAAAAACATGTTTGAAGAATTTAGCAACATGGCAAATATAAAAAATATAAATGTGACAGGATTTAAATATACACATACTTTTTCAAACCATATGTGAATATGTACATATATAACATGCATATGTGTGTATATGCACACATCACACACACATCCTGCATTTCTCAAGCCTTCAAAGATTAAGCAGGTATTAATAAGCAGAATAAAACACTGAGTAAGAATATCTAGACACTAGAGAGCAAATTCATATTCTGATAACATTACAGTTATTGCTGTGTCCTAGCAAGAAAAATTAAGGTAAAAAATAGCTAATTCTTATTGAAATAAAAACCATTAACTATGCTAAATGCTTTACATTCACTTTTCTCACTTATTCCTCTCTACCTTCCTATGAAATGGGTATTACTATTGTGCTCATTTTATAGATGAGGAATCTAAGGTTCCTCGACCGAGGTCAGAGTTAACGGGAAGCAGGGCCAAGATTTGAACCCAAGCACCTCTGGCTCTAGAGCCCTTACCCTCAAACACTCCCCAACCACCAAAGTAACAAGGCCTGTTTATCTGTTATGATGCATTTAGTACCTATGGATTTTCTTGTCTGAAAATTCTTTTTTTTTTTAAATATATTTTATTGATTTTTTACAGAGAGGAAGGGAGAGGGATAGAGAGCCAGAAACATCGATGAGAAACATCAATCAGCTGCCTCCTGCACATCTCCCACTGGGGATGTGCCCGCAACCCAGGTACATGCCCTTGACCGAATCGAACCCGGGACCCTTGAGTCCGCAGGCCGAGGCTCTATCCACTGAGCCAAACCAGTTTCGGCTGAAAGTTCTTTTATAATCCTCCCTTGGAAAGGTGGAGCCTAATTCCCCCTCTCCCTTTGGCTGTGGGCTGGACTTAATGGCTTACTTCCAACAAACAGAAGAAAGCTGAAGTGATGGGGTGTGACTTTAGAAATTGTCCGCTTGATCTCTTCCTTTTTAGTCACTCTCATAGAAAGCTCACTGCCATGTCTTGAGTATACTCAAGTAACTCTGTGGAGAAGCCCATTAGGCAGGGAAAATGCCATCATGCCAACGGTCATGTGACAGAGCTACTAGGAGACAAAACCTGCAGCGCCAACCAAGCCTTTGGATGACTGTAGCTTCCGGAAAGACCCTGAGTGAGAACCACGAGGATAACCCATTCCCCACACCTTTACCTTGAAAACTACACAATATAATAAATGTTTGTTGTTTAAGCTGCTAAATTTGGGGTAATATGTTAATCGGCAAAAGAGAATTAATACAGAAGGAAGGAGCAGTTTAAACTCCCAACTTGTGACATTTCACAGCTTAGGTAAAGAAAGAACAGGGTAAAGTTTGTGAATGACCTTTAACTTCCAACCAGAGTCCCAAGCAGTTCTTTCCATTTCATAATTCTTTATAGTCTGGACATCAACTCTTCCATCCTCCAACCTCTCCATTTTGAAAACAAGTCTTCATAATATAACCTTTATCATTGAAGTCTAATAATTAGATACCTTTGGCTATTCCATGGATTTTATGATCCTGTAGTAACCATGGTGGAAAAAATTCTTGGGAGATATATATAAATATACAATTATTTCAAATACCATATAGGTTTTCAGTGTGTTTTTTTATTTTTAACTTGCCCTGGTGATTTCATTTGTGTTTTCCCGTTATCTAGTGCACAGAATCAAAAAACGTTATGGTTGGAAAGGAGCCTAGAGACAACATCACCTAGAGGTTTTAAAAAAATAAGGAACTTGAACATCATGATCTCTTTCCCTACCATGAATGAGATAATATATAACACTTAAAAAGACAACTCAGAATTGTGAGCTCTACCAGTTACTAGTACAAACAAAGGACAAAACAGGCTTTAAGTTTTAAAAAATTATAGGTAGGAGATATTCTATCCATTAATTTTTTCTATAATTTGGGAGAAGGATGCCAATTTCCTATTTTAGTACTAAAAGCTCTTTAACTACCAACGGTAAAATTATTTGAGAATCACTGATTTAGTTCAGTGACCTCATTTTACACATCAGGAAACTGTGTAAAAGTTAAAATTTTGACCAAAGTCACACAGTATATATGATTTCAAGGACAAAAATTCTACAAAACAATCTTCATTTATAAAACTTAGAAGTTATAAAATGGATAAAAAATTAAACCCATTTTACTATTATATTTATGAATTGTAAATTGCAAAATGGTTGTCTGGCTTTTTAATAAAAGCTAAAGCAATAGATAAAAGTCTGAGAAATTTTTTAAAAATGGGAACAATTTTGAGCAGTGAATTAGTGGGAGAACAATAAGAGGAAGCCAAACAGCCTAAGCTTTTTTTCTGATAAAACCAATCTAAGGATGAAATTCAAAGCTGGGGTGTGATGTGTTGAGCATACTTAGCGGGGGGGGGGGAAAGGTTAAGAAAACTAAGCTACAGGAAAAATATATCTATCAAGAATAATAAGCTGGAAATCAAGTGATTTAGGACCATTAAGTAAGGCCTGGCTCACCAACCCTGTAAGATAGACAATAGATTAGGAATGCAGTCTAAAGATTCACACAGAATTTCATGTATCAGGCCTCTAGTATATGTATATATATGCCTAAGCGACCGTTTGACCCGTAGCTATGATGTGCACTGACCACCAGGAGGCAGACATTCAACACACAGGAAACATGGAACAGACTGATGAATCTTAGAGGGAAGGAGGGAGTGGGGAGGGCAGGAAGATATTAACCAAAGATCTTATATGCATACTAGAAGCCTGGTACACGGATTCATGCACCGATGGGGTCCCTTGGCCTGGCCTGCAGGGATCGGGGCTGAAACCATCAGTCTGACATCCCCTGAGGGGTCCCTGATTGTGAGAGGGTGCAGGCCAGGCCAAGGGACCCCACTGGTGCACGAATATGTGCCCCGGACCTCTAGTTTTAAATAGCATTTAGGACAACTAATTTCAAGGACTTGGTTTCTTTTTTATTATTAGAGAATGTTTAGTCTCTGGAAAAAAAAATTTTTAATTCCTGTGAAACTTTACAAAGGCTAATACATGATTCTTTTTAGCATATTTATGAAAAAAGTTTACAATGGAGTTCTTAACTAAAACATATTACAATTAAACTCAAATTCTATCTTGATTGATTCCAAAAGGAATATTCAGATTAACTAATCTCCTCACCCCCCTGAAATACAGCTTCTGCACCCTACCCATTAAAAGGTTCTGCAAAGGTCAACACTGAGCTTTGTTGTTTTTTTAATCTGTTTTTATTGATTTTAGAGAGGGAGAAAGAGAGAGGGAAACATCAATGATGAGAGAGAATCATTGAACAGCTGCCTCCTGCATGTCCCCTACTGGGGATCGAGCCCACAACCCAGGCATGTGCCCTGACCAGGAATCGAACCGTGACCTCCTGGTTAATAGGTTGATGCTCAACCACTGAGACACACTGGCCAGGCAACACTGAGCTTTTAGGAAATGCCAAACGCAGCAAAGTCCTCTTAGTCTTCACCTGACTCTACTTATCCAAACAAATGGCATTACTGACTACCCCTTATTGAAATCCTTCCCTTCGTTTGATTTTCATTATAATCCTATATAATACAAGGCTAATATGCAAATCAACCAAACAGCAGAACGACCAGTCACTATGACATGCACTGACCACCAGGGAGCAGATGCTCAATGCAGGAGCTGTCCCCTGGTGGTCAGTGTGCTCCCACAGGGGGGGCATCACTCAGCCAGAAGCTGGGCTCACGGCTGGCAATCGCAGCGGTGGTGGCGGGAGCCTCTCCTGCCTCCACAGCAGCACTAAAGATGTCCGACTGATGGCTCCCGGACTGCGAGAGGGCACAGGCCAGGCTGAGGGACCCCCCACCAGCCCAAGTGCACAAATTTCGTGCACCAGGCCTTTAGTAAACTTATAAACTGTCTGGCTTTGTTTTTATTCCTATTTCTTTTCAGTTGATTTCACCCTTAATTCCGACTGCTCTCCCAAAGTGTCATCCTTAGCCACCTTCTCTTTTCATTCTCTATTCTATCAAGAATGGTATCTAGCATCAGTTCAGCACCAAGGCTTTCAGTATTATTTCTTTACTGATTAAAAAACCAGCATCTTTGGGCTGGACTTACTTATTTTTTTAGCTCTAAGTTCTAATTTCCAATTATATGGTAAGCATCACTCTTTTAATCCTCACCTGAGGATATGTTTTTAATGATTTTAGAAAGAGAGGAAGGGAGGGAGAGAGAGAGAGAGAAAGGAACATCGATGTTAGAAATATTGAAAGGTTGACTCCTGACCAGGGTTCAAGCCCACAATCTTTTGGTGTTTGGGACAACACTCCAACCAACTGAACCACCTGACCAGGGCTAGTAAGCATCTTTATTTGGAAAACCCACTAACACCTAAAGGTCTTTTATCTATAAATCTCCCTTGTTTTACACTCTGTCAATGACATCACCATCATCCCAGGCTAGAAATGTGTAACCTGTGTTTCTAGTTTAAGAACGTATCTCATACAATTTTTGAGAAAGATTTAAAACATGCATGAAATTACAAAAACTAATGTAACAAATAGTCATATTCCAACAACACAGGACCAACTATTTTGTTATTTATGGCTTAAAGTGATAACATTAATACAGGTGAATATAACATCTCTGACTACTACCTCCAGTCCGTATTCACCATTCCACCTGTCCAAAGGAACCACTGACATGAGTTTTGTATATATTTTTCCAGTCTATTTTTATACTTTTATGTTTTTGTGTATATATATATATATATATATATATATATATATATATGTGTGTGTGTGTGTGTGTGTGTGTGTGTGTGTGTGTGTGTGTGTACGTGTATATCCCAGAATAATATATAGCACTGTTTTTGCATGCTTTGGGTACACCAATGACATTATACTATGTATGCCATTCTAAAATTTACTTTTTCCATTCAAGATTTATATTCTATATCTATTGGTTTAAGTCAGAGGTCCTCACACTTTTTAAACAGGGGGCCAGTTCACTGTCCCTCAGACATTCCACACATGTGCACTGCGGGCCCGGGACGAGTCGGCTGCTAAGCAGGACAGGCAGCGGCGGCAAAAACACCCGGCGGGCCGGATAAATGTTTTCGGCGGGCCGCATGTGGCCCGCGGGCCGTAGTTTGAGGACCCCTGGTATAAGTAAATATAGCTATGCTTTTTAGATGCTATAAAGTATTCCAGTACATGAATTTACCCCATTTTATTAATCAAATTATCTACCAGTTGGAAAATAAAATTGCTTCAATTTTCACTTTTATAAACAGCGTTGCAAAAAATCTTACCTAGGCTTTCTTAAGCATGTATGCTAGTCTCTCCACAGTATATACCTATAGATTTTTTTAGTTCACAAAATAAATGCACTTTTAATTTTTAGATGTTACTCTGTCCTAAGTAGATGTGCAAATCTAAAATCCCACCAATAAAAAATATGATCAGGCTTTAAATTTTTGCCACCTATTATATTAATTTGCATATACTTACTAAGTACTGAGAATAGACATTTTTTCATTACTTATTGACCATTAACATTTCTCCTATGAATTGCTTATTCATATTATTTGTCATTTTTCTGTGATACCTCTTGTATTATTGATCTGTAGAATGTTAAACTATTCTAGATAATTCAGATATCTGTTGCAAATATCTTCTGCAGCCTGCTATCTGGCTTTTAATTTGGTTCGTCTATGGTATCCTGTCCTACAAAAATTTTAAATTTTGGTACAGTCTAATTCATACATGTTTTCCTTTACAGTGTATGTTAAGTAATCCTTGGAATAGTAAAAAAGAAATCAGCCCTGGATGGCTGGCTGGGTTGGTTGGAGCATCGTCCTGTGCACCAAAAGGCTGTGGGTTCAATCACCAGCGAGGGCACCTATGGAAACAGATGATTGCTGTTTCTCTTTCTCTTGCTCCCCCTCCCTTTCACTCTCTCTGAGAAGCAATCGAAAAAATATCCTCAGGTAAGAATTAAGAAAAAAAAAAAAAGCAAGGAAAGAAGGAAGGAGTAATAAATATAGATACAATATAAAAATATTAAATCAGTATTATAAAAAATTTAACCTAATAAAGTTAAAATATAGTTGTATTTTTATAAAGAAATAATATAAATTGTATAAAGAAAAAAAATTGAATAGTAAGTAGCAAAGAAATTAAAATGTAGTCCAAAGCCTTCTCTCCACAAAATGAAATTCCTTAATGTCCCTTTAGGCAAAACCTTGCAAACTGTAAAATTAATTCTTATCTTATAAAAATTGTTGCAAAAAAAATGAAGAAAATAATATATGAAAGCAACCTGGATTATTTAGGAGCCTAGTGTAATCTTGATTCCAAAACCAAATAAAGACAACACAACAGAAAATTGTAATTCTGTAGCATTTATGAAAGGCCCTTACCTGAAAGCAAACCAAAGCAAAATGATGAGCAACAGCTATTCTCAAACATAAGGAGAGTTCAATGTCTAAAAATCTGTCACTTAAATGACATTAATAAAGTAGAAAAATCATGACTCATCAAAGAAGGCCAAAAAAGCATCTGATAGAACTCCATACTTACATATATAACTAACTCATAAACAAACCAAAGGAATAGGTGAAAATTCCTTAACTTGATATATACTATATATTAAAATCCACAACAAACATTAAACTCCAAGTTCAAACTTCACATACACTTCCTTCAAGATCAGGAACAAAACAGGGATGCCAATTAGTATCACTGCTCTTACACATGATGTTCCTGTCCAATATTTAAGAAATGGAAAAGTAGTATGATGTCTGGAAAGAAGAGAGAAGGAGGGCTCAGTTGTTCCAGCTAAGGTTCTCCTAGACCAGCAGGTTCCCAGCTGATCCACAGATCACCACACGTAGGAGAGGATGCCCATGCCATCTCAGTAGAACTATATTGCTAACCCACAGGCTCAGGAGAAACAATAACTGATTCTTGTTTCAAGCCAATAAACTGTGGGGTAGTTGGTTATGCAGCAATAGCTGATAAAAGAACAGAGTGATGGGTATCCATTACTAGGCAAGTGATAAAATGTGGTGGTTGTCTATCATAGGACATTGGGCAGCAGTTAGAAGCAGCATTAGATATATACAAAGCAACATGGATATTAAGGACAGTAATTACTTTAAAAAGTATGAAACAAAGTGAGATACATAGTATCAT
Source organism: Myotis daubentonii (assembly GCF_963259705.1). NCBI lineage: Eukaryota > Metazoa > Chordata > Mammalia > Chiroptera > Vespertilionidae > Myotis > Myotis daubentonii. The sequence goes on along the minus strand of NC_081844.1, from coordinate 63,077,017 downwards.
ATAAATTTTAAATATATACCACAGAATATACACACTCAAAAAACTAAAAAAATACCCATTAATCAAATTAAATTTGATGCTTATAGGGAGGGAGATGAGATTGTTGTGTAGAGAAAGAGAATAAAGAAGAACAAATAAGCCAACTGAAAAAATAAAAAAGAGGGTATCAAGGGAGAATCTACTTTTACTTTTCTCTATATAAGAAGCCAAGTATCCTAATACAATTAATTGAACAGTTCACCCTTACCCACTGATTTAAATCAATATATATTATATACCAGGTATATGCTTACTCTGTTTCTGGGTTCTTTATTCTATCCTACTAAATGATTTATCTATGGGCCAATAACATATTTAAATACTTTCTATAGTTTCAAAATCATTCTTTACGGATAGAAGGGCATGTACCCACAGTTTAGTCATATCCAGAATTGACTAGACAATTTTTGGACTTTATCTAAGAGTTTGTGAAATTCTACCAAAAACAAGTCCCCTTAGGATTTTCACTGGAATTGTACTGAATTTATAGATTTACTGGAAAAGAATTAATAGCTTTATCGTGTTTACTTGTCCATGTGTATTTGTGTTAAATGTTAAAGAAATAAAATAGTTTGGGTCTGTTTAGGTTTTCTATTTCCTCTTAAGGAATTTACATATCTCTTCATTTATTTATGTCCCTCAATAAAAGTTAAATTCTTGTTTTCATAAAGATATTGCATATTATTGTTAGATTTATCCCTAAATAAGTTTTTTCTACTATTTTGAATGGGAATCTTTTTGTTTCATTTTCTGATTATTCTTCTTATAACACTGCAACCCTGATGAACAATCCAGTTTTAAAATCTATATATTCTTAAAATTTGTGTTAATTAAACCATTTGCAAAAAACAATACTGTTTCTTCCCTTCTGATCTTTATGATGTTTATTTCTTTTCCTTGTCTTATTTGCATTTGCTAAGAGCTCCAGTAATAATGCTATTTAGAAAAGATGAAAGCTGGCATTGTTACCCCATTCATTATGATACTTGCTATCAATATTTAAAAGATTTTATTAAGATTTTAGAGAAAGACGAAGGGAGAGAGAAACATCAATCAGCTGCCTCCTGCAGGCCCCCTACTGGGGATGGAGCCCCAAACCCGGGCATGTGCCCTGACCAGGAATCAAACTGGCAACCTTTGAGACGATGCTCAATGCTCAACCGAGCCACACTGGCCATGACTAGATTTTGAAAAATGCCCTTTATCAAGTCCCAATCCTGATTAAGTCTTTATCCTTAGAAGATGATGAATTTTAACAAATGCTTTTTGGGATGTACTGAGATAATTACATTGTTTTTCTCCTTTAATTTATTCATGTGGTGAATTACATCAATAGATTTTCTAATCTTTGGCCTTTCTTGCCTTCCTACTATGCATTTAGTCATTATGTATTTTTTAATCAGCGGGTGATTTGATTTGCTACTATTTAGAATATTTTTAGCTATGACCATACATAAATTTGCAACAAATTTTTTTTACATGTCAATTTTAAGGTTAAGGTTATACTAGCATTGAATAACTTTCCCTTTTTTACTATTTTCTAGATACTTTGTATATGATAGGGATTATATATCCCTTGAAATTTTAGTAATAGACCTAAGTCTGGATTTTATTTGAATGAGGTGATGCATATGTGAAACTACAGAACTTAAATGATTATTCATCTGTTTAGATTTTCTATTTCTTTTTTAGTTATATGTAATTTATATTAATATGTTTTTATTGACTTTAGAGAGAGAGGAAGAGTGACGGAGAGAGAAGAAGGGAGGAGAGAAACATTGGTGTGAGAGAGAAACATGACCAGCTGCCTCCTGCACGTTTCCTACCAGAGATCAAGCCCGAAATCCAGGTATGTGCCCTGACTGGGAATCGAATTGGTGCACTCAACCAACTGAGTTACACCAGCCAGGGATATATATTTTTGTAATTGTCCATGTCATAAGTCTTCAAGTTCTTTGGCAATAGTTTGTTCACAGTATTCTCTAATGACTTTAAAACTCTCCATTCTGTCGGTGATATTCTTGTTCTTTATAGAACTTATTGTTCCTTGATCTGTCTTTACAGATGTTTATCCATTTTTATTAACTTCATGGTTTTATTAATAATGTATTATTTTATTTTCTATTTTATTGAGTTTTATTAATTTATTCTTTCGTTTTTACTTAATTTGCATTTATCCTGTTGATTCTTTAACACCTAGCATTAAACACATGTTCATGCCCTGACTGGTTTGGCTCAGTGCATAAAGCATCAGCCTGCGAACTCAAGGGTCCCAGGTTCAAATCCGGTCAAGGGCATGTACCTGGGTTGCGGGCACATCCCTAGTGGGGGGTGTGCAGGAGGCAGCTAATCGATGTTCCTCTCTCATCGATGTTTCTAACTCTCCCTCTCCCTTCCTCTCTGTAAAAAATCAATAAAATATATTTTAAAAAATAAAATAAAATAAACACACGTTCATTATATCAATATTTATTACTTTTCAATAAATACATTTAGAACTATTAAATTTCCATGAGTTCTACTTAAGTCACATCTCAGATCTTTACATGCAATGCTCTGTTTTTAGCTGCATTTTATAATTTTCATTTCCTCATTCATCCATTAATGAGTTTTTATTTACCAATTTTATGACATATTTTTATCTTTTCATTGTTGACTTCTAATTTTATTGCATTATGATGAAATACTATTTTAATGATACTGATATTCTGGACATTGCTGAAATTCTTCTATGACCTAGTCTAGTACACAGTTAAAAACTGATTTGTGTATATATATGTGTATGTGTGTGTATGTGTATGTGTGTGTGTATGTGTGTATATATGTATATACACACATACACACACACATACATACAAGACTGTAATTTACTGGGTTAGGCACAATGTTCTATATATCTCCAGTTTATGAAAGCTGTCAGTCCTGTGGTTCAGTTCTTTGATGCCGTTTTTTAATTTTGTGTCTGCTTGATTTTTCAGCTTTAATAGAGGTGTATTAAAGTCCTAATGTTTTATAGACATGTCCATTTCTCTCTGTAATTCTGAAAGTTTTTGCTTTAAATAGTAGTTCAAAGCTATGTTGTTAGATGCATATAAGTTTATGATGATTATTTTCTGGATTCTTTAGTAATTTGAAGAGTTTCTCAATGTCCAAATTAAAAGACTTTCACCCTAAATTCTATTTTATTTTATTTTATGATGCCAGCTTCCTTTGGTATTTTTCTGATGAATGTACTTTTCCATTCTTCCTATTTAATTTTGTTTTGTGAACCTGTTAAAAACAGCACACAAAACCTGTTAATATCACAATAGGTGATTTTAATATAATTTTTGATGTTTGGGACTTATTTCTACTATCTGGAGTTAGGATTTAAAAAAAATTTTTTTAATTGATTTTTAGAGAGAGGAAGGAGAGGAGAGAGGCAGACAGACATTGATATGTGACAAAAACATTGATTGGTTGCCTCCCTGTATGTGCTTGACTGAGACAAACCCGCAATCTGGATATGTGCCCTGACCTGGAATCGAACCTGCAACATTTTGGTGTACAGGATGATGCCCCAACCAACTGAGCCACACCATCCATTTATTATTTATATTTATTATATTATTTATATTTATATTTATTTATATTATTTATATTTATATTCATTATATTATTTATATTTATATTAATCCATTTATTTTTTATATTTATTATTTATATTTCCAGAATTTTTATCCTTTGTTGCCCCTTGTTAGACTGGTCAAGTTTACTGTATTCTTTAACCTACCTCCCCCCACCCCAATGAAGTATTTTGGAAGCTATGTCTTCTATTTCTATTATTTTAGTATGCTCTAGTTGCTTAAAATAAATGTCCTTTTCACTTCTTGTCTTCTCCAGATCATGTTTCACACAGTTCGTATTTTATTCAACAGCCACCACAACTTAGTTGTACTCTATCTTTCTAGCCTTTTCTCTCTCAACCATATATCTCCACAAAGTCTAATCTCAAGTTAAATTATTCATCAGTCTCCAAATAAAATACAAAATTCCTGGCATTCTGTTCTGGTTCACAATGTCTTCTCATTCACTCCCCACCTCATTCAACAAACACTTTACTGAAACCCTACTTGGTATCTTGGCTCTGAGCAATACCAGTAAACACACTGAATATGGTCTCTAGCTGTATGAAATACTGCGAAGAAACATTAAACATAGACACAAATATATATATTCATGAGTAAAACTTCATGAACACACGATTTCAGGTAAGTGGCCTGACCTGTAACTGCCTCCCATCTTCCACTCTGCAGTCCCTGGAGTGCAGAGACCACCAGGTGGCACCAAACCACAGCCGCACCTTAGACTCATTTGGATACCTGGCTCCTGGAGCCCATTACACACATACACACACACACACACACACACACACACACACACACACACATATACACAAACACACACATACACACACACACTTTCCTTCACACAAGACAGACTCGGGTCATTTAATTAAACTTACAATAATGCCATTTTTTATACATTTGAATATATTAAAATATTTATCACCTTAGAGTGGGAGTTTACTGTTTCACAAGTTGTAGCTGAGGCTTTGACAAAAATAACAGAACAATCCTAAGTAAGATAGAAGAGTATTAACTAAAGCAGGGGTGGGCAAACTTCTTGACTCGAGGGCCACAATGGGTTCTTAAACTGGACCGGAGGGCCGGAACAAAAGCATGGATGGAGTGTTTGTGTGAACTAATATAAATTCAAAGTAAACATCATTACATAAAAGGGTACGGTCTTTTTTTTTTTAGTTTTATTCATTTCAAACGGGCCGGATCCGGCCCGCGGGCCGTAGTTTGCCCACGGCTGAACTAAAGCCTCACTCTCTCTATGTGAGAAAGTGACATTCAAACTGAGATCTAAGTGATGACGAGGAGTTAGAAGCTGAAAAATGAAAAGGCGTATATTCCAGGAAAAAAACAAAACACCTGCGTATGTGAGCACCCTTGTGAAGGTAAAGGATGGATTAATGAAAAGGTGAAAGATAACAGTGTTCGGATGGGGGGGGGGGGAGGGATGATATAATTAATCATAAATACCTCTGAGCTTGGGCTCTGGAGCTCTCCTTACTAAGTTTAAATCCTTGCATCGCCACTTAAACAGATGTCTAGCCTTGGACAAGTTATTCGGCCTAGGGTTGTTGAGAGGGTTACATATGTTGATATGTAAAGCCCTAAAAACAATTCCTGGCCATATAGTAAACAAACTTCAAATGTTAGGAGTTATGTTGTTGTTGTTGCTAGATAGCTGAGAAGAGCCAAATTATTCAGTGTCTTAAAATATCCTGAATATCATTCTAAGTGTAATTAGACCCACTGAAAGTTTTTACGGGAGTATTATGACTCAATTTATAAATATATATTTTAAGTCACTTTGGCTATTATGTGAAGAATGGATAGTTTGGGGTGGTGGAAAGAAGGGACAAGAGTTCAAACAAGCCGAAACCGGTTTGGCTCAGTGGATAGAGCGTCGGCCTGCGGACTGAAGGGTCCCAGGTTCGATTCCGGTCAAGGGCATGTACCTGGGTTGCGGGCACATCCCCCATGGGGGGCGTGCAGGAGGCAGCTGATCGATGTTTCTCTCTCATCGATGTTTCTAACTATCTCTCTCCCTTCCTCTCTGTAAAAAATCAATAAAAAAAAAAAAGTTCAAACAAGAAAACCAATCAGAAGGCCAAAGGACAACGCAGTAACTCATATGAAAAATCACTGCAACTTCGACTAGGCTAGTAGTGATGAAGATGGGAAGAAATTGGTAGATTCAAGATACATTGTGGAGGCACACTTGACATGATTTAGCAATGGATGAGGAATAAAGGCAAGAGAAGGTATAAATGACGACTTCTCAACCAGAAAAAAACCTTGCAACTGACAAAGATTCTTTACCTACAAAACTTTAGTCAGGCTCCTGAACCTTCTCCTAGGCCCGTGGTCAGCAAACCACAGCTCGAGAGCCACATGCAGCTCTTTGGCCCCTTCAGTGTGGCTCTACCACAAAATACCACGTGCGGGTGCGCACGTACAGTGCGATTGAAACTTCGTGGCCCATGTGCAGGAGCCAGTATTTTGTGGAAGAGCCACACTGAAGGGGCCAAAGAGCCACATGTGGCTTGCGAGCCGCGGTTTGCCGAGCCGCAGTTTGCCCACCACTGTCCTAGGCCCATCTGTACACTTCCTCGTAAAATCCAGTTTTATCAAAACCAGGCTGCCCGGCCAGTGTGGCTCAGTGTTTGAGCATTGACCTATAAACCAGGAGGTCACAGTTTGATTCCGGGACAGGCACATGCCTGAGTTGCAGGCTCAATCCCCAGTGTGGGGCATGCAGGAGGTAGCCAATCGATGATTCTTTCTCATCATTGATGTTTCTATCTTTCTCTCCCTCTTTATCTCTGAAATCATTAAAAATATATATTTTTTAAATGGTGAGATTTATAAGTGCTTAATTCTATATAATTTGCTCCTCTGCCCCTAAACCCAGAGCCCTTAACTGTCAACTATGCCCTTAGGATGAAATTTAAATATGACCTACCACAGTAGCAATAATGCAGTCTGAAACCTTGAGATTAGCTACCATATTTGGCAATTCTTTTGTCTTTCCTCACCTTTCCCCAATTCTATCTACTCCATACTATTATTTCCTTGAATACTTGTTTGTTTTTTCAACTTAGCTGGTTGGTAAACTTCTTTAGGCCAGACACCACATCTCATTCAAATTTGAATCACTCCCTGAGAGCTAGGACAGTACTTGGTGTATAAAAGGTAGTTTTTACATTATAACTATTCAGTTTACCAGTATCTCAACCATACTTAATAACTGTCATATGGAGGAGAATTTATCTGCTGCTACAAATGTTTGAAATGATCCTTGAGTTTATTATTTTAGCTTAATTGCAAATATTAACTCAAAGAACAATTTCAAGATTTGTTAATTTATGTAATCTGATTTGTGACAAAGCAATTTTAAAGTATGGCAACTTGATCTGTTTCTCTACTAGGTTCTAGGCGCCATGAATACAGAGAAAGTCCCTGTCTTATCTACTGCTCTAGTCCCATGCCGTATATTGTGCCTGGAATACAGATGTTCAATGAATGTCTACCAATTAATTAATACTAGTAATTCACTATATCACCTCATATAGACATGAAAGAACTTTAGTAACTTTTCACCCCCAATAACAATTTTTTGTGATACCTATGACATAACATAACAATCTACAGTATTAGTTGGGTTTTCATAAGAACAGAAGTTCTTTTTTGGTGCTACAATTTCCAGCAGTCTAGGTAAAGTTTCTCAAAGTATGGACCCTGGGCCAACAGCCTCAGCATCATCTGGGGACTTGTTGAAAATGTCAACTCTTGAGTCCCATGCTGGACCCACCAAATCAGAAATTCAGGAGATGGGGCCTCACAATTTGTATTTTTTTTAAATATTGATTTTATTGATTTTTTACAGAGAGGAAGGGAGAGGGATAGAGAGTTAGAAACATCGATGAGAGAGAAACACGGATCAGCTGCCTCCTGCACATCCCCTACTGGGGATGTGCCCGCAACCAAGGTACATGCCCTTGACTGGAATCGAACCTGGGACCTTTCAGTTCGCAGGCCGACGCTCTATACACTGAGCCAAACCCGTTAGGGCACAATTTGTATTTTAACAAGCATTCCAGATGATTATGATCTATGCTCAAGTTTGAGAACCACTAGTCGCAGAAAAATCATGGACATAAAGGGGATCTCAGACGAACAAAGAGGTCATAAATTATGAAATAAGCCTTTAAAGAAATATATGTTCAAACATAAGAATGTTGTAAAATCGGTTAAATTAAAGCAAACAATTAAGGGGCAGTAACTTAGATCTGTCACTAGGTCTTAATAATGCATTATTCAAGAAGCATATGCATTAATATATCACAATTAAAACAGTCTGAAAGCTGCATTTCAATACGTGTGGTTCTTGGTAATCCTAGGTATTTTATATATTTTTAAACACTGTTCTGGGAGAAGGTCCACAGGCCTCACCATATGGCCAGAGAGGCCTGTGACACACAATGATCAAAAACTGATACTGAATTAACAGCTGATACCTGTGTTAAAAAGTGTTCATGACCTCCTCTGAGTGATAAATCCAAGAAAACTTTTTTTTTTAAAAAAGGGAGGAAAGAAAGCTTGCAGACCCCTTTCCCAGTTACAGAAGGCCATGGAGGATGCATAAGGGACAATGATCCCTCCTCCTCCTAAAACAGCACTGTTTCAAAGCACCCAGCTTTTAATTCCAAAAAGAAAGGCTAGCTGTGCAACTACCTCATCTCTATACCTCTGGCTTAGTATTGGCCATGAGCATGCTGACAGCTCAAATCTGTAGAGGCAGTCAACATAGAAGGTGAGTAAGAACAGTTAAGTGAATGAGGAGCTAAGGCGTTCAGACTTTATTCTAGATGATGTTTTGTCTTATTTGACTTTTCATTTACAGTTCTATTTTGGAAACAACTAAATTTGCATAAAAACATACTTTAAAATTCAAACAACCCAGCCGGTGTGGCTCAGTGGTTGAGTGTCAACCTATGAATGAACCAGGAGGTCACAGTTCGATTCCCAGTCAGGGCACATGCCCGGGTTGTGGGCTCGATCCCCAGTGTGGGGCATGCAGGAGGCAGCCAATCAATGATTCTCTCTATCACTGATGTTTCTATCTCTCTCTCCCTCTCCCTTCCTCTCTGAAATCAATAAAGATATTTTTTAAAAATTCGAACATATTGAGGCTAAATAAAAAGGTAAAAAAGAAAAGCTCTTAAAAGGCTTCCCACTGCCCTAAAGATAAGGCCCAACAAATGGATACAAAATTTACCAAGCCCTCTGCAGTAAGACATTTTTTAACCTCTTTAGCCTCACCTTAATCCCCTTTCCTTCTCATAATCCATACTCTAGCTACACTCAATTCCTTTCTGTAACTCAAACAGGCCAGGTTCTCCTTCCTGGAGACTTTCAACCATGCTACTCTCAGCTTGGCTAATAACTTCAAACCCTTCAATCTGTTTAATGTCAGTCCCTCAGGGAGGCATTCCCTGCTGTATACTCTTCTAAACCTGTCATTAATCCCATCATTAACACTCATGGAATTTTACTGTAATAACGTGTTCCACTGTTCACCTTCTCCACAAAGCTGAAAGCCTGGCAATGCCAGGGTCTTGTTTACCACAAGGTACACAGCTCTGAACCTGACATGCTGCAGGTCCTGAGCAAGAGCTGGCAGAGGATGACTGAATGTGTGAATTTCCTGCAGACAGGTTTTGAAGTTATTTGTACATCTAAGAACCTTGAGCATCCCTTCTTGGCAACACCTGTAGCCTTGTGTGCCACACATTTAAAGTTATAATTGGTATTTGGTCTTCCCCCCGTCTGAATTAATAAAGCTGTATTACGTAGGCACACCGTTATAGAGTAAAATTGTTACCTGGTGTGTGTTTGTTTTTTTAAGTCGGAGGAATAGATTCGACTCGTTTCCAAAACCAAACAAACATGCTTTAATAATCTATTTCCTAGACATACTTATCATTCCCTTTACGGAAAATAAAGAAGTTTTTCTTGGAAAGTATACAAATACCATTTAAAATCACTCCTTTTCAAATCTGCTTTACTAATTAACAGGGTAGTGAATTTTTTGCTGTTGGCCACTATTTTCTTCTTCACATAGTTAATAATCTGTAAAACATATATTCAAGTACACTAAAGATCACTGGCTATTTTAAAGAGCCTTTGAAGGGTTCTGTTTTAAAATAGTGGTTTAGAAAGCAGAAGCTTTATTTTACCTTATTTTCAGATCATAAAATCCAATTAAAATGTGCCAATTATGATAAAACTATTTATTCACTTAAGTAAATAAATGTGTTATATTAAAATATTTTTTCACCTTCTATACTCTCCATAATTTAATACTATGGTTATTTTGTATAGTTTTACACAATACAGTTAAATAATTTTTTAAATTAAATACCCTCTCTTAAAAGACAGTAAAGGATTGAAAGATCTTAGAAAATCAGTGGAGGATGAAGAGAGGAAAGGGGATCAAATATATGGTGACAGAAGGAGACTAGACTTTGAGTGATGAGCACACAATGGAATATATTATAAAATTGTGTATCTGAAACTTATATGTTATTAATCAATGTATCCCAATAAATCCAATTTTTAAAAAAATTTAGAGATCTTAATCAAAACATATAGACTCCCACAACTGCAACTCATTTCCGTTTTTCATAAACCTGATATTTCAATGTCTGATTTCCAAAAAATGAAAATGTCATGATTCATAATTGCATACTATCATATTTCATTAATTCTAAGATATACATTTTTTCACATTTTGACAACTCTGAAATCAGAATGTATCCTACAACTGATGGTCTCCTAAAATATTAAAACTTTTCTCTAATAATGCTTTCTAACTGATCTAAATCACAGTACAATTATAATTCAAATAATCCTAGAATCAAAACTAAATGAACTTAAGATTCACATTTTTATGTTTTTAGAAAACTAGTGATTAGGCTAACCTCAAGAAAATAGATAACTGGAAGAAAATGGTTCAAAAAAAATTAGGAAACTTCTAGATTAGAAGCAGGAATACTAGAATGAAAATTTTTAAAAAGGCTTGAACTCCGGCTGGTGTGTCTCAGTGGACTGAGCGCCATCCCTTGGACCAAGAGGTCCTGGGTTCAATTCCTGGTCAGAGCACATGCCTGGGTTGCAATTTCGATCCCCAGTAGGGGGCATGCAGGAGGCAGCCAATGGATGTCTCTCTCTCTCTCTCTCTCTCTCTCTCTCATCAATGTTTCTATCTCTCTCTCCCTCTCCCTCTCCCTTCTTTTCTGAAATCAATAAAAAAATATATTTTTTAAAAGGCTTGAAGATGTTAAGTGGTGGCTTCTAAGAAAGTGAAGATATGAAAAGCCCTAGAGCTTTATCTATAAAAGAAACAAATATTAGGAACCTGCAAACTGTTTAAGAGGAAAAATACTATATAATATTATTTCTCCTTCCTTCAGGAGGAATGAATCATTTTCACCCTTCAAACAGAAATATGGTGTAGGTAGTTGAAATAATTGTGATTAAATGTAAAATTGTAAATATTCTTAATAAATTAAAAACCAACCTACCAGCATTGTCTTCTTTCTGGCTCAATCTGTTTCCCCTTCAGGTAATCCTAGGATAGGGGCTCCTTTTCAGATGCCCAGTTTTTCATGTCGATCTTCTACCTCCCTGTGGCAACAATATTTTCTAATTAAAAGAGTCCTTTTGTGCCACAGGGAGGATTTCTGATGATATAACAAATACAAAAATTGTCACAGCTCATATGAAGCCAACTTAGTTTTGAGATTCTTCAAGAAAGAAATTGGACTCCTTATCTTATTTTTCAAGAGAGAAATCTGTTTTTATTTTCTTAAACTGCATTTTTAAAACCTAAACTTTCACTTATTTTTTTAAAAAGTGCTGCTTTCATGTTGAATTGTATGCAAATTCTTTTATCATTCATCTGCCTTTTCAACTAATGTCTAAACACAACTTTGTTGATCACAAAAGAAGTTTTCTAAGTTTTCTTGATAATTACTTTTTTTTACCTGGTTAAAAACCAAAGTTCTGTTCCCAATGATCAGAAGGGGGAAGGGGGCCCTAACTGGTTTGGCTCAGTGGATAGAGCGTCAGCCTGCGGACTCAAGGGTCCCAGGTTCGATTCCAGGCAAGGGCATGTACCTTGGTTGCGGGCACATCCCCACTGCGGGGTGTGCAGGAGCTGATCGATCTCTCTGATCGATGTTTCTGGCTCTCTATCCCTCTCCCTTCCTCTCTGTAAAAAACCAATAAAATATATTTTTTAAAAAATACAAGAGAAGGGGAAAGGGGGAAGCTACTAGACGCCTTTCAGTCAATGTTTGTTCATAAAGATTAGTAATTCTGCTTGCATTACATAACATAATGTTAATTATGCTTAAAAGAACATTGGGGGGGGGAAAGGGTCAGCAGGAAGTGTAGAGAAGCAGCAATTACTGTCCTCTCGCTGGTAAGATTATGGGTCATTTTCACTGATTATTCTTTGCATGTACTTGTCCAATTTTCTAATGAGCATGCATTTGCTTTCATTGTAAGAAAAAAAAAACTTAGGAGTAAGCAAGAATGATTAAAACCTAATGTGATTTTAACATGATAACAACTTCAATATGACAATATGGTTTTGATATATTTTAGATGACCACATTTATGTTTTCTGGATGACTACATTTTTATATTTTAAATAACTCTAAGGTATTCAATATTTAGCATGTAAACAAAAAAATTTAAGATTTTACAATGATGGTTCTTTTTTACATATTTTACCAAACATATTTTTATTGATTTCAGAGAAGGAGGAGGAGGGAGAGATAAAAACATCAGTCCGCAGGCTGATGCTCTATCCGCTGAGCCAAATCAGCTAGGGCTTAGGTATTTTTTTTTTAATATGTTTTAATTGACTTGAGAGAAAGAGAGAGTGAGAAAAGAGAAACATCAACGATGAGAAAGAATCATTGATCAGCTGCCTCCTGCACACCCCCTACTGGGACCTAGCCCAAAAACCCAGGCATATGCCCTGACCTGGAATCAAACCATGACCTCCTGTTTCATAGGTCGACACTCAACCACTGAGCCACACCAGCTGGGCTAGATGGTTCATGCTTAGACTGCGATATAAATCAAAACTCAAGTTGTTTCAGTCTGTAGCTCCTAACAGCTATCCTATATAATAAAAGGCTACTATGCAAATCGACCAAATGGCAGAACGACCGGTCGCTATAACGCGCACTGACCATCTGGGGGCAGACACTCAACGCAGGAGCTGCCCCCTGGTGGTCACTGCGCTCCCACAGGGGGAGCGCCACTCAGCCAGAAATCGGGCTCACGGCTGGTGAGTGCAGCAGCGGTGGCAGGAACCTCTCCCGCCTCCTCAGCAGCACTAAGCCGTCAGTCGGACATACCTCAAGAGCTCCCGGACTGTGAGAGGCTCAGGCTGGGATGAGGGACACCCCCCCACCACCCAGTGTACGATTTTGGTGCACCGGGCCTCTAGTGTATAATATAATACACTACATTACATTCCATATTTGAAAAACTTTAAAAATATGATTTGTCTTCAAGGGACTTACATGCTCACTTTGAAAACAAAAGGAGTATGTACACAAGAACAGTATAAGAAAGTAAGTCATCAGCCCTAGCCAATTTGGCCCAGTGGATAGAGCGCTGGCCTGCAGACTAAAGGGTAACAGGTATGATTCCGGTCAGGGGCATATACCTCGATGGTGTTGCAGTGGTTCTCAACCTTCCTAATGCTGTGACCCTTTAATACATGTTGTGGTGACCCCCAACCATCAAATTATTTTCATTGCTACTTCATAACTGTAATTTTGCTACTGTTATGAATCATCATGTAAATATCTGATATGCAGGATGTATTTTCATTGTTACAAATTGAACATAATTAAAGCATAGTGATTAATCACAAAAATAATATGTAATTATATATGTGTTTTCTGATGGTCTTAGGCGACGACCCCTGTGAAAGGGTTGTTCGACCCCCAAAGGGGTCGCGACCCACAGGTTGAGAACCGCTGGTAACAGATCAGGAAAGGAAGTATTTAATGTTAGGCCACAATCTCTGTGGAAAGTTCATGTTGTTGGGATTTAAAGACTGGTTAATACCTGAACACATTCTTTAGAGAAAACTATTTGACCAAAAGCTAAAAAGCATAAATACAGTCCATGCCTGGGGCAGTAAGAAAAACAGCAAGAATACAGTGTTTCAGTAGATAAGAAGGCCAGATTAAGAAGGAGCTATTTCTGGACGATTCTGTGGGTCACTGAATTTGGCAAAGGAGTGGCCTTTGAAATCTGATAAACAAAGAGCTTCAGGAGAATGATAAATGTAGCTGCCAAACAGTTAAGCTAAGAAAGGAATGATAAGCAAAAAGTACAGACTAGAGGTACAAAGCCTTCGTGTGTTTTTTAACAAGTGGAAGTGAAAGGAAAGAGAAAGATAACAGAGAAGTAAATACATGCTCAGTTTTAATGTATAAAAGACCTTTTCCATATTTGAAGGCACATGGATAGGTGTTAATGAAGTTAAGAGAACACTTATGGAGCACTTACTACATCATAAGCACTATGTTTTATATGTTTATTTTATGTAATCCTCACAGCACTGATGTCCTATGTTAGGACAGTGAAACAGACTCTGAAGAGATTATACACTTATTTGGATAAGTGTGGAAATCTTAACCAAGCCAGCGAATATTCTTCCCTTTCCTACTGATGAGAGCTACTTAAAAGGCTAAAAAGAAAAAAAAGAAAATAGCTCAGGAATAGTCTTCCAGCATTTTCTGACTACTCTTTGGCTTCCTCATGTTCCTGAAAATGTAAACATTCCCTAAGGTTAATTCCTTAATTCTGTGTCCTTGGTTCTCAGTCATAGAGAGAAAATATAGAATTTAAATATCTTCTTCCCTGGGGAAATCTCTTAAATACCTTTCACCCTGGAAATTTCATTTATTTTCATGGCTTCAATGAGAATGATTCCCAAATCAGTTGCTCCCTGGCCTTTCTTTACTAAGCTTCAGTTGTACTAGACAGCTTCTACTTGCCCCTCCCAATCTAGTCTCCACCTTTCTTCACTCTGCTCTCTGTCCCAGGAGGCTGACTTCATCAACAGAACTCCCCTGGGTTCAGACTGGGTTTGGGCAATGGAGTTCTTGAAAGGGGATTGATTAGAGGGATGAAGAGGAATAAAATTAATGTTCCTTAAGTTATCCTAATTTGAATATGCCATCTCTTTTGTGATGGGACCCTGACTATCCATTTGTCAGGATCCTAGCTTTAAATACCTGAATATGTCCCCGTAGGTGCTCTGCTTCAACTTAAAATCAACACGCCTATTACCAAACTTACCTGTTTCCTGAGACGGTTTTCCCTTCCTCAGATCCATACACTATCACTTAGTGAGTAATATCTTAACTAAGCTTCTCTCTGTAATCTGTCATGTCTCGTTAGACTCTATATAGTAGTATAGCCTATATATGCCCCTTTTGTTCCTATGACTTCTAACCTTGTTTTAATATTTCTCAAGTTATCCCTTGACTCAAAAGCTAGCCTTTCTGCCTAATTTTTCCCCTACCACTCAAAATTTTTCAAATATTTCTGCATTTTATATACCTAATGACTAACTCTTGGGTTCAAATCACAATCTAGTCACAACTCGTAGTGGAACATCCTGTCAATGTCTTTCTTATTTACTCAGTATCATCTAAACAAACCTTGAGCCCTAGCCAGTTTGGCTCAGTGAGTGGATAGAGCGTTGGCCTGGGCACTGATCGGTCCTGGGTTTGATTCCAGTCAAGGGCATGTACCTCAGTTGCAGGCTCCTCCCTGGCCGGGGCCCTGGTCCAAGCACATGCAGGAGGCAACCAATCAATATGTTTCTCTCTGTATTTTCCTCTCTCTTCCACTCTCTCTAAATAAAAATCAATGGGAAAATGACCTCAGGTGAGGATTAAAAAATAAAAAAATAAACCTTGATGTGAGGATTAAAAAATAAAAAAATAAACCTTGAACTTTAATATTCCACCCATTTATTAAAGACATTTCCCTTAGTCGAAAGTGCCTTTCGCCTACTTCCTACCTGTCCATCCAAATCCTACCGACTGTCCTCCTTCTTCGCTTTCTCAACATGCCCTAATCCTGTAAATTGAACTTTTCTCTGAAACATGCTGAAAACAGTGCCTTTGCATATAAAAAATACAAAGTACTTATTAATATATTCTCATAAATTTAAGTGAAATTTAAGTGCAAGATGAAGAGGCAGAGAGCCTAAACAGCTCAATCTTCTCAGACAAGTCTTAAAAGATTTCTATCAAAACTTATCTATTATTGCCCTGGCCAGGAGCGTCATCCTGATGCGCCAAGGTTACAGGTTCAATCCCCAGTCAGGGCACATACAAGAATCAGCCAGTGAATGCAAAAATAAGTAGAACAACACCTCTCTCTCTCTCTCAAATCAATAAATAAAAATTAAAAAGCTATCTATTATTAATTGCACTGGCATAAACTTATTACTTTTAAATAGTAATCTGTAACAACCTGTTAAAATTTACAGTCATATAATATACATATATTTTGAGTAAACATAAAAACTGCATTTTCCAATCTTAGAATGGAATTCAAGAGATTCCTCTCCATCCCCAACTCACCCCATCAGTCTCAGGAACAGCCTCCAGAACTGGTAGAGCCTACGGCCCCTGACAGAGGTATTTCCTGCCTGCCATTCAAGACCACCTTCAGCCAGACTGCACTGCTCGTCTTCAAAGGCTCTTCATGATTACTAACCCTAAGCTCTCATCAAAAAGCAATTTATAGATTTACATGAATATGCCTATTTTTAAAGTTTCAAAACATATCTGATTTTCCCTATAAATTTTAAGAGACTATTACAATTACATATAAACTCTGTGAGGAAAATGTAGACGTTTAGTCTATAATTACACCTAATAAAATTAGAAATCATTTTATTCACAAAATAATAAAAATGGCTAAATATATATCATTACATGATTATAGTACTCCTGCACAGATGACATCGTGAACATGTTTCTTGTGTGGATACATACATATGGATATATAGGAATAAAAGAAGAAAAACTTATTGTAAACATGCAGAGAACTGACATACAGATCAATTAGTATAATTATGAACATTTTTAAATTTATGTATTTTTATTGATTTCAGAGAGGGAGAGAGAGAGAGAAAATCAATGATGAGAGAGAATCACTGATTGGCTGCCTCCACTGGGGGGTGAGCCCACAATCCAGGCATGTGCCCTGACCGGGAATCAAACCATGACCTCCTCGTTCATAGGTCGACGCTCAACCACTGAGCCACACCAGGCTAATTATGAACATTTTTAAATGTATATAAACCTAAGTTGTAACTATAGGAACATTTCAGGAAGTGTTCCCTAGATGTACAAAAGGAAATCTTGTCTGTATGAATCTCATTTCCACCAATTCCCCAAATAAAAACTGATATAACTATTTTATAAATATTCCTTTGCTTTTCTTCCCACTCAGTTTCTCCAAAATTTACAGGTATCTGGAATTCAAGTGAAAACTTTGTATCATGAGAAATGAGCCTGATCCTACTCCACTACTCAAAAGGAAACATGCATTAGGACAAATCATAACAACCTTCATTCATTTTGTAAACATTCTAGATGTTAGATGTCAGAAGAATGAAAATTTAGTCAGATTTTAACTCATTTGAAAATGCATTTGATTCTTTAAATAAAAACAAAATTAAGCTCTGATGAAACTATTCTAAACTAATCTATATATATTAACCATCCTTATAAAGTTATTAAAAATCCATGAAATATAGTATTGTCAAATAAGTTAGTATATCATAGACTCATTCCATGGTCTGCATGCCTTATGATGAATAAATATAAGTTTTAAATTGTTGTGATTATAGATGTATGTGCCAGCAGTTTTCAGTATGAATTTGGCATTGCCTTTTTAAAATAATTATATCTGAATTCTAGGTTTTACAGTGTTGTTCTGTAAAGAGAGACAAGATTATACTATACTAACCTTTATTTTTAGAAGTAATAAAGCAAGCATAGATTTCATTAAAAATCCACAATCTAGTATGTAATTAAAAATTAAGATGAACCCTAGCCAGTTTGGTTCATTGGACAGAGTGTCAGCCTATGGACTGAAGGGTCTTGGGTTTGATACTGATCAAGGGCACATACCTTGGTTGCAAGCTATATCTCCGGCCCCGAACTCAGGGTGCATGCGGGAGGCAACCAGACAATGTGCCTCTCTCACATCAATGTTTTTCTCTCTCTCTGTCTCTCCTCTCTCCCACTCTCTCTAAAAATCAATGGAAAAAATATCCTCGGGTGAGGATTAACCAAAAAAAAAAAAAAATTTTTAAGATGAACTTCTCAGTACACTTAGACTATTTTAGAATAATGTGAGTTATTTACTAACATTTCCTTTTAGCATTAAAATAAATAAATCTAAAAAATGTTATCAAGTGTTCAAAAACCACTTTTAAAAACTATCATAAAAATAGCTATTACTTTACCCAGACTTTGTATATCCTCCTTTCCAATATCACAATCACTCATATCTCTGCCTTGCAAATGATACAATCACCCTCAGAGTTCAAGATTAAGAAAATCAAATCCTTTAAGTGGATTATATTTGCTTCCTATTTGGAATTGTTTTTATCTAAGTAATTTAAATTAATGAAGCCCTGGCCACCAATTGTACAACCAATAAGACTTGGCCGACGTGCTCTGGTATTTTAATGTGATAAATATTTTGTGATAAAACAATGTTCTACTGATGCAAACTTGGCACTGTAGTTTTCATTTTTTGTAATTTCTAATTTGCTACTAAAATCATAGCCTTCCTTACACTTTTGAATGTTTTACAGAAATTTCACACAAGTTCTACTTTTTTCATTCAACTTTACCTATCAGACTTTTTGTTCTTGTACTATTAGTTTTCTGTTTGGTTATGCTCCTATAACAGAATCAGTTTCATCAGCTACTTCATCGTGCATAATAACGTTAGCTGTTCTTGCTTATTGTTTTCCTCAAGAAGAAAATTCATCTCTGCCAGTAGACTTCTGCCTTCTGAATGGAAAACTCTCCAGACGCTCAGAAAAACACATGTATCTTCCTGCCACTTGCATTCTCTATCATAAATGAAGTACCAGCACAGACTACAGTCACCACGCCCATCTAAAATGTTTGGCAACCTGTTTTGAAAATGAATTGGTCACCAAGTCACCTGGGGTTTACTGGCATTGTTGTTGCCATCGCTCTGAAGCTCTGAAGAGCAAGGGAGCTTCCAATCCCTCAGCTCAACAACAAATAAGGCTGGAGGAAGAACAGCTTTCAGCTGGAAGAAGCTAGTATGCTACCCAGTGCTCCTGGGCCTCCGTAAGCGGAAAGACGTCCAACTCTCACCATGTTTAGTCATGAGACTTTGCTACATTTATAGGAATTTATCGACATGCTTACGAATTCTTACTAGGATTGTACACCAGGCATAAGGATTCTTTTTCACCATTAATAGCTAAAGATAAATTTTAATGTTTATTATTATAAAAGGGTCATTGGAATCCTTCTGGTAAAATACTCTTACTTTCTTTATAGTCAATGGCAAAAATTAAAAGGTTTCCCCAAGAATTATACACACTAACCCCCAATTAAACTTACAGTTATCTCACCAAAGACAGACTAAAACACCACAATTTCTAAGACTTAAAGAGAAGAGGAATCTGATAGATTACTGCAAAGAAACTCTGACCTATGAAAAAAGGAATCATACTGCTTCATCAATACTGATTCAAAGAAACTCTTAATCTGTTACAGAATGAGAATACCCTATTTATTTTTAAATTTAAAAAAGTTACCCTCATATACTAGCCTACTGACCTCTAATATAAGTAAATAACTAGTCAACTTTTGCACTTCCAAAAAAACTTTATAAAAATAATTATTGGGGTCCATGATATAAGACTCTGTTATACTTCAAAAAAATTATAATAGAGAACTCCTTATGTCCATATAAATTTCCTTAAACAAGAGATGTTTCACTGCTTTCCAATCTATACTAAATAGCATTAAAAGGAGGAGTTTTGGGGATATTATTCATCTGGCAATAGCAATGATGACACAAAATGAGAAAGTTATAAATAATAAACATTTGATGAGATGTCTACCTGTTTCCACATTCTCGGTCTCAACTTCTTGTTCTTCTGCCACATCTTGCATCATATAAGTCTCATCATCATAAACCAGAACCTGGGCTGCATAGCCCTGCTCTAATCTGGCACTCGGAACTGGCTCCACAATCACTGCTGGATAGTCAGAAACCTTCTCACCTTCCTACAAGAGCAAATTTAAAAAACAATCAACCTTTTTATTCACAAACGCTGGATTCACTTATAAAGCCTTGAGTTCCTAGAGTCTCAAGGAATCCACACAATGAGTTTAATGTAGTATAAATATGAATGTAAAAACAACAACAACAACAAAACACGAGATGCAAAGGATTAACTTTAATAATCTGTCCAAGTCTTAAGAGGTGAAACTTAGACTAATACACATTTTAAATAATCAGGGCTTTAGACTTAAAATGGCAAATTAAAAACCTGCATATAATTTCACTCTCATGAAAGTGGTAAAAGACTTTTAGACAACTGTGTAAGGAGAAGAGATAAAAGCTACAAAGGAGAAGAGATAAGAGCAACAAAACCTTGGAAGACTGAAAGTGGATGGCTGAGTATTATTAAGTGGTTTAGTGGACCCAGGAAAGCCAAATCACAGCCTCGCAGCAGAGCCAGCTGAGAAACAGCAGAGACACTGGAGGACCCACAGAAGGCAAAATCTCAATTAATTCTGGAAATAATTAATTTCAGCAGCAGGTGGTAGAAAAAGAGGCAGCTCCTCAAACAAGAAAGATCCCATTAAGCCTGTTTGAAAAGCACTTCGGTTCCTAGACACACTCCCTTCTCCACAATGCTTAGTAGCCAGCCCTCCCCACCGGAGCAGAAGATTGGAGAGGGAGAAACAAGGGTACTTTTGAGGTCAATTAGGCACATTTGCTAGTATCAGTACTGTACCAAAACCCGTTTCCAGTCAGCATTTTAGTCCTCAACTGTTAATCAAGTATTACTAGTTGTCTAAGACAGAATATACACATACATGCACACACATATATATTAATATTCTTCAGAGATATTATATCCATAAAACAAAAACAGAATACAATAAATAAATAACATTTAAAAATAAAGAGTTCTTAGAATTAAAAACACAATAGCCAAAATGAAAAGACAGAGGCTTGGGAGATAAAACTGAGGCAGTCTTCCAAGAACCAGAGAAAAAAGATAAAGCACTAGAAAATAGGACAGAAAAGAGAACAATATTAGAGGGCAGTCCAGGAGGCCGATATATGAATAACAGGAATTACAGAAAAAATATGGAGATGGAGAAGGGGTGGTTGGAAAGAAATCAAAGAATTAATAGAGATTTTTCTAGAGCTGAAAAACCTAAAGCTGCCCATTTGAAAGGACCTACCAAGTAATTAGTATAAAAAATTAAGGGAGACCTATACTGAGGCACACCATTGTGAAGTATTGTAATACCGGGGGCAAAAAGAAGATTCTACGAGCTTCTGGAAAGAAAATACACGTCTCACACACACAGACTTGAGACTCAGTTTAGTCTTCTCAACCCTAATACTGGAAGGAAGATGACAATGGAACCATTTCTTCAAAGTTATAAAGGAAAATTATTTCCAACCTAAATTTTTCACCCAGCCAAACCGTCTATGAAAGCATTTTCTCAGACAGGAAAGAGCTCACATTTACCTTCCCTGCATTCTTTCTCAAGAAGCAATTGGAAAGTATATTCTGTATTTTAAAAGAGTACCTTTGGCCCTAACTGGTTTGGCTCAGTGGATAGAGCATCGGCCTGTGAACTCAAGGGTCCCAGGTTCGATTCCAGGCAAGGGCATGTACCTTGGTTGCGGGCACATCCCTAGTAGGGGGTGTGCAGGAGGCAGCTGATCGATGTTTCTCTCTCATCAATGTTTCTAACTCTCTATCCCTTACCCTTCCTCTCTGTAAAAAAAAAAAAATCAATAAAATATATATATATATATATTAAAAAAGAGTAAATTTGTAATTTAACCAAAAAAAGAGATGACTTAAGATACAGAACATGCAGGAAATCAAAGCTGGGAGAGGGATGACAGTGATCCTCAAAGAGGCCTGGGAAAAGAGGTTCCAGCATGCAGCTGTGCACTGGACTTAAAGGGCAACCAGTCCGGACTGCAGCAATAGGACTCCCGAGACGGCACATCAAACTGCCATCTCCAAGATAAACACTGACGTTTCTAAGCACAGGACGTCCAGATAAGCCTATTCCAGATTTTCATTCACAGCGAGCTTGCCTTGATGGACCCACTCACCCCACCTTGCCTTGCCACCTGCATCAGCTGCGAACACTCTTTTCACCTCCCAGTGTTCTGCTTTGATACTCTCCTAAGTGCTGAAAGAAGACCACAAAGAGCATAGAAATAAAAACTAAAGAGCAGCACTCCTTCCATGGGAACATATGCCTGCTGAATAAACATGTAACACAGAGTCCCTACTGTAGCCCAGACTGATTCCCGACCAAGCTGGCCCTATGTGTCCAAGAACTAACTCGTGACACCACTTACTGATTGCCTGAGTAGAAGCTCTTGAAAGTCAGTGAACCTGATGCCAACTAGTCAGCCCTCTTCCTGGAAGCCTTCATCTAACTGTGGAAATGCTGTCCTTTCCTATTGCAGTTAGCCGGGTACACACTATTCATTTTCCAAAGTAAATTTAGGAACATATACACCAACAATAATACTATAAAGAAAATAACACATAAGTCAAGATAATGGCACCTCTGGGGACAGACAGGCTAGAATATGAGAAAGGGACACTCTTAGTATTCTAAAATACTAATGATTTCTATTTTTTCACCTGAGTGATAGGTAATATGTATTCTTTCTGTTATTCTTAGGCTGAAGCATATATATTTTATACACTCTTCACTTTGTATCAAACATTTCACCAAAAAATCCTATATAATAAAAGCCTAACATGCTAAGTGTCCAGTCGTCCATTCAACCAATCAAAGCATAATATGCTAATGACTAGAGGCCCAGTGCACAAAATTCATGCACTGGGGTGTGTGTGTGTGTGTGTGTGTGTGTGTGTGTGTGTCCCTCAGCCCAGCCTGCACCCTCTCACAATCCGGGACTGCTGGCTTCCAACCACTCACCTGCCTGCCTGCCTGCCTGATTGCCCCTAACCGCTTCTGCCTGCCAGCCTGATCACCCCCTAACCACTCCCCTGCCAGCCTGATCAATGCCTAACTGCTCCCCTGCCGGCCCGGTCACCCCCAACTGCCCTCCCCTGCTGGCCCGGTCGCCCCAACTGCCCTCTCCTACCAGCCCAGTTGCCCCCAACTGCCCTCCCCTGCAGGCCTGGTCGCCCAACTGCCCTCCCCTGCAGGCCATCTTGTGGCAGCCATCTTTTGACCACATGGGGGTGGCCATCTTGTGTGAGGGTATGATGGTCAATTTGCATATTACCTTTTTATTATATAGGAATCGGTTAAGGCTACTCAACAGCTCACAGTGACGTGCACTAACCACCAGGGGGCAGAGAGTCGACCAGTCAACCAGTCA
This sequence comes from Myotis daubentonii, assembly GCF_963259705.1. Classification (NCBI taxonomy): domain Eukaryota; kingdom Metazoa; phylum Chordata; class Mammalia; order Chiroptera; family Vespertilionidae; genus Myotis; species Myotis daubentonii. The sequence continues at coordinate 63,053,606 of NC_081844.1, read as the reverse complement.
CTATGATGTGCACTGACCACCAGGGGGCAGATGCCCCAACTGGTAGGTTAGCTTCCTGCTGGGGTCCGGCCAATTGGGGCTGAGCAAGACAGGCCAGATATGCCCTGGAGCCCTCCCATAGTCCCTCCCCGGCTGGCCAACCTCCCGCATCCCTCTCCGGCCCTGGTTGTGCACTGGTGGGGTCGCTCGGCCTGGCCTGCGCCCTCTCACAATCCAGTACCCCTCGAGGGATGTCGGAGAGCAAGTTTCAGCCCGATCCTGCAGGCCAGGCCAAGGGATCCCACTGGTGTACAAATCTGTGCACGAATTCATGCACCAGGCCTCTAGTTTCTAACTAAATTACAAAACAAGGTTACAGCAAATTAAAAAGAGAAAGTACATGCTGGCCCGGTTGGTGGAGCTAAGTGGCTGAGTGTCGACCCATGAGCCAGTAGGTCATGTTTCAATTCCTGGTCAAGGCACATGTCTGGGTTGTGGGCTCGATCCCCAGTAGGGGCCGTGTAGGTGGTGGCCGGTCAGTGATTATCTCTCATCACTGAAGTTTCTATCCCTCTCTTCCTCTCTCTTCCTCTCCCTGAAATCAATAAAAACGTATTTTTTTGAAAGTGCATGCTGAATAGTAACATTACATTTCCTACTCTGTATAAGGTGAAAAATACGAGTCCAATGTTTTACCATTAAAAAATATTCTTTCCCACAAATTGAATATAGTAACAGCTGAATCACCATGCCTCTTGCTCAGCTTTATAACCACAGCCTACAGGCAGCACCACCCAGCTGGAAGACAGCAGTTAATGAGGAGCATGGGATAGGTAATACTGGAAGGAAGATGACATGAGGTCTCCACTCATTGGAAACTCAGAAAACAGCATCATAAGTAGCAGCTGAACTAGTATTAACCCAAGCAGTGAATATTTTATTTAAATATAATCCAAGGGATTTATAACTTCTTTCATTCCTCTGAAATCGAACAGCATATTTAATAGTAAGGTTAATTTGAGATTAATTTATAAGTAAACTACCCATCCCCACCCTACCAGGAGAAAATAAGTCAAATTTTCTGAACCATGAAGTACTTGAGGACTAGAATTCTGTAGAAGGCCAATACTTTCTTCCCCATAAATTAGGATTCTGGACTAACTCTGCTCTCTCTTTGTTTTGTTTTAATGTTTCAATGGTTCTTTCCATTTAGGCATAAAAAGCACACCCAAAAATTTTTTAAATTCAGCCTGGCAGGGTAGTTCAGTTGGTTGGAAGCTTTTTCTGTACATCAATTTCCATTTCTGGTCAGGGCACATACAGGAGGCAACCAATCAATGTTTCTCTCTCACATCAATGTTTCTCTCTCCCTCTCTCCCTCTCTCCCTCCTTTCATCCCTGAACTCCAGATCTTTGCTCCTTATCCCTCCTTTATATACCTCTAAAAAAGACAATCTAATTCTCTGACTCATTTTGTACATATATCTGTAATCTGGATTCCACCACCTCATTGAAACTATTCACTCAAAATGCCACTAAGGATCAAATTCTATTTCAGTTTTCACCCTTCTCCGCCATTCTGCCGACTACACACTGGCCATTACCTCATTTCTTTTTAAATGAAGTGGTTTCAGGAACCACTTCTCTTTCTAGAAACCACTTTACGTTTAAGCATCTCCTCTGACTCTTCTTCCATCTCCAGTGATTCAGACCTAGCCAACTTGCTAAGGTTCAGTCTTCAGCATCTCCATTCTTTTTACTCTACACTACCATCCCAGGCAAGCCTACCCATTCTTATGGTTTCGGATAGCACCTCTATGCTGATGATTACTAAGTATTTGCTTTAGACTCTGACCCATTTCCTAAACTCCAGACCCAACTTTTAAACTACCAACTTAACATCACTACAGGAATATTCAGCCGATAATTCAAGCTTAACATGTCTAACTGGGAACAAATCTCTCCCTATTCCCCCACCCTGTGTTTTTCTTCTAAACCTCCCTTTCTTCATATTTAAAAAAGAGGTTATAATACTATTCTTAAAGTCCCTTGAAAATTAAATATGCACAAATTAGTGACAGCTATTTTTACATTGTAACAATAGCATTCAAACATACTATACTTGCCCTGACATCGGAGGGCATCTTTTCACATTACAATCAGAATTCTTTGTGCAAAAAGCTTTCATGATTCCCCATTTGTCTAAAAGGTAAGTTTAACTACTAAACAATGGTTTTTAACATTCTTTGAAATATAACCCTCAATTCACCTACTAAAGGTTGAATCGTGTACCCCAAAAGATGGTGAAGCCCTAACCATCAGTACTTGTGAATCTGAGCTTATTTGAAAATAAGGTCTTTGGCCCAGCTAGCAGTGGTTGAGCGTTGACCTATCTATGAAGCAGGATGTCACAGTATGATTCCCAGTCAGGGCACATGGCCGCATTGCAACTCAATCCCCAGAGTGGGGCGTGCAGGAGACAGCCAATCAATGATTCTCATCATTGATGTTTCTATCTCATTGATTTTTCTAATTGTCCTATCAATTACCAAGAGAGAAATGCAGCAATCTCCAATTAATACTGCGGATTCATCTACTTTATTTCTTCTTTCAGTTTTGTCAGTTTATGGTTGATGTATTTTGAAGCTCTAACACTGAGTGCATATACATTTAGGGTTGTTAAGTCTTCTTGACAAAATGGTCCTTTTATCACTTATGAAATGTCTATGTTTATCCCTGGTAATAATCTTATCCTGAAACCACTTTAGGCTTTTTATGATTAAATTTACATAGTACATCTATTTCTAAAGTTTTATTTTTAAGCTGTGTTAATACTCAAAATGAATTTCTTGTATGAAACATAAATTGGTTTGACTTCTTTTTAAACCCAGCCTGACAATATCTACATTTAATTTGGACTGTTTAGAATATTTACAATTATCAATAAAACAGGATTGAAATCTACCATCCTGATCTTGTTGTATTTGATTTATTCTTTGTTCCTTTTATTCTGTCTTCTTTTGAACTGAATATTTTAGTAACCATTTTAATTCAAAAATTAGCTTATTATGTATATTTTATCTTTAGTGATTCTCTAGATTTTATAATATGCTTAACTTACCAAGTTTATCTACAAATATTACTTTATGCATAACAAGCTTTCAGTAGTATTCTTCCAATTCCCTCCTCCCACCCTTTGTTCTGCTATTGTCAATCATTTTCTTCACATTGTAAACCCTAGCATATACTGTTCATATTTTTGTAATAAACAATGTTTTAAAAATTAAAAACTGATTTTTAAAAATATTTTATATTTACCCATACATTAGGTATTTCTCCAGTGCTTTTCATTCCTTTATGTATATCACAGCTTCCATTTGGTATACTTAAGTTTTATTTACCTTCTCCTAAAGAACTTTTTTTATTTTTCTTATAACACAAGCTCCCTGGTGATAAATTCTCTCAGCTTGTTGGTCTGAAAAAAAGCTTCATCGGAAGGACATTTTCACTGAATATATAATGGTAGGTTGACAAGTTTTAGTCTTTCAGCATTTTAAAGAAATCACTATCTTCTGACTTGCATAGTTTCAGTCAAGATATCTATGGTCATCTTTGTTCTTCTGTATGTAAGGAATCTTTCTCTGGGTACTTTTAAGATTTTCTTTCTGAAATTGGCTCTCAGCAATTTTATGATAATGTGCCTCAGTGCCTATTTGCTCCTGTTCGGATTTAAAATTCTCAGGTGTTTTTTTTTATATTTATTTATTTCAGAGAGGAAGGGAGAGGGAGAGATAGAAACATCAATGATGAGAGAGAATCAGATTGGATGCCTCCTGCACACTCCCTACTGGGGATCGAACCCACAACCCAGGTATCTGCCCTTGACTGGACTCGAACCCAGGACCCTTTGGTCCCCAGGTGGACACTCTATCCACTGAGCCAAACCAGCTAGGGCAATATTCTCAGATCTTTAAGTTTATGCTTTTCATCAAATTTGGAAAAATTTTATGGCCATTACTTCTTCATATTTTTTTGTTGTCCTCTCATTTCATTCTGGAACTCAGATTACATAAACTTGATACTGTCCTACAGATAACCAAGTCTGTTTTTTGTTTGTTTAGTGATTCTCTGAATTTTATAATATGCTTAACTTACCAAGTTTATCTACAAATAACATTACTTTATGTATAACATAACAAGCTTTCAATAGTATTCTTCCAATTGAGAGGGCATGTGCCCTTGACCGGAATCGAACCTGGGACCCTTCAGTGCACAGGCTGACACTGTATCCACTGAGCCAAACCGGCTAGCGCCATAATGTAGTTTCTATTGCTCTCTTCAAATTCACTGGTCCTTTTGTTTGAAGTACCTAATCTATTTTTAATCCTATTCAGTGAATTTTTCTTTGCAGACAATATTTCATTTCTGGAAGTTTTATTTGGTTCTGTTATGTCTTTTATACCTCTCCTCTGAGATTCATGTTTTAACTTCTTTTAAATTCTTACTAAAGTTATTCTTATTTTAATTCTTTTATTAAATTTATTGGGGTAATATTGGTTAGTAAGATTACATAGGTTTCAATTGCAGATTTCTATGATAATCTGTATATTGCATTGTGTGCCCACCACCCAAAGTTAAATCATCTTCTGTCACCATATATTTGGCCACAATGGAAAACTGCATGGTAGTTCCTCAAAAAAATTATAATAAAGTTACCATATGACCCAACAATCCCTCTTCTAGGTATCTACCTGAAAAACTTCTTTTAACTTCCTGAGCATATTTACAACAGCTGTCCTGAAGTCTTACCTGTTAATTTTATCATCCTTATCTTGTTTGTTGTCATTAACAGTTTTTTCTCTCCAAGTTATAGATTTTATGCCAGCTCCTTTGCGTTTAACATGGCTGAGTGATGAATATGCAGATTTTACAAAGTTGGGTTCTACTTTTGTTGTCTTATTTTAATATTTTAATAATGTTTACTAGGACAGATACTTATGGATAAACTTTCAAGGCCTGTTTTTAACTTTTAAAGCAAGTTTGGAGTATCCTTTGTTGTAGAGCTGTTTTAGCCTGACCATAAGGCATGACTTCTAGTCTCTCATCAATGTCCTGGGTCTACTCTACTCTGATTGAAACTCTAGTTTCTCCCTCCATTGAGTGAACTCTATAGATTTTTCAGTATTTCACTGAGTTTACACATATTCTGATCATTTTTTGCCTGGCTTCACAGAACTTCATACTACACCTGGGCAGCTCACTCAGCTAAAGACCAGGGCAGAGTTCTGATCTTCTTTCTCTGATACCCTGCCCCTGAAATTAGTTGTATTAGCCTCTCCAAATTCCAAATTTTGTTTTCTCAATTCAGTGAGACTGTCACACTTTGCTCAGATCCTTCCTCCCACACTGTGGTCCAGAAAGTGCTCCAAGCAATAAGGCAGTACAATCAGACCTTCTCTTCTCTCAGAAAGCACAGTCCTGCGCTGTCTGAGATCTAAGTGTCTTAGTTCTTGCAGACTGCTATTACAAAACACCATACACTGGGTGACTTTTAAACAGCAGAACTTTATTGCTCACAGATGTGGAGGCTGGAAGTCCAAGTTCAGGGTGCCAGCATGACACTTCTGGGTCACAGACTTATTATTATATCCCCACATAGCGGAAGAAGCAGAGATCTCTTTGGAGCCTTTTATTAAGAGCACTAATCCCATTCATAAGGATTCCTCCCTCATGACCTAATCACTGCCTAAAGGCCCTACCTCCTAATACTATTACCATTCAGGGTTAGGATTCAACATATGAATTTCGGAAGGACATAAACATTCAGACCATAGCACCAATGTTTCAAAAACAGTGATTTCACATGTTTTGTTCATTTTGTTCATTGGTAGAAGTACAATCTGGCCTCTTAGTCCATCACAATATGAAGTGAAAAAAAGCCCAATCCCACCCTGGCTGGTATGGTTCAATGGTTGAAGCATCAACCCACGCACCCAAGAGTCACAGGTTCAATTCCCAGTCAAGGGCACATACCTGGACTGAAGGTTCCAGCCCTGACCTGGGTCAAGGCGCATGTGGGAGACAACTAATTGATGTGTCTCACATTGATGTCTCTCTCTCCCTCTCTCCCCCCCCCCCCCGCTCTTCCCCAGACACCCCCCAACCCCACTCCCGCCTTCCATTCTCTCTAGAAATCAATGGAAAAAATATCCTCACCTCTTGAGTGAGGATTAAAAAAAAAAAAAAAAAAAAAAAAAAGTCCAATCTTGTTTGTTTGGAACCAGATGCCCACTAGACCTTGTATTCACTGTGTTTTAGAATTATATTTAAATCTTTTTCTCCCCCCGCATTAATCCTCTATTTCTGTGAAACCTATTTCTGCATGCTCACTCTCCCATGCAATCATTAGATTTAAATAATCAATTTTCCCTAAAGTTGCCCTAACATTTGATGAAGATGGAATTAAATATATAAATTAATTGAAGAAAATTGATGTCCTCCACAACACTGACCTTCCCATCTCTCCTATCCCAGTATAAAGTATAGCTCTTTGTTTATTAGTCTTCTTTCATGTACTTCAGTATCAATGATTTTCCTCAAACAAGTACCATATATCTTTTATACTTATTCCTCAACATTTTATATTTTTGGTTAATTTTCTAAAAGGGATCTTATTATCCATGATCTTTTATAACTAATTATAGTCCTTACAAAAGTAAGCTAAATATTTTTGTGTTAATTTTATAGCTGCCAAACTTTTATTAGCTCTAATGAGTTTCCATGGATTCCCTCTGGTTTTCCCAGGTAGCTATTCATATTACCTACAAATAATAATTTGGTCTCCTTTATAATATTTGTATCATTTTTGCCTGCTTGCAGAAAAATATTAAATAATAATAATGGTACTACCAACTTTAAGGAAAGTAATTTAGTACTTCACCATTAAACAGGATTCTGGCTGTTGATTTGTAACAGTTATTTTTTATAATGTTAAGAAAGTATACACCTATACTTATAGTATTAACCCTTTTCGTTCCAACATGGAGGCTGACTCAACAGACCAGGCGCTAGGAGCAGGTCCAACATCGAGGCTGAAACACCGCAAACCGGTTCAACATTCAATCCTGTCAATTAATTTGGACCAGACTGTTTGAATTCCAAAAATAAAATTGGACCGCAAAGGGTTAAGAGTTTTTATCAGGAGTGGATATAGAATTTCATAAAATCCCATTTCATCAAGTATTTTATTCCTACTAATATATCATATGTCATCTTAGTAGAGAGATACAGTAATGGTTTTCTCAATGTTGAATTATCCTTGTATATCTAAATCCTATTTGGTAACTGGATTTTTAATATATAATTGCATTTTGTATATTTATTACTATTTTTTATGGTTTTTATATCTACACTTATAAGTTTAATTGTAATTTACTTTTGTGGTATCTTTGTCAGAAGAGCATTATCCTAACTTTATAAAATGTACTACTTTTAAAATAAGAAATAAAGTTATAAAAATAAAGCCTAAACATGTATTAATAACTCTCCAAATGCCTACCACTTTTGTTTGGCCAACTACTGACTATTTTTTAAATTTTATTTTTCAATTATAGTTGACATACAATATTATATTAGTTTCAGGTATACAATACAGTACCCACCACTTTTTATACATTTACTTTTTCTTCAGATTTTAGAGTTACGATTATAAAATCTTGAAGGTCATTTTTTCCACCCACCCTATATTTTACAGTATGGATATTATATACTACTATATATTATAGATATATTCCTGAAAAACTGCTTGTAAGATAAAAATGTATCTTTCAGCCCTAGCCAGCTTGGCTCAGTGGATAGAGTGTCGGTCTGAAGCGTCCTGTCAAGGGTTCGATTCCAGTCGAGGGCACATGCCCAGGTTATGGGCTCCGTCCCTCTCTCTCTCTCTCCCTCTCCCTTCCTGTCTGAAATCAATAAAAATATATTTCTAAAAAAATTTTATCTTTCAAATGTCACTATCTCCAAAACTCCCTTTGTAAAATGAGAATATTTTTCAGGTATTAATGGCTTTTCTTTCCTCCTGGTATTCTCTTTCCCCAGATGTTTCTATTGCCCAATCCCTTACTTTAGTTAAGTCTAACTAAAATACCACCTCTTCAGAGAAGCCTTCCCTGACCACCCTAATTAAAATATCCTCTACCGCCTCTCCATCTCTAGTCCTGATTTATTTTCACAGCCATTCTGAAGTATTTTATCCCTAATGCCTAGAAAATTACTTGACACAGGTAAGTGGTCAGTTAATATTTGTTGAAGAAAACGTTCCCCAAGAATAGTTTACCCCACTCTGGTGTAATACTACTTAATATGCTTGTGACCACCCTGTAAGGCTACCACATGAATCATTAGTCAAAGATACCTTGGGCCCTAACCGGTTTGGCTCAGTGGATAGAGTGTCGGCCTGCGGACTCAAGGGTCCCAGGTTCGATTCCGGTCAAGGGCATGTACCTTAGTTATAGGCACATACCCAGTAGGGAGCGTGCAGAAGGCAGCTGATCCATGTTTCTCTCTCATCGATGTTTCTAACTCTCTATCCCTCTCCCTTCCTCTCTGTAAAAAAATCAATAAAATATATTTTTAAAAAATACCTTGGTAAAATGACTACATTTATCAGATTTTCTCTTTCATAATTAGTTCTCTAAACCAAGAACACCTGGGATTCCATGTAAAGGAAGAAAAATATGAGTCTTCCTTATATTTATATGGAAATAAACTATTGTATTCTTTTCCATAGTGATGGTACCCAATCAGCACAAGGTAAATATATTCTGCCTATTGTTGTCGGCATCTCCCTTCATAGGGTTCAATACCAACAGAGAAAAACTGTAATACAAAGAGAAAGCTCTTGAAGAAGCAGCAATAGATGGTTTGGGTGATATGGATGGAAGTCCCCCAGGTCCCTGATCTCTGGTGAATCACACCTGAAAGTGATCCTACAGAAAGTAAATCTTCAAGGAAGAAGTAGACATTGATCACAAGAATAAAGTATGTTCTGTAGCTGTGGCTTCTCTTAATGGACTTTGAACCAGTTTTAGATTCCTATACGACAGGAACATCTGAGTTACCAAGTCCATTGAGAACCAAGGAAAAGTAGTAAGCTTCACTTTATCTCCTTCCCACTGAATTTGCACATTGCTATCTTGGAAGACTGACAGACACCAAGCAAGACACCAGGCAAGCAAGAAAAAGAACCCAGATTGCAGAACACACAGCCTGATGCCCTACCTCGTTTCTCAGCCATGTCACTATGCCACTATGCTGGTACCAGGTACCAATAACAGCAGTATCTTTCACAGACTATAGAGAAAACAGATTTTCTAAATACAGTAAACTCTCCATTTTCCCACCTCATGTCTGACCAAATATTTGTCCATCAGTGTGACAGCATTATTGTATTTTAATTTAGCTCCTTCCCATTGGTGGTAATAGAAGCCAGGCCCTGGAAGTTCATATATTTCTGGTACTATTATTTTCCTATTCCCATCTCTGATTCTTTAATGTCATCAATAACATGAAAATAACCCAAAATGCTAATAATGTAAAACATTCTACATGCCTAAAATTTCAAAACCTAAATTTTTCTGATTTACAAATTATCTAAAGATAATTTACAAATTATCTATACACACACGTATATATGTATAGGTTATGTATATATACATATATATTAAATTAAAATATGATGGATCCTCACACTGAATTAGATATTAAAAAAACAAAAAACAAAGATGTCAACTAAAGGAGATACAAAATTCTAATTTAAGATGAATTTAATTTAGGTACAGTATATACCTATAGACTCTATAATACAAAACAATAAATTTTAAAATCTCTCTCTCAACTAATACTACAGTATTCTTGCTTTCAATTTTTTTCCTCCCAGTTCATTCCAACATATGCATGTTCCAACAACTCAGGTGAGTCCAGCAGTACATTCCCTCAACCTTCTATTACCTAAATTATATAAAGACACATGATATGTACATGTACAATTTCAATCATACATTTCTACTCTCAAATACCTGTTTCTCATTAATTTCAAAACTAGTTCACGCACTGAAGTCTATGAGCAAAACAGTAACATAATACATTGGGTGCCTAACCTCTTGATTCTCTACTCCACTGCTGGAAAGCTCCAAAACAGAACCTCCTCCACTGTCAACCACAGCTGATGTCATTGTATATTCCCTGAGGAAGCTTGAAATGCTATTAATCAGTGCAATTAAAGGTTCATGGATGATTGCCAGTGTTATAGGTTTGCATTATCATATCTTAAAAGTCAATAGAGGAGTGGAGTAGATGTCCAGCAATCCAATCTTCTAAAGATGATTAACCAGAGAGCCTAAAAAGAGGAAGAATTTGAAAAGTTATTAAAAATGTATAGGAAAGATATAAAGCACAACCTATTTTGCAATCTAATTTTTAACATTTGTATAAACTAAAAGGAGATATGCTTATACAGCCCTGTGTCAAAAGAGGGCAGTAATGAGCATTCTACTTTTTAGCATTGCCAAGTTCACTGAAATTAAGTTCTTACCAAGCTACTGCACGTTCATGACATTATGATATTTATATTCTAAGAGATAAAATGCTATAACTTTCTATCTTTATGAAGATGTTCTTTTATTCCTGAAATATTTTCATAGATATTTAAAAAATCTTTTATGCATTAAAAACATGAAACGTGCTGGACCGAGACAACTTCTAAAATTATTTGCTTATATGACAAATCAAAAGATTTATTGGTCTGTAAATATTTCACTGTTCTTCTTTGGCTCATTTAGTTTATTTATCTGAATAATTAGAATTGTGTTTTGCTATGGCAGCAATCTAATGTTGTGGCCACATTTTGAATACAAGAACTATAAAACAGATTATTTTGAATAGCTTATACTTTCAAATAGAGTAGTTTGAAAATAAAGTAGTGAAATCACTTGGAATGCCTTAAACATTACTTTATTATTCTTTCCTCAATAATTTTTTTGCTATTGGTTCAATATGCAATATAGCAAATGGTTTCAAGTAAACATAATTCAGTTTTCCTCAGTAGGGATGAATTTCAATATGTACACCATCTAGATTTATGCATTAGATTATTCCTAAAAAGTTACACTTTATTTGATTTTGTAAATGTAAAATTTTTCATAGAGAAATTACAGAGATTTATTTCTAATAGGATTTTTCATATAAAAATTAAAGAATGCAGAAAAACTAAGTATAAAGAAAAAATACATTTCTAATAAATCATTCCATTAATATTATATCCTCTATTAAGTTTAACTACTGAGACCATGGAAATGTGGTATAAACTATTTCCATAAACTCCTACAAGCAAAATAAATAACTGGGGAAGGGGGCAGAAATTTCACCTCATTACCTAAGACCATTCAGTAGTATTAGTCTCCTTTTTTATCTTATCAACAGAAATAGAGGAAGTATTTGTATCTTAATAAAAAAATAAGAAAAATCCACAGCCCCACACACTGAAGCTCACCATTATTGTATAAGGAAATGACTATTTTCAGTTTCAGTTTTCTAAACATCCTAATATATAAAAACCCAGGGTCCATCACATCCACAATGACCAGAGGCTCGACCTAACACGCAGGCTGTGCGCCCAGCAGGCTCTGGTGGGTGGGGACTTGTGGCAGCAGAGATGGGGACGGGGGAGGCGGGGCCGGCACCCACACTCACTCACAACCACACACACGCACAGACACACACAGCGCCCACCAGCTCACAGCCTTTTCTCCCTTTCTTTCCCTTCCTCCCAGCTCATGCTCAGAGCCTCTCTCAGAATGAGGAAACAAAACAGACTGGCCTGAAGAGGTCTGGATGGAAGGGAGGGTGGGCAGAGGGTGGAGCAGCCCCCACTGGCCCAGCCCCCTCCCAGCTGGGAAAGAGGAAGAGGGAGACAGGGAGGCAGGAAGGCCTGGGGGACTGCTAAGAAAAACAAAGAGAGACAGAGACTGGGCGAGATCAGGCTGGCAGGGGAGGGCAGTTAGGGGTGATCAGACAGGCAGAGGCAGTTGGGGGAGAGATCAGGCCAGCAGGGGAGAGCAGTTAGGGGCGATCAGGCAAGCAGGCAGAGGCAGTTAGGGGCAATCAGGTAGGCAGGCAGAGGGGTTAAGGGCAATCAATCAGGCAGGCAGGCAGGCAGGCAGGTGAGCAGTTAGGAGCCAGCAGTCCCAGATTGTGAAAGGGATGTCTGACTGCCGGTTTAGGTCCGATCCCACAGTCGGACATCCCCCAAGGGGTCCCCAATTGGAGAAGGTGCAGGCTGGGCTGAGGGAAACCCCCACCCCCGTGCACGAATTTTGTGCACCTGGCCACTAGTATAGATAATAATAACATAAATAAATTTTACTTACAATTTGAATGTTAAGTAGTCTAAGCATCCTTCACTATTTTCACAACTTGGCAAGAGCTAAAACATAAACCAGCAGTTCTCTGGAACTAATAGCGGGGAAAAAAGACAGTATTAATATAACTTTATTAAAAATAGTTACCCAAAATAAGTGTAATTCAGACAGTATGTACTCATTACAAACCATCTCCAAAGTCTAATAATACACATTATATAATACACATAATAAATAAATTCTTCCTAGGGTATTGAGAAATCAGGTTTTTATCAACCTTAAAATTGCAAGTCACCACTAAATAACAATTACTAAGTATGGACAGATTCAACATACACAGCCTATGCCCCATATTAGGGCTTATATTTCAAGTGGCTACAGGATATAACCCCTGATCCCCAGGAATATAAAATGAGGTTTTTAAAAACTAACCCAAAAGGCTACTATAAAGCAATGTTGATGATATATTATTGCCTATTAAGTCACCTTCCTCCTGCTCTTTCACCCTTCAAATTTACATTCCAGACACATCCAAACATCCCAACCTCCTCAAAAGCCCTCCTCCTTCCAAAGGCTAATCCACTGACCTATGCCGTAGAGCTCAGCCCTTGCTCCATCAATTATTTCCTCTTCTTCCCTAACCTTATCTGTTTTAACACTGGGTCCGCTCCCTCAATGTCTAAACATTTACAAGACTCTCTCATCTTAAACATGGAGCAGTCCTTCTCTGCTGGAAAGCTCCAAAACAGAACCTCCTCCACTGTCAACCACAGCTGATGTCATTGTATATTCCCTGAGAAAGCTTGTTCCTGCATACTCCTCCAGCTACTGCTTTGAGCCCTTTCTTGGATAATGTTCTAGAAGAAAAGTCTTCTATACTCTGTCTCCACTTCTAATTTCTCAGGTACTCCACCTTCAATGGAAGTTTGTCATCAATTACCACCAACTGAAAGTTTTACAAAATTCTGGTTGTCCAATCCAATAGACACATTTCTGTCTTCATAGGACTTAAGGGCTCTGAAGCATTGACACTGTTGCTCATACCCTCCTTGACACTCTATCCAGAATTTATTTCTCCCTCTCTAGCTCCTCCTTTTCAATTTCCTCTTACAGACTCACCCCTAATCTTCAAGGAACTTGGAGGAAGGCTACAATGGAAATCCATATATCGTATATGTAACTATTTTAAAAGTTATAAATCAAGCTAACAAGCTATTAATTATTATTCTATCTTCCCATACATATTTTTATAAGAATCTAAAAGGCTAAGTTCTGATTTGAACTTCTGAGACTCCCTCAAGTTCTATGGGGGCATGGGAGAACCATACCCTCCCCCCACACACACACACCTGGCCTGCAGCCTGTCTCTTTTTCTCTTCCCAACTTTGGCTCCACTCCATACTACAAGAAGCCACATATACATACATGTAGCATCCCAACTTCTGGCCACATGCCTGCAAACTGCTACCCTTTGGCCATTCCTTAGGCTACAGTCAAGAGAGGAGAGGATCAAAAAAGAGGCCTGTGAAGGGCGACATGGGCAGGGGTTCAAATACTCAGAACTTGACCTAAAAAAGGTACAAATGGACTAGTTCAGTTCTTCCCCAAATCCGAATCTTATCAGGCGGGGCGTAGGCCCAGAGCAGGGTTCCCACTTTGCTAAGTTTAAAGACAGTGCTACTCTCTGATCAACACTAACATGGAGGTATTGGCATGGCTTCATGACAATCTCTCTTCCAGTCTAAACCATTTCATGGGCTCCAGTTATCTACTAGATACTTTCTTACCTTTACTTCTTTATGAAATGAAATAGGGAATGTAATAAGTTGTACACATCTATTCCAAGATATCTGAGGCATACCGTTAATTAATCCAGTAAATCAACAAATATTAACTGTGTGTGTGTGTGTGTGTGTGTGTGTACCATTACGACCAAAGCAACCATTTCGACCGAAAGACCAGAACAACCAGTTGACCAGTGGCTATAACACACACTGACCACCAGGGGGCAGACTGCCAACCTCCCCCCGTCCTACCCCCCTGACCAGCAAACCTCCTGTGATCCCTCCCCCCGTCTGGCAGGCCCTGGCCAACAGCCAGCAGGCCCCGGCCAGCCCAGCCCCAATCAGGACTGGGCAAGGTGGCTCTGATAGGCCCTGATTGCCAGCCAGGCCTAGGGACCCCAACCATGCACAAATTTCATGCACCGGGCTTCTAGTCTATTATATGCTAGCACAGTGTTGGATGCTAGAGATACAGCAATGAATAAAGTAAAAGTCCTTGTCCTTATGAATCTTAAATTCCAGTAGGGAGAGATGAAAATAAACAAAATAACCCAGTCAGTGTAGCTCAGTGGTTGAGTGTCGACCCATGAACCAGGAGGTTGAAGTTCAATTCTGAGTCAGGGCACAGGTCCCAGTTGCAGGCTCAATCCCCAGTAGGGGGTGTGCAGGAGGCAGATCAATGATTCTCTCTCATCATTGATGCTTCTATCTCTCTCTCCCTTCCCCTTCCTCTCTGAAAGCAATAATATACATATATATATATATATATATATATATATAATAAAAATAAATAAAATATGAATAGCACATATGTAGATGCGTGATGAAAGCTAAGGAGACAAATGAACCAAAGGGAGAAAATATTTGACAGGGAAGAGGATTGCAATTTCAAACTGAATGGTCAGAGAAAGATTCACTAAAGAACTGACATATGACTAAAGACCCAAAAGGAGTAAGCTATGGCTGGGGAAAGAGCCTTCTTCAAAGGAAAGATGAACTTCAAGATCTGCAACAGGGAGTACACCTGACTAGTTCAAGGATCGGCAAGGAGGCCAATATGGCTAGAGTGAAGTGAGCAAAAAGGAGAAAGAACAGAAGATGACAACAGAAAGTAAGGGCCATAAAGGCCTTCTGTAAGGACTCTGAGTTTTACTCCAGGAGAAGGATGACCTGATTATTAAAAGGATCATTCAGGTGCTGGGCTAAGAACAGACAGGGGGCAAGGGCAGAAGCAGGGAGATCAGTTAGAAAGCTACTATAATAATTGGGTAAGAAATGAGTGGTAGGGTTTGGAGAGAATAAAAAGTGGTCAACTTTTAGATATATTTTGAAAGTAAAATGGAAAGATTTGCTAGCAAATGGGATGTGGGTTGTGAAAGAGTGAAGAATGAATCCAAAGATGCATCACAGCACCATTAAATGGTATTGGAGAAAAGTGTGGGAGGAGAATATGTCCCAAACTAAACTCTTTTTTTTTCTTGGCTACCTTCCCAAAAATATTACCTCTCCTATTGTGCTTAGCTCAGTAAGTTACCCCAACACTCACACAAGTTGCCTACAAAACAGAGATCCATGACTCCTTTCTCCATCAACACCATCATACTCTTACTCTTGACCCCTTCTCTATAATCTAATATCCTCTACCCTTGTTGAGGTCCTCTTTATCACTTCTCTATATTGCTGTAAGAGCCTCAGAATTTGTCTCTTAGCCCCTAATCTTGCCCCCTTCCAGCCCATCTACTGCAATATCAGGATCGTCTGAGATAGAATAATGTCAGGCCCCTCTCAAGTCTTCAGTAGTTCCTCAACACCTGCAAGATGAAGTCCCAAACCCTTTGCAAATATTGACAAGCAAGAAGTCTAGGTCTATTTTCAGAAGTTATGAAATGTTCATTCTGATATGTTCAGGTATGTAAATCATGTATCCACTCCACGCTCACTTGTCCAGCCTGACCTTCCTTTACTTCATCTAACTTCATACCACTGCTGTTTGTAGTTCCCTATATTCTTCTCTCCTGTCTTGAACATCCCTCCCCTGCTAACCACTGGGCCAGTTCCTGTCTTTCAGGTCTCAGTTCCAATGCAACTTCATCCCCCCAGAGCTCAATTATAATTTTCTATAATTCTCTTCCCCCCATCACATTACAGGCAGTCCTCGGGTTACATCGGACTCAACATACGTCGTTTTGTGGTTACATCTCCATCTCCCATTTATTTACAAAAAAAAAAGTTCCATCATTTCGATGTATGTACATATGTGCTTTACATTTTTTATTATTTATTTACCACAAGTAAAGGTCAGGAATTGTTATCTTTCTTTTAAATTTTTTTAATGTTCACTTCATTTCTTCTGTGTATGTGCTCCATGTGAGTGACGCAGGTGCTTATGTAGGGGGGTTCCGACTTACGGCGAAAATCGTGTTACTTCGCGCCATAGGAACAGATCTCTGACGTAACCGAGGACCAACTGTATATACCTCCCTGACTCAAAACATCTGGAAAATAATAGCCTCCACTCTCATAGCCAGTTGGCCTGGAGGTCAAATCACCCCCAGTATTGCCGACAACAATCAAGGCTTAACTACAACAAGACTGCGCACAAAGACCACTAGGGGGTGCACCAAGAAAGCATAAAAAATGCGGAGACAAAGAAACAAGACAGAAATGGAGGATACAGAGCTAAACATCGCAATTTTAAGGTCTTTCAATAATTTTCTAGAAACTGCCGATAAATGTAGTGAGATCCTCAAGAAATCTAATGAGACCCTCGATGTTGTGATAAAGAACCAACTAGAAATTAAGCATACACTGACTGAAATAAAGAATATTATACAGACACCCAACAGCAGACCAGAGGAGCGCAAGAATCAAGTCAAAGATTCGAAATGCGAAGAAGCAAAAAACACCCAACTGGTAAAGCAAAATGAAAAAAGAATACGAAAATAGTGTAAGGAGCCTCTGGGACAGCTTCAAGCGTACCAACATCAGAATTATAGGGGTGCCAGAAGATGAGAGAGAGCAAGATATTGAAAACCTATTTGAAGAAATAATGACAGAAAAATTCCCCCACCTGGTGAAAGAAATAGACTTACAGGTCCAGGAAGCGCAGAGAACCCCAAACAAAAGGAATCCAAAGAGGACCACACCAAGACACATCATAATTAAAATGCCAAGAGCAAAAGACAAAGAGAGAATCTTAAAAGCAGCAAGAGAAAGAAACTCAGTTACCTACAAGGGAATACCCATACGACTGTCAGCTGATTTCTCAACAGAAACTTTGCAGGCCAGAAGGGAGTGGCAAGAAATATTCAAAGTGATGAATACCACGAACCTACAACCACGATTACTTTATCCAGCAAAGCTATCATTCAGAACTAAAGGTCAGATAAAGAGCTTCACAGATAAGGAAAAGCTAAAGGAGTTCATCACCACCAAACCAGTATTATATGAAATGCTGAAAGGTATCCTTTAAGAAGAGGAAGAAGAAGAAAAAGGTAAAGATAGAAATTATGAACAACAAACATGCATCTATTAACAAGTGAATCTAAGAATCAAGTGAACAAATAATCTGGTGATCATAATAGAATCAGGGACATAGAAAGGGAATGGACTGACTATTCTTGGTGGGGAAAAGGGTGTGGGAGATGCGGGAAGAGACTGGACAAAAATCGTGCACCTATGGATGAGGACAGTGGGTGGGGAGTGAGGGCGGAGGGTGGGGCGGGAACTGGGAGGAGGGGAGTTATGGGGGGGAAAAAGAGGATCAAATGTAATAATCTGAACAATAAAGATTTAATTAAAAGAAAAAGAAAAAGAAAATAATAGCCTCCAGCAGATCATTCACTTGCCAAGTCCTATCAACCATACCAGGCCAAACATCTATGTCTTCCCTTCAGTGTTCTTTAAAACCCTGCTCCTTTTTAACTCCTTAATCTACTCCCTACTAAATTCCCAAAGCACCAAGTTTTAAAAATCAGTGTATCCAGGTTTGTTAGATCTGTGGTTTTACTACCTAAATTAGTATCTTTCATAGAGTAGGTACACAGTCAAGATGTGATGAAAATAACTATAAGCAAACATGCTCCAATCAGACAAGTACCTCCACTGTTCATTGTACACACCACCATGCTCATTCACATCTCCATCCCTCTCCTGTCACCAGGAATGTCCTCTTCATTTATTCAAATTCCACTTGTCCTCCAAAGACAGTTTTTTCTCCTACAATGACATCACCTCTTTCCTATCTCTTACTATACCAGTTCTTCCAATAATATTTATTGAATACTTACCATATGCTAAGCAGCACTATGTCAGAAACACAAAAATGAAGTAAAAACTCAGCCTTTAAACAGTGTAGAGCAGTGATGGCGAACCTATCTATGACACGCGTGTCAGAGGTGACATACGAACTCATTTTTCCGGTTGATTTTTCTTTGTTAAATGGCATTTAAATATATAAAATAAATATCAAAAATATACATCTTTGTTTTACTATGGTTGCAAATATCAAAAAATTTCTATATGTGACACGGCACCAGAGTTAAGTTAGGGTTTTTCAAAATGCTGACACGCCGAGCTCAAAAGGTTCGCCATCACTGGTTTAGAGTCTAGTAAGGAGAAACACAGAGAATTACAGTGTCAATGCCATAAAGGAAACTACAAAGTACAGTGGGGACATAAAAAAGGAACACCCAAGTTGGCTTTGGAGGGTTCTAGAGGGACTTCACAAAGGAGCCACCATTAGGTCTAGAACTTAGAAGAAGGGGTGAAGACTGGCATGGCAATAATAAGAGAAACAACTTTGAATAATGAATACTAAGTGAATTAATCAGGACGGAAGAAAAACTCTGTGTGAAAAGATAGCAAATCTAAGTAGCACCCAGAAGTAAATTCTGCTTGTACTATAATTTAGTTGCCCTAGAGTACAGACCACATTCTCATCAAAAAGTTTGTGTGTACATAAAGTGCAAAAATAAGGAACACTCAATCTATGATATTAGAAATAGGATGCTACATCACAAAAGACTAATATTACGAATATATAAAGAACGCGTGAAAGAGAGGAATAAAGAACCAAAAACGTCAAGGAAAATATACAGGTCACAAAAACATATAAAACGGGCCCTTAACATATGAAAAGTTCAAATTCACTCATAGAAAATACAAATTTTCAAAAAACGATATATCATTTCTCTCATCTATCAGACTGGTGAAAATTAAAATGTATGACACCATATTCTGTTGGCAAAATTGTGCAATTTTATACATTGCTGCTGGGAAGACAAGTTAATACAACACTTGAAAGTGAAATTTGGCAATGTCTAACAAAACTGCATATGCATTTACCATTTTTAAAACAGCTTTATTGAGATATAATTAACATGTTTACCCACTTAAAGTGTATAATTCAATGGTTTTTATTTACTTTTTATTTTTTAATTGATTTGAGAGAGAGGAAGGGAGAGAGCAAAACATTGATGTGAGACAGAAACATTGATTAGTTGCCTTCCACCCGTGCCCTGACAAGGTATTAAACCTGAAACTTGAGTATGTGTCCGATTGAGAACCAAACCCACCACCTTCTAGTGTGCGGGACAATGCTCCAACACAGGGTTCCTCAAACTACGGCCCGCAGGCCACATGCAAATACAAATATTGTATTTGTTCCCATTTTGTTTTTTTACTTCAAAATAAGATATGTGCAGTGTACATAGGAATTTCTTCATAGTTTTTTTTTTTAAACTATAGTCCGGCCCTCCAACGGTCTGAGGGACAGTGAACTGGCCCCCTGTTTAAAAAGTTTGAGGACCCCTGCTCCAACCACTTGAGCCATACCGGCCAGGGCTCAATGGTCTTTAGTATATTCACAAAGTTGTATGATATCCCCACAATTTGTTCTAATTTTAGAACATTTTCAGCACTCCCCCCCCAATCCCACGTCCATTAGCAGTCACTCCCTATCATTCCCCAATCCCCAATCCCTGGCAACCACTAAACTAATTTCTATATCTAGAGACTGGCTTGTCTATTTCATATAAATAGAATAATATAATATGTGGGATTGTCAAGGGCGGGGGAGGGAAAAAGGACACATATGTAATACCCTTTGTAATACTTTAATAAAAAAAAACATATGTCCATATAAAATATATATATATATAAAATATGTGATCTTTGTTGACTGGCTTCTTTCACTTAATGTTTTCAATATTCATCTATGTGTAATACGCATTAGTATTTTCTTTTTATTGTTTTTTAGAAAAAAATGTTGGCCTGAAATTCTGCATTAGCAAGAAATTATTCTTAGGCATAGGCCTTATTCAAATTTACCCATGTAAAAGAACTACCTAGAACCAAAATATAAACTTTTTATAGTGCTAAATAAAAAGGCCCCCTGTAAAAGCAGCTAGGAGGAAAAGTGCACTTAGACTCCCATTAAACTATTTACACAAGATCATCTCCTTTTACCTAATTAAGTCAAAGGTTTACAGCTTCTTCCATAGGACTAGAACATGGACATGAATGGGCCTGTAGAACATGTAATAAACAAATGCATGCTTATTTTTATTTGAAGGATTAGAGTCCCTGTACCTGGAACTCTAATCACCAGGCAAAGGAAACTAAAGTTCTTGCACAGACGTTAAAACACAAATCTTCAGCCTCAGCAGGGCGGGATCTTTTCAGTCTTGAAGAGGTATGTCAGAGGTCATTGTACTCATGGCTAGAATAAGGGTACACAGCAGGTCTTAAAGGAAAAAGACATAGGTGGACTCTGGAGGACTCAATCTGCAAGCTTCCTATGCTCTCTCCTCCCCCAGAGAGGTCAGGCAGAGCTTACTCCTCTCCCCCAGCAACAAAAATGCACCAATGTGCACGCAGTGTTTCTGCCCAGGCATGCCCATCGGAGACTCAGCGCCCAAGCCTTCACTGCAGGCAGGTCACAGGGGCACCCTCTGCCTTGTGTGCACCAATACTACAGACCCCCAGAAGAAAAGCAGGTGTTCAACATAAACCGTATTGTTTGCACAAACAGTCTAGGCACAGTGAATCACCTTATCAGTTACTGGGAACACCCTGAGAGCCAAGTTCCCAGAT
Source organism: Myotis daubentonii (assembly GCF_963259705.1). Classification (NCBI taxonomy): domain Eukaryota; kingdom Metazoa; phylum Chordata; class Mammalia; order Chiroptera; family Vespertilionidae; genus Myotis; species Myotis daubentonii. The sequence continues at coordinate 63,032,332 of NC_081844.1, read as the reverse complement.
GCCAGCCAAGGGCCAACCTTGCAAACAGGCCTTTCTGAGGACAGCAGTTTCAAACTTGCTATGTTAACTATTTTCTAAAGGGCAAGTTATTTAACTTCTTGAGATCTCAGAAACATAATGGTCTGGAATGAAGAGGACATGGACACCATCTTTCCCACATATAATATATCGGAGGCTTAAAATGCTTTATCATTATAGAGTGATATCATGATTGAGTTTAAGTGCTTACTAGTAGATATGACATAGTAAGAACATCATCTCAATATCCAAATATTATGTTAAGATTCATAAAGGCAGACTTCCTGGAACATTCTCAACTCATCCAGATTATGAAATAAAATATAAAAAATGAACTGGCTCTGAAAGTTTACTTAAGCACACCATTAGAGAACAAAAATGTAAGATGAAAACATTCAGCCCTGGCTCAGTGGATAGAGCATCGGCCTGTGGACTGAAGGGTCCCGAGTTCGATTTTAGTCAAAGGCACATGCCAGGTTTGCAGGCTCGATCCCTAGTAGGAGGCATGAAGGAAGCAGCCGATAAATGATTCTCTCTCATCATTGATGTTTCTATCTCTCTCCCCGTCTCAGTTCCTCTCTGAAATCAATAATATATATTTTAAAAAATTTTTTCACTAATCTGTTCTAAAATGAATACACTTTCTAGGTCTTACTAATTATAATCTAAAATTAAATTTAAATAATCATGAAATTTAGCGTTTAAAGTATTATATGTTTAACATAGATTTGAGTTGTTTTCTTTCTTTATTAAGGTATTACATATATGTCCTTATCTCCCCATTGACCGCCCCCTCCCCCGTCATGCCCTCACCCTAGAATTGAGTTTTATAAGAAAAACTTACTTTTAAAAATTTTTTTTTTTTTTATTTCAGCGGGGGAGAGGGAGAGATAAAAAACATCAGTGATGAGCGAGAATCATTGATTAGCTGCCTCCTGCACACCCTCTACTGGGGATTGAGCCTGCAACCCGGGCATATGCCCTGACCAGGAATTGATCCATGACCTCCTGGTTCATAGATCGACACTCAACCACTAAGCCACGCCCGCTGAGCAGAAAAAACCTACTTTTTTTATTCATGGATCTAAACTGCATCACTGTAAGGTTATAAATATAATTACTCAAAATATGGTCAGTTTACTCATGAAAATACTGGAACTTTGGCCTTCAAGTATAGGTAAGAACCCAAAAAATTCTGAGTTTTAATACTAATTCTACAATCACTATGCTATTTGCTTGTTATACTCCCAGTACATGAATGTGACCTTTTTCTTAAATCATTTATAAAGCTTAGCCCTACAATCAACCTACCGAAATGCTCCTCTAAGTTCCCTCATTTTCATTGATTATGGCTGAGTAGAAAGAAGCCTATAGAACTATAAATTACCAGATTAGAGAAGTTTTTTGGTTTTGTTCTTTGGACACATTTATAGTCCAATAAAGCAAATTAACATATGCTAATTTAGAAACCAAGGTAGATTCGCTTTTTTTTATGATTTTTTTTTTGAGAGAAAGGGAGGGAGGGAAGAAAGGAAGAGAGGGGGAAGTGGGAGAGAGATATAAACATCTTATATATGCATTCATTGGTCTATGTGTTCTAACTGGGAATTTAACCCACAACCTTGGCATATCGGGACAAGACTCTAACCAACTGAGCTAACCCAGCCAGGGCAGCTTTACACTATTTTATGTTTTAAAAAATATGTTTTTATTGATTTCAGAGGGAGGAAGGGAGAGGGAGAGAGAGAAACATCAATGATGAGAGAATCACTGACTGATTGCCTCCCCCAAGCACCCTGATGGGTGACGGGGATTGGACCTGTAACCGAGATACATGCCCTGGACTGGGAATCAAACCCAAGACCCTTGGGTCCATGTGCTGATGCTCTAACACTGAGGCCCATATAATATAAACCGCCAGGCCCATATAATATTTTGGAACCACAGTGAACCTTGGGTAGCTGAAACCATAGAAAACAAAACCTTAGATAAGGGGGAGATTATTGGACATGCTCATTGCAAATCTTTCTACCCATCCCACCAACACAAAGTAGAATATAAGCTCCACTAGAGCTGCCTCATAGCTATTTTAATAACCATTGTATATAGATAGACCTCTCAAAACAGTGTCTGGAACATACCAGACAACAATGTTAACCCCTAGCTCAACTTCTTCTTGTTCCTGGTTTCTTCTTCTATTTTATCATCTTTAATAGATATAGGCATACATCAGAGATATTGTGGGCTTGGTTCCAGACAACAGCAATAAGTCAAATAACACAATAAAGCCAGTTCTAATCTTTTTGCTGGTGCTGGGTCTTGCCACCGATTTGTAAAAAGCACAGCATTCTGGAGTGCAATAAAATGAAGTATGCCTGGCCTTGCCAGTGTGGCTCAGTGGATTGAGCATCACTGGCCCCTGGTTCAATTCCCAGTCAGGGCACATGTCCGGGTTGCAGGCTCGATCCCCAGTGTGGGGTGTTCGGGAGGCAGCTGATCAATCTCTCTCACATCAATGTTTCTCTCTCTCTCTACGCCCCCCCCAAAAGACTCTATTCCACACTGTCTAATCTGAAGTAATTTAAAGTTATAATTTTACTAGGGGCCCGGTGCACGAAATTCGTGCACTGGGTGTGTGGGGGGGGGGGGGGAGTGTCCCTCAGCCCAGCCTGCCCCCTCTCACATACTGGGAGCCCTCAGGCGTTGACCCCAGCCCAGGCCTGACGCCTCTGAGAGAGGCGTCAGGCCTGGGCTGGGGGCAGAACCAGTGATGGGGGGAAATGAGGGTCCCCTGCTGGGCGGGAGAGCGGGTTGGGGGCGAGTCGCCCTGCCGGCCCACGTGATCGGGTCCCGGGCGACCACCGGCACTCACGCCCCCAACCCGCTTTCCTGGGTTGAGGGCGTGAGTGCAGGCAGACGCCACAGCCGCCCCGCCGGCTCACGTCCCGGTTTGCCGGCTGGATCGGACCGCTGGCACTCATGCCCCCAACCCACTCTCGCGGGTTGGCGGTGTGAGTGCGGGCGGACGCTGCAGCCGCCCCGCCGGCCCCGCGTGATCGGGTCCCGGGCGACTGCTGCAGCCGCCCCGCAGGCCCGCGTGATCAGGTCCCGGGCGACCACCGCGGGTTGAGGGCGTGAGTGCAGGCGACCACCGCGGGTTGAGGGCGTGAGTGCAGGGTTTGCCGGCTGGATCGGGTCCCGGGCGACGGCTGGCACTCACGCCCCCTACCCGCTCTCGCGGGTTGGCGGCGTGAGTGCGGGCGGACGCCGCAGCCGCCTCACCGGCCCGCGTCCAGGTCTACCGGCGGGATCAGGTCTCGGGCGACTGCTGGCACTCACACCCCCAACCCGCTCTCTGACGGCGCTGTACCATCCTGCCTGCAATATGCAAATTAGCCGCCATCTTTTTTGGCGGTTAACTGCCATCTTAGTTGGCAGTTAATTTGCATATCTCACTGATTAGCCAATGAGAAAGGTATCGGTCGTAAGCCAATTACCATTTTTCTCTTTTATTAGTATAGGATGTTAATGAGTTAGCCAAATAAAAATAACCGTGACAGTTTGTACTAGTGAAATAATAAAAGAAAAGATGTTTACATACCAAGTTATTTAGAAAGTCAGTCACAATACAACTACATGAAGTTTCCTGTATATTTTAGGCCGTAATTATAGTTAAAGTATAGTTTTATAATACTAATATAAATTGGTTGAAGTTAACACAAGAACATTTGCCACTGCTATAATTGTATTACAAATTTAAAGTTTTATACATATTGGTATTTTATTTTATTCTCAGAGGCTTAGATTTCAAGGAAGAAGTAATTTTCCCTGATATTCTTTATGAAGCTAAAATTATTTATTTATTTTTAAAACCCTCCATCTATTTACTTACACTCAGAAACTGTTAAAGAAAAAAAAATGAATACTGAGCTGTAAATAAACTTTTAGTCAAGAATCAAGGTCACTGCTATGTTTTTCCAGTGGATTCCCACCACACTTAGAAAAAAAAATCTAAATTCTTTTATATAAAGATCAATCAGAACTAGCCCACCCAATGTCTCTGACCTCATCCATCCCTCATCGCTCCTTCACTGGCTCCCTGAGCTCTAGCCACACTGGCTCTATTCCTGCAACACACGAAGTTTATTCTAAACCTCCTGTTCTCTAGGATACAAGGCTCTTCCAGATCATCAACAGACAGAACCCTCCTTACCCATCATGCAGATATCACTTCAAATACCACTCCTGCAGGAGACATTTCCCTCTTGGCTCCCCTTCCCAAACTGATACTCCATTTTCATGTAGCTGCCCTATCATTCTCTATCTGATATCACATTACCCTATTTCATTTCTTCATTATATTTTTCAGACTAATATTACCTTATTTGTTTATATGTTGTTTTTTTAAAAAATAATTTTTATTAATTTTTAGAGAGAAAGGAAGCAAGAGAGAGAGAGATAACAATATGAAAGTGAACATCGATCAGTTGCCTCCGCACTTCCCCCAACTGGGGATGGAGCCCAAAACTCGGGCTTGCGCCCTGACGGAAATCAGTTTAATGTCTATCTCCTTAACAGGTACTACATTATCTTGTTTACTGCAGTCTTTCAAGAACCTAAAATGAATGAATACTATACTATTATATGTGCAGACTGATATGAAAATTTTGATATTTTCTAATGGATTATATTGCTCTCTTAGGCAATATAAATATATTTGCAAATATAAAATAGTTTAAATATTTTTTCTTCTCTTAACTGCTTTAAAAGACATACACCTATAAAAAATTATAAAACTGTATTGTTGGCCTTTTAATACATACAAATTTAACATATATGACAATACTAATAACAGACAGGAGAGGGGAGAAAATAAAGCAAAGTTTCTATATTTTACCATAGTTAAATTAGTCAATTAGGTTATGCTAAAATAAGATCCATATTGTGCCCTGGCCAGATGGCTCAGTTGGTTCGAGGGTCCTCCCATACACCAGAAGACTGTGGGTTCAATTCTTGGTCAAGCCACACATCTCAGTTCCAGGTTCTGTCCCCAGAACATATGGGAGGCAACCAATCGATGTTGCTCTCTCACATTGATGTTTCTCTCTCTCTCTCTCTCTCCCTCCCTCCTTTCCCTTCCTTTTTCTCTAAAAGAAAAAACAAAAAACAAAAACAAAAAAAAATCAATAAAACATGTCCTTGGGGTGAGGATTTTAAAAACATTTTTAAAGATACATATTGTAATTCCTAGAGCAACCTAAGATAGTAACTCCAAAAATCTAGTTAAAAAACAAAGAAATGCAAAACCCTGGAAAATATCTATTAACTCTAGAAGGAGCAGCAGAAAATGAACAAAGAAATAAAAATAGAAATGGGACATATAGAAAATAACTAGCAAAACTGAAGACATGATTACAGTAAATATAAACAGACTAAACCCTCCAATCAAAAGGGAGATATGGTCAGACTTTTTTTAGAAAGTATTTCATCTACATGTGGCCTATAAGTATTTTTTTTTAAAAATATATTTTTATTGATTTCAAAGAGGAAAGGAGAGAGAGAGAGAGAGAGAGAGAGAGAGAGAGAGAGAGAGAGAAATCGATGATGAGAGACAATCATTAATTGGCTGCCTCCTGCAAGCCCCACATTGGGGATCGAGCCTGCAACCCAGGCATGTGCCCTGACCTGGAATCAAACCCTGACCTCCTGGTTCATAGGTTGAGGCTCAACCACTGAGCCACGCCGGCCAGGCAAGACACATTTTAAATTAAAAACAAAAACAAAAACACAAATAGGTTGAAAGTAAAAGAAAAGGAAAAGATATGCAATGCAAACAGTAAGCATAAGAGAGCTACAGTGGCTACACTTATACAAGACAAAATAGACAAATAGGGATCTTTCATAATGATGAAAAGACCAATTTATCCATAAGATTAAAGTAATTATACATGTATACCATACTAATTACTAGTACCCCAAAAGCAGGAAGCAAAAATTGGGAGAACAAAAAGGAAAAATAGATACCTCAATAATATTTTAATATCCCACTCTCAGTAATTGATAGAACCGCTAGACAGAAAATCAGCACACACATAGGCGGCCTGAAAACTATCAACAAACTTGACCTAACACCTACAGAACATTCAGACCAACAACAGCAAATTATATATTCTTTTTCAGCACAGATGGGACACTCCTCAAAACAGATTACAAAGACATAAAAATGTCTCAATAAATTAAAAATGAAGAAAATCATACAGAGCATGTTTTCCTACTACAGGGGAATTAAAAATCAACAACAATGAAATCTGGGGAATCCCTAAATAATTGGAAATTAAACCATACATTTCTAAATAACCTATGAGTCAAAGAAATAATCACAAAGGAATATATTTAGAACTGAATGAAAATGTTAAAAAGCAGAACATGTAAAAATGTATGAGGTGCAGCTAACAGTGTTTGGAGGAAAATTTATAGATTTAAATGCCTACGTAAGAAAAGACAATCTCAAATCAATAACCTAAGCTTCTACCTTAAGAAACTAAAAAAATGCAAACTAAAGCCAAAGCAAGCAGAAGGAATAATATTATAAAGATTAAAATGGAAATCACTGAAATAGAAAACAGAAAAACTGGAAAAAAATCAATTAAACCAAAACGTGTTTCTTTGAAAAGAATAACAAAATTGACAAACCTTTAGTTAAAATGACCAAGTAAAAATGAGAATAGATAGATGCTATCAATTTTACAAATGAAAGAAGGACATCACTACCTACTGGCAATATTAAAAACATACATAGGAACATATTATGAACTATATGTCAAATTAAATAGCTTAGGTGAAATGGACAAATTCATAGAAACACAATTACTGGAACTAAAAAAATAGCAGAAAATATGAATAGACCTATAACAAGTAAAGAAATTAGTATTTTTAAATTTTCACAAAGAGAAAAAAAAAGGTGAGATGCTTTCACCAATATATTTGGTGAGTTTTACCAAATATATTCAAGGACATAATACTAATCCTTCAGGAACTTTTACAGAGAAAGTAGAGGGAACACTTCTCAATTCATTCGATGAGGTTAGTATTACTCTTACGTATCCAAAGACATCACAAGAAAAGAAAACTTCAGACCAGTAGGTCTCATAAATATAGCCACAAAAATGTTTCACTAAACATTAGCAAACTAAATCAAGCAACATATAAGATTATACACCACAACCAAGTGAGATTTATCTCGGGAATATAAGGCTGGTTTATTATATCAAAATCAATTAATATAATACACCATACTAATGTAATAAAAGGCAGAAACCACATAATCATCTCAGACACTAGTGTGACCAACCATACTGGTTTGTCTAGCACTGAGGGTTTTCCCAAGACACAGAGCTTTCAGTGCTTAAAACAGGAAAGTCCTGGGCAATCTGTGACCGTCACACTAACAGACGCAGATAAAGCATCTGACGAAGTCCAGTGCCCGTGCGTGATAAAAACTCTGAACAAACCAGGATTAAAAAGCAACCCTCTGCTAAACACAGAGATATGCTATATAAAATGCTGTGCCTATACTTAACAATACTATAGTGTACATTTAAAAAGAGGGTAGATCTCATGTTGTGTTCTTACCCCAATAAAATAAATTTTAAGTACAAAGTTTGTACACTCAAAACTACAAAACATCACTGAGAAAAATTAAAGATCAGTAAGTGAAAAGAGCCCTAGCCGGTTTGGCTCAGAGTATAGAGCCTGCGGACTGAAGGGTCCCAGCTTCGATTCTGGTTAAGGGCACGTGCCCAAGTTGCGGGCTCAATCCTGCATGCAGGAGGGGGCATGCAAGAGGCAGCCGATCAATGATTTTCTCTCATCACT